>NW_009649570.1:1809532-1867949 GCF_000708025.1 Charadrius vociferus
AGGAAGTGCTGGCATTAAAACTTGCATGTGCTAGAGTTTGCAGCTTTAAAATGTACTTTTAATAGGTATGTGTGGTCTTCTAAGGCTTAAAAAAAAAGCCACACAAAACAAACTCGAATTGAAAAGAACAGTCATTCTGTGGCTTTGCCATTTAAGCAGATGCAAAATACTGAGATTGTTTTCCAGACCTCTTCCCCTCAAAGGAACATAAGGGGGGTGGGGGGAGGAATCAAGCGAAGACACTAACCCGTGTAAAATACTATTCCAAACTATTAAGAGGGCTTACAAACACTGTTGCTGGGATCGTTACAGTAAAAAAATTCAGATTCATATTAGTTGATGCTATGAGCATCACCTGTAACAAATGTTATGCTGCAGTTTATTTTATGAAATGTTATTTCTGTAGAGACGTATTGTTGACCCTGCTATAGTTAGCCTTATCGTGCTGGAAGTATCAGTTCTTATAATCTCAATTTCTTTTTCATAAGCTTTGCTCAATAGAGGTAACATGTGAGTCGGCAAGTGTGATGGCAGCAACTCTGGCTAATGGTGGCTTTTGCCCAATCACTGGTGAGAGAGTACTGAGTCCTGAAGCAGTCCGTAATACCTTGAGTTTAATGCATTCCTGTGGCATGTATGACTTCTCTGGGCAGTTTGCCTTCCATGTAAGTAGTTTTCAGATGTTAATTATAGCTAACCAGGAAGATTAATCTGTGCTATTGTTTTTCATGTTCCAGGGCTGGCTTGCTTCTGGGATAAGGGATGGGGTGTTACATGAATTGTTTAGAAATTGAAAATCTCACCTAGAATTCATGGCACAGCTAGTACACTGTACCTTATAGTACTTACTATTCTCTCCCACTTAACATGAAAAGGATACCCAAATGTGGAAACCTAAATACTGTCCTTTAAGAGAGGCTGTTCATGAGAGAAACAAGTGACAGATGCAGATGTAACTGGAAACAGCATAACTGAAGAAATCCTGCTACATGGGAGTAAAGGATAGCAGGAAGCCTTTGCAGACAGTTGCTTTTTCATCATTGACTCAGGCTGTTTCATGAATTGTTCTCATATATTGTAAAAGTGGCTGTTGTAAACAGCATATACACCGTGCTTGTATTTTCCAGCAGTACATTTCTTATATGTAAGTATTTCAAGATGTACTACATCTTGTTTGTGTTTAGCGCATTTTGTTTTGAGTGTTTTTAGTATTTCCTCATTGCATATGTGTAAAATTGATTATGATACTTCGTGTGACCTAAAAGTTACTGCTTGCTGAGCTATGGGAATATATGATGTGTTAGTTCCTATTGGAAAAAAACAATGTCTTTATCCAGATTGTAAAATAAGTAGGTTATTGTGGGGCTTTATGGATAGACTGTTATGTTTTCTTGGGTTTTTGTTTTTCCTGTTTTCCAGTCAAGGTTTTTTAATGTATGCAGCTTTGTACTACTCCTTTGTTGCATACTGTTCATGACAGATATACTTGTGTTCTACTGCTTAGTGATGATTGCTTTTTTTGTAATAGATTTGAATTATCTTTCTTACTGTGTTACTGAGAGCAAGTAACTTTATGATCGTGTACCTCGGATTGCCACAAACTGTGCTTCAGGTTATTGTCTATATAAATAGAGATAAGTAATAATGCTTTCCCAGATAAAATTACTTTCCAGAGCTACATTTTATAAATGCTGCGTAATGCTCTTAAGTAAAATGCTAGCACATTGTGTTAAAATAATGAAGAATGTGTGCAGAGGACAGTAATTCTCTAATTATTCTGCAGGTTGGTCTTCCTGCAAAATCTGGAGTTGCTGGTGGGATTCTTCTGGTTGTTCCTAATGTCATGGGCTTGATGTGCTGGTCACCTCCTTTGGACAAGATGGGGAACAGTGTTAAAGGAATTCACTTTTGTCATGTAAGCAGCACTGCCTTTAGTGTTTTGGGTTTTTAGTTTTTTTTTTTTCTTTTGCAGCTGATGTTTCCTGAAGTTCAGTTACCAGTTAGTATAGCTGAGATCTAACTGAATTAAAGTGATTCTTCCATACATAGCAAGATTCATCTGATCCAAGCGTGAAAGACGAAATAAGAGATGTGTACATTTTAGTAATAATTAACATTGAAATTCAATGAGCGTTTAGAAAATACAATGCCAGAAGCACTGGAGAAATTTATTGTAGGAAAGCTTTGAGGAGGAGTGCTTCATGAAGTAGTGAAGGAGCTGTTCTGTGTGCTGTGTTAGGAGCTGTAGAGCTTTATTTATAGACTACTTTTCCTCTCCAGTCATAAAGGAAACAATTTTCAAAACATTGGAAATGCAACTCTTATTTCGTTACAATAAAAGAAAAAGATTCTCATGAAATATTGCTGTTCTGATATATTTTTTTAAAACAGATTTTTGTAAATAACCTGACATAAAAAATGCCTTCATACATTAGACCCCATTGTTGGGCAAGCTCTTCCTAGCTTTGTCTCTTGTTTCTGAAAGGGCTGTGGATAGTCTGTTGATAGCAGCATTAGAAGCAGGAGAGATTTTGTAGAGTACTTTGTAATGATTAATAACGGTGTTTTGTGGGAGAGGAGAATGTTTAAAAAAAAAAAAAAAAAATGCTTTTCTATTTTCTGCCTCAAACCACCTTGTAATACTGATTAAGTAATTAGAAATGGGAGAAAGAAGAGTCTCAAAAAAGAGAGTAGTAGGCTATCTAGAGCCCTGTAGGCAATGTAAGATTATTGGTAATGCATTGGAAGTTGAAGGCATAACCAGACTTTTTCTTGTTGTTTTTTTTTGTTTGTGTTTTGGTTTTGGGTTTTTGTTGTTGTTGTTTGTGTGGTGTTTTTTGTTTGGTTTTGGTTTTTTTTTTTTTTATTAAAGGAGTGATAACAGTTAAGCTGCAGTGATACTAGTTTGGATGGACTTCAATTCCTGGGGTGAAGACTTGTATGGCTAGTCTTCCCTTAGTTTATTGACAACAGCATGGAATTTACAGTATGCAAGGGTTTAGCTCATGTGGATGAGCAGCAGCTAAAACTTTTCATACTTCTATTTATCCAACATCTGTACAGCTGCAACTTACGAGTACGAAGAAGTTACTAATTCTAGTTTAAATACTTTTAAGATATTTCATATGAAGTAGTTTTGTACTTCATAATTTAAATGTAAAATCATAGGACAGCAGGCAGGTGAGGGATTTAGTGCGTTTATTCTGTGTTACAATGAGGCGTAAAAGCTGATAGATCATCATGGCACACAAGTAATGATGTAACATTCACTTGTAAAAATATAACAGCATAGCAAAGTTCGTTACTTAACCATTTGATGCTGTAATTCAAACTGAATTAAAATTGATTATGTCACGTTTTCTTGTTTTATCCTTTTGATTGAATTTAAAAGTTTTATGTACTAGACTTGCCCCCTTCCTATTCCTGAAGTGTTTAATACAGCTGGAGTAGAAATAGCTTAAAATAAATATTTTGCAGATTGCTACCTGTTTTGTACTACTTTAAAAAGGATTTTAAAGGTGTCACTAGAACTTAATCGTATTATTGTGTTAAGTTCAAAAGGCCTTACTGACACTCGTACTAAATTATTAAATAAGCTTCTCGTATGACTGGTTTAAGTTACTAGGGTATGATGTAAAACATAAGTGGTAGTATTATTATATTGACTATAGTATTATATTATTTGACTATCATATGCAAATAATAATGCATATTCTGTAAATATTTGCAGGATCTGGTTTCTTTGTGCAATTTCCATAACTACGATAATTTGAGACACTTTGCAAAAAAGCTTGATCCTCGCAGAGAAGGTGGTGATCAACGGGTAAGTTGATATGTGTGTTTAGTGAGTATTGCTTGTAGACGTCAGAAGACATACAGAAAGTTCTTCTCTAAACGCAAAACTGCTCAATGACATGTATTGCATCAAAGCTTTCAGATAAACTAGTTTACATTATTAGTGGACACTTACCTGGGTGGACCACACTAGCACGGGGTTTTGTACAGTAAAATTTCATATTAGATTTGTAACTCCGTTTCATGCAGTTCATCTCCCTTGCTAGAGTAAGTATGTGGTATCTGATAAAAGTTGCAAGGAGTTTAATTGTTCTGGTTGCCTTTTAATAAAGATTTGACCAGCTGGTGGGCTTAGCCTTTCTGTTCCGTGCTGCAATGCAGGAGATGTATGTTTAGCATTTTTTCCCCCGTGATATCTCTGAGACCGCATGACTTGCTGAGAGTTGGACAGGCAGTGAACTCGGGTATTATATTGTTGTAGACAAGTGCCTGTTACTAAGGAAGCGGTATAAGCAATCTCTGGGAATGAACTGAATCCACTCCAGCTACATGTACATGATAGAAGTGTGAGGGTGCTTGAGATACAGAAAACCTCTTTGCTTTTATTACGATTACCGTTTTAACTAAGGCATGAAGATTTCAATAGGAGAAGATACAGCAGTATGATTTTTAAAGTGCTTCTATTTGCATGTATACATCTAAAAAATATCCAATTTGGAATTTGAATTTTTTAACTGGAAAAGAGAAAATAACAGTTTATGTGAAGAAGTGAAAAACTTGAGTCTGTTAGCATTGACTGCAAGTATGGATTTTTTCCTTCAAATACACTAATAAATAATGTATGTTGCTTGAACAACTAGCATTCCTTTGGACCAATGGACTATGAGAATCTCCAGCAAGAACTTGCTTTAAAAGAAACAGTGTGGAAAAAAGTGTCACCTGAATCAAACGAGGACATCTCCAGAACCGTAGTGTATAGAATGGAAGGTCGGGGAGAGCAAAACTAGACGAATGGGTTCTAGTTTCATTAAATTCTTCATTTTAAAAACCCTCAAGCATCTCTAGATTTAACTTTGATTTGAGTATTGTTTGCCTGGTGTTTCATTTATATATACATTTTGTGTCAATTCTGTATGCTATACCAAAAAGATTGTCAAAGTTCAAGGGGGAGGGGAAAGTACATGCAAACAACAAAACCCAAAACTGTTAACTGACACTTGTAGTAACTTAATTACATTAAAAAAAGAAAAAGGTAAATCTGAATGTTTTCAAAGATATACCACTTTTGTGTATATCTGATTATTTTTGTTTATATCTGAGAACTTCAAGTAAATTAACTGTAGAGCTAAGCAAGAACTTATGATGTGCCCTCTGATAAGGGTCAGCATGTGAAGATAGAAGAATTTTAGTTAAAATATAAAGTAAAGTAGTGTCAGCAAAACACAGCAAATTCATCAACTTCTAAATAACTGTGTACTAAGTGGAGAAAGGTTCTGAGTCATGTTATTACTGCATCCTCTTTTTTTTTTAATATGAGCTTTCAAATTGCTTTGAACAGAAATGGATCCTTTGGATGTGCCATGCTAGTGAAGATTATATATATTTTTTTGATCAGACCTTTAATAATTATTAATGTTAACATTTTAATAAAAAGAGCAAAAATGGCTGGGGAGGACTGGGAGAAGGCAGGGGAAGAAAACCTGCCTTGTCTGCAAGTTAACTAATGCAGCAGAAAGATTTCTGACCAAATTATTTTGAGTGTCTCGCTAGCTGCTTCTACTGCCAGCTGGTAGTTATGACTCAGAAGGCTGCCTTACTAATAATGCTGTGCTCCACCCTCGAGAGGAATGTAAGCAATCTTGGTTTTGGAGTGGTAACCAACCAAGTAGTGAGCAGAAAATATATTCAGAGTAAAGGAGATAGGTCGATATTATTAAAACTGTTTACAACTAACTTATTTTTCAACTTCATGTGTGTGCATGTTCATGTATAAGATCAGAGGTTTCATTTATTTACACATTAGCAAATTTTTTTAAAAAGTGATCATTAATTGCTACTTTTTAAAATGATAGTGAGATTGCACCTCTGTCAGCTTGCTAAGAAACAGGACTTGCATTCTTCTACAGGCAACCGCATCTGTTCAGCTGCATAATTTGATAATTTTGAGTGTCTGGAGGAGAGTATATCTTGAAATGGTATATGTAAGCTTCAAATAGGCTCAGTAGGCAATGCTGGACAGAGGGCAGACTTGCTAAATTCTTGATATTTGTAGCTATTAGATTCTTCATGATGCTAAAAAACTTAGAAAATGATTCTCCATTTTTATAAAGTTTTCCCCTTTAAAAGCTTGCAGATAACTTGATATATCCCACCCCGGTACGCATCACGCAGAGTCATGTTTATAAAACTATTGAAAACTTGTCCAGGTAGTGAAAAATGGTATTAGCTGGTTGAGTATTTTAAGAGACAATGACAGCTAATTCCATAGTAACATCTCTACCCTTCTCCCTGCTTCCTCCCCTAATCCCGTTCCTTTTAGTTTATCTGAAACTCCAAAATGCATTCATACGTGAGTTTTGCATAAGGGGAGAGTTAGGTTTTTTCTGCCTCTTTTTGTCCCATCTGTATGTTTGTGAATTAAGGAAAAAGCATAAAGCAAAGCTGCTGTTCTGAGTAAGCAAGCTGTTCTTAATTGCTCTGTTTAGGTATTGTTAATTTTGCATAAACATTTGAACTCAGCTCTGACTAAACCCTGAATAATCATCTAGCACCGTATTGTAAAAGGGTGGGCTTCCTGTCTTTGAAGCCGAGGATTAAAATGTTTAAGCAAAACAATACAGAACATCAGTTTTCAGTGAATTTGAAGTCCTACTGGGATGAAGAGGTAAATCTGGTGCAGATGTCAGTAATAAATGTCAGACGTAAATTGCTGAATAATAGCGGTTTTATAATCTTATCACTGATTATAAGGTTAGCTTTGTCAGTGCTTCTCTTAAAAGTAAAGTAAAATAAGTAAAGGCAAAGTCTTGAATTATAAAAACCTCTCGCCCATTTGAGGATTTTGCAGTAAACTAGTAGTTACAGAGACATAACAAATATTCACATCCTGCAAAACTACATGCCTTTACGTGAAATGCCCTCAGTTGCAAGAGGGAATGTAATGTGTCTGTGCTGCTAATGAAAAGTATTTACAGTGACGACATGTTGCTGGTTAAATTACTGATTTAATTTAAACAGGAAAATGTATGATGCAGGATTTGCTTGATCTAATTTTATATACGTTATTTTCTGATTTTTAGTACCATCTGAAGCTAATTCTAAAAATGTGGTTAAAGATGGAAAATTGTTCCATCTGGGTTTCAACTTGAAAACAAAAGTCTTTACTGTATTTATGTTTGTCAATTACATACAAAACTTATGGTAGAGGCAAGTCCTGCGTGGGAAATATAAAATTAAGGAAACTACTAGATCGTTAACATGTGTAATAAGAATATTTAGGGTACAGCTTACACAATCTTTACTTTAGATATATATATTACAGTTCTGTAATATATGCTTTTGAAGCCTGTCTCAGAATTTAAGCCAGCCTCTAGTTAGGAGGGGTCAGGAGGAGATTCCTTTGGACCAATTATTTTGTAACTTGCCTACACTCGACAGTTTCTTGTTGTGGCCTGCCACCTCTGCCGATGGCTCTTGTTCATGGCAGGGTACACAGGCAGCTGGGACCATAGTTAGATCTGCCGTGACGACTTACCCATGCCCGCATTGCGTTTGGTGAGCGGGTCTGAAAGAAAGCGGTGGTAGAGGCTAGTCACTGAATGTTTGAAGTCTGCAACGGTTTTAGTGTTCACCTGTGCTACAGTAATAGCAATTCTTGATATTCAAGCATTTTAGCTGTTTGTTTGTTTTTCTTTGTCAGCATCATTAACATTTCATTAGAAATGTAAATGCTTTTTAAAATTTTATTTTAGCATTTGTGTTGTACTTTTTGGCTCAGTTGTTAAGTTACCTGTCTCGTTTTCCATTTTTCATTTGCATTGTATGTTATTTATGTATCTTGATTTCCAGCATGCTTATTTTTGTATTGTTTAATAAATTTATTTTAAGCTGATTTTTATTGTATTTTTTTTCTCTCAATGGAGAACAGGTTTGTTTGAACACATTTTTGAGACTGAAATGAGATAGCGAGTGCTCCATTCTAAAAAAGATAAAGTTCTGGAAGAGTAGGTGGAATAAGCAGATTTAGTTAAACCAGTCTTTGAAAACCTTCCTATGATTCCTTAAACATTTTGTAGAATAATCTAATTATTTTTCTCTTTGAACTGTTATCTTAGAAAGTTGAAAGCAAAAATAAAAGTAGCAAAACTTTCTCACAGTGACTTCTCTAATAAAAATGTCGTGGTGCAGTAGGTTATTAACATCACTGTGCATTTGTGTGGTTTTGAAGATACTAATTCAGTCACTTGGAAAATACGTGGTTAGTGGTACCAGTGCAAGGGTAGTACCTGTTGATCCTGAGCATTATAAAGTGAAAAATACAGCTTGTAATAAATCACATATAAGCAAGGAAGGTGGTCAAAAACCCACGTCCATGTATTAGTGAGGTTTGCACAACAGTTGAATTTGGGTGGCTGGCAAAGCATTTGCCCTTTGTCACAGGCTTACTTTTATTCCTGTGAAAATTTAGTTGAGATATTAAATAGTTAGATGTATTCATAATGTGATGATTCTGAAGCAAGATTGTGTCACTAGAGACGTGTCCATACTGAGGATGGCCATAATTATGAATTCAGCTTTTTTGTAGGTTGGTTTATAAACTGCTGTTAACTTGTACTATGTTTTTAAAATCAGCTGTGTGCTCATTATACATATCATATATCAAAAGCGTTTATTCTCTAAAAGTCATAAAGACGAGGAAAGGTAAAAGAGTAGTAGAAGAGAGAACCACGGGTAATTTACTGTAGAATTATTTTGGGTCTTTTAATTTTGGTTTACATTGTGCATTTGTGCCAGAAGACCAGTGGGTGGGTAGATGAATAAAAAGGCAATGGAGTTAGAAGAGGGTGGGTGGGAGGGGGGGTAGAGTATGTTGTTTTTTTCATTGTTCTTATTTCTCTTGGTCTTGATACATACATGTCATTGATGTGCAGTAGTTAGCTGTGAGCAAAGTAGTTTATTACAAGCTTCATAGTTTATATATAATGTTTTAGTTTGAGTATCCTAAACATTGTTTGTAGGGTTTTACTGTTTTATTTTTTTAACTTTGTTTAACTATTTCTGTAGTTTTCTTGTGGGAGTTCAGAAGTAGTTATTCCAGTGAATGAAGAATAGACCTTTTTCAGCAGAGTTCTTGTTGGGATGACTGAATGCACCTAATAATTTATCTCCAGTGCAGGGTCTCTTCCAGGAATTTCAATGTCACATATGTCTATAGTTGCCAGAATGGCAAGAGGCTTTAACTCAGGTAGAAAACTAAAACTTAATTATTTTTTTTAATCGTGCTAGTATCTTGCCTGTTCCACACTTGTCCTGTTTAGAAAATGCATGATTAAGTAGTTTGCGTAAAGACATGCTTGTAAAGGATGGGTCATGCACAGCCCCATTTTTCCTTCAGGAATATTTTAAATATTGAGTGGCACAGCTCTGCAGATAGTTCAGTTACTTCTGAAAATGCATGTGCGTGTCTTCTGAGCGTAGGAGCCCTTACGCAATGGTTACATCTGAAGCTGCAGTTTGACTAAATAGACTAAGCTGGCAGAAGCGTGGGGGTGGCAAGTTATGTGGTTTGGGTTTTGAGGTTTTTTTGTTTGTTTGTTTGTTTGCACCAGTTTGAGTAGTTTAACCAGAATTTAATTTAGGTAAGGAAACTGACCTGGATGCATGACCTATAGTAAGGGTGTTAGAGTTAACTGGACCCTGCAGATTTTTAGAAAGGGAAAGAAAGGCATGTTTACACCTTGGGAGAATAATAGAGACTTTGGCACCTCGGTACTAAGGCTGATGAGGAAATGGGGTTGAAGGAAGGACAAGGGGAAAGGAAAGAATTTTAGAATGCTTTTCTGCCCTGAACAATGTTCCAGCCAGCCGTACTTTCGTGTATTTCATTTATGCAGTGGGCATGCGGGAGAGCATATCTGTTCTAAGGTAACGCTTCCTGCTTTAGCTGCTGCTTTGCAACGATTTTTGACCTAACATAGCCGGTGCCTTCTGTAGTGTCATCCGCATACTTTCCTGATACCGGTTGTGTTTGCAAAAGGCAAAAGCTGTCTCCTGCGTGTCTTCTTTCCAGATTTCCTGTTACGCCTTTATCTGATCAGGTATAGCAGATCTTCTCTGGCACTATTATTTAGTGGATTATGGGCAGTTGGTAGTGCTGGTCCTGTTAGAGATCAGCGTACATTAATTTCATTACTACTTGCTCAGACTTGGACTACGGTCCAACATACCCCCCAGGCCCACCCCTCATTTGCACTTCTATTAATCTGTTTGGCATCATGATTTTTGAGAGAAATTGCTTGAATTTGATTCTTACTTTTACATTGTTGACTATTCTGAACACTTGAAGTAATTGTTTTGATAACACAGTCAACAAATATCTTTTACTTTCTTTGGAAGGTTCTTTAACAGCTAAGAGCTATTGTTAAGTAGGCTTTTCACTTGAGTTGCCAAACAGCTGGTATACAGAATTTGTTATTACAGAATTCTTGTGCACACTGTAAATGGGGAATTTATCTTCATACTGTAGCTCTTCTTAAATCAGGTCAATTTTACATACCCGGCTGCAGTTATCATAACCCATTTGTAAGAAGTGCAGGGGATTCTAGTGACTGTAAGCAACCTAAGAGTGAAGCCATAAGGTCGCAGAGCTTGGAAGGGGTCTCGAGATCATCTAGTTCAACTTCCTGCTCAAAGCAGGATCTAACAACGGTTAGATAATGTTGCTCAGGGACTTTGCTGGTTAAGTGTTGAAAACCTCCAAGGATGTGGTTTCTGTAACTTCACTGGGTAACCTGTCCCAGTGCTTTACCACTTCCATTGTGAAGAATTTTTTTCTAACCTTCAGTGGAAATTTTCCCTTTCTGCAGCTTGTGATGGTGACTCGTGTCTTTTCACTGTACATGATAAGCTTACCATTGTGTGGAAATTTGTTGGCCTTTATGGAGTCGTAGAAGTGGTGTAGTGGCCAAATGGCTTTTGATCAGCAATAACATTTTCACCTCCTGCTGTATTTTCCTATTGGATCCTAATGGCTTATTGGGTTGGTTGTTTGGTTTTTTTTTTTAATTATATCATTGAAAATAAAGTGATTTAGGGATTTTTAAAGTCTGTGTTCCCTTTATTTTTCTATTAAAGCATAACAGGCTAAATGCAAATGTGGAAGCACGTTATTTGCTGAGGGACAGCATGTTAGTGTTAGGACCCCTTGTGATCAGAGCATTTATTATCAAAACAATGAACTGAGGACACAAGTGGAGTGATAGGAAGAGATAATGTTGCTTGCTTCCTGTTGATGTCATTCACTAGTCCAGTTTTTTCCTTGAGGCAGGCAACTTTATTGTTTGTTCAGGAATTACTCATTCAATATCGGGTTTTTTTGGGCTGGTGGACCTGGTTTTGGTTATATCTGTAGCTTCGGCTTTCTGTTTGGCAAGTGCATTTCACACTTCACTTAAAGGCCTTGCCTTTTAAACTTCTCCAACCTGTAATTGTTTCAAGACAACTAATTAAAATGTAATCTTGGTCTGCGAATAAACTGTTCTGATCAAATGTGTTTAAACAAGTCCCCAGCCATGCCTTTGCAGAAAAGGATTATGAATTATGATTGAGGAAAAGGAGAAGCAGTCATAGGAGAAGAGGCTAAAACAGCTGGGTACATTTTGCCCCGTGTATTATTCCCCATCAGCCTTTGATATGACTGTTCCCAGGGTTTGGAGATAAAACCATGGAGGTGGAAGATCTGTTTAAGCTAATAAATATTTCCAGTGGAAGAAAAGCAGGTACTGAACAAGTCTGAAGACTAGAAGAAGGTTTCTAGAAACTTGTTCCTAATAGTTTAGAAACAATCCTTCCAACAAGAGTAGAGTGCAAATTTCTGGTAAGATTTCCTCTATTCTGCTTTCAGCCTGTAGGGTGTAGTCAGTCTCTTGCTTGTAAAGTTTCAGTAAATATCTTTTGAGAACATCCTCCTTTATTTTGGGAATAATTTCTGCTCTGAGTCCTGTGGTTAAGAGTAAACTGTCACCCACACATTGCGAAGTACCTACAACCTGGAAAGTGGGAGCATTACTCCACTGGGAAAGCGGAAAGCGGTAGTATTACTCGGTTGTCTGGATATCAGTAGTGGTCAATAGGTCCTTGAAAAGGCAGACGTTCTTTTGTCCTGTCTGCTTAATATGGCTAGCATCACTAAAGCATCCATCAGCATTCTGCTTTATTTGTGTGACTATCGTTGATCCTAGTCCTTTGGTCCCAAATCTTGCAGTGTTAGTAATGTCTGTATCCACTGCTTCAAAGGCTCTTGTTTTTTGTTTTTGTTTTGTTTTGTTTTTTCCTGCATCCAGGGTCAGCTGCAGTCAGTGTGCATTCCGCTTGTTAAGATTTCTGTAGATATTCTGTATGCTTTTTGTTGCCAGTGTTTGCAGGGTTTAGTCTATGAAAGGACTGAGCAGTAATAGCAAAATCTATATCATGCGCTAATGACAACCCTAAGATTCCTGCAATAGTTTTCTGCAAGAATTACTATTCTACCATTTTTGAATTTCCAGTCATAATTTACTGGCAAAACATTATTTCGTTGCTGCTAAGAAATGCTCAAAAACTTTAATGACAGCAGGAGAAGATAAAGCCTTTGAGATGGTCATTCATTTTCCTTCACATAACTTTGACGATTTGGACACAGCAGCAAGATTGAAGTATATTTCCATTCAAAATACTAGTGGCAAATGCGTAACACCTAAACCTGAAAATTTGCCTGGTCTTTACCTTCTGACTTGAAGGGTGAAAGTCTTTATGCCTTAAGTGTTTCACTTGATCTCATAAACTTTTTGTTGGAATAATTTGTCTACCTACTATTACTTCGTTATTCCACTCATGGCAAACAACACAGCAGTAACATTTTGTCATCAGGACGGGAGCCAGGTCGGATTTTTCTATTACTCCCTGTTGTTAAGGCGTGGTTCTCTGGAATTGCCTGATTGGTTATAGTTATTCTAATTTAGTTTTCTTATTAGGCCTTCAAAAATTTGTTTGCTGTTATGATTTATGAGTTTACAAATGCCCATGAAAGGTTGTGTTTTTTTTAAAAGACCCTGTTGGTATGTGGAATCAACCAACTTTAGAAAGATGATTAATTTTTTACTTCGCATTTTTGGAGTTTTGTCTGTAATATGCCTCGTTCTGTTGTCTCCAAAAGTGAGAAGTGGGTTGGTTCATTGATAGCAGAAGAAATCTGAAACAGCAGGTGGAACCGAGCATGACCATGCTCATTGTAATCTAGTCAAGACAGTTTTGGTACTGAAGTTTCTCTTCCCAGTATTACCTTTTGAAATCAACATAATATCCCCAAAACAAAGGTCATAGGTGTGAAGCAAAGCATAAAACATCTGTAAGTGATTGTCAGTGAGTAGCACTTGAAATTAGCTACTCTTTGACCAGACTTGTCGATTTATCCAAGCGTGCATATGTGCGGGGAGGGAAGCTCTCTAGTCACTACATCACCATCATCATCTGAACACCCATGAAGCTTCAGCATTGGTTGCTAGAGAAAGGCCTCCTGTATTGAAAGAATTTAGGATCATCTGTGAGTTGTTCAGGGGTATCTATGACAGAACAATATCTCCATCCTAGTACCTGTTCTTAATATTGAGTACCATAGTTGTGTATAAGGGCATCTTGGATTCTTTTTGCGGCAATTGTCTTCCAACTAGAGAAGTTTCTGTTTGTGGGATCTTGTAGTCTAATATTGATGGAGTCAATGGCTCTGAATCTTGAACTGTGACTTACATGTTGTTTTTCTGCATACCCCTTGAAAACCAGTTCATCTTTAATGGCGGTTTTATCTGCTAGAAGGGGAAAGACACAACCAACCACGTGCTGTTCCTCCCACAACTTTTCCCACTGTCATGCTGAGCACCCGCTGCCCCTAATGATGGTACAGAAAGGAGAAACTGCCCCATCTATGCACCCTGGACGTTCTTAGGATATTATGTACTATTTTCTAGATAAAAATGAGTTTGAATGCCCTGGTTTTGGGGGAGAGGCTTGTATGCAGGGATTCAGCTAAACTTTGGTTTATGTGACCCGCTCTCCGCCTCCGGAGCTCAAGTTCTGGAGTCAGTATTGGTGAAAGACTGATTCATCTGCTTCCATTGGGGGGAGGCAGTGGTGGGAGTGTGATGGTTGGCCAAAACAGCTTCAGCTCACCCCGTGGGGTTTACGCATCTCAGGAGTGGAATAGATGGGCACGGTCTTTCTGAAAGAATCTCAGTTACTGAAGGTAAGTAGATGTTTCACTTAATCTAGTAAACATTTTGTTTAATTATTTAACTCTTAATTTATTTTAATTAAATAGTCTTATCTTAGAATCAAAATTAATCAATAGCAAGAACAGTAAATAATAAGTCATTGTAAATTCAGTGTTTGTTGTCATGAAATAAGGTTTATGCTTTCGTAGCTTGCCATCTTCAAGGACAGTTCAACAGGTGCTGCTGTTACTGTCTTTCGGGCACTTGAGCAAAACTAAACTTAAGATGAAGTAGACTATTACTTATGGATTCACAAATATCTTGGAAATATATAGTATTTTAAATTTCATTTGCAAGATGCTAAATCTCATTGATCATTTAAAAATTAGAAGAATGACATTCAGTAATCTCTGAGCGTGCAGTGGCTGAATTAGTCATAGAACTGAGCTCAGTCCTATCCGAGTCTTGCTTTTTTCTCCATATGCATTAAAGGATTTTCTCTAACTCCTTGAAAATCTCACACCTCCTGCCTGTTAGTATTTAAGATGAATTAGCCTTTTCACAGGTAGAGAGATGTTGTTTTGAGGAATACCAGTGAGACAGACTGTTCTCAGAATGGTGTGTCCACTTGATGATCATCTTATGAGCAAGAGGTTGGGACTGGAAGAGGTGAATTCTGGTTTAGTCCATCTTTCGCAGCTGCAAATGTGATCAGAAGAAAAGGTAACCTTCTGCTCCCAATTACTGCTTCCTGTGTCCTTGTTAGGCTTCTAAAATTTCATGCAAAATAGTATGTTAACAGAGCAGAAAAGATGGACAAACAGTTATGGTATTGTGCTACCTTGTAGCAAGTATCATTTTTAGGTACTTTTAAATAGCTAGATTATTTTAGAGTATTCTAATGAAAAAAGGACGTTGGACAGAGATGGGCAAAGAAAGTCAGTTCACTGTAAAATGCGAAATTTATACTTTAATTATTTACAATTTCAGGGATGCATACTCTAGTACTTCAGACTTTGACCTATCTCTAAAAGGTTTGAATCTGAAGGAAGCGTGAATGGTAGAAATCCATTTGAAACTAGTAGATGAGGAGGGGGAGAGAAAGAAACCATCTCCGCTCAGCCTTCACCTCCAGGAAGACTGCCCTCTTCCTTTTGCAACTTTAGCCTATGCATTATCCAGTAAAGGAGATTGACAGTTGTTCTCAGTGTGAATGAAGGAGTTTATGATTATTTTTATTCCCCCCCACCCCGGTGTTGAGAAACCTTCAATATATATATTTGGTTTAATTAAATGATTCTTATATTCAGCTACATATACAGCTTCGGTGGCAGGTGCTAAGACTGAGCTACCAGTATAAGCTTGTTTGTATGTCAGCGCTACAAGCTAAGTGTCCGCCTGCCATTTTAAAAATGTGCAAAGTCGGAAGAAGAAACGACCGTCTTTATTCTAAAAGATTTGATTTGGATTTGAAACAATTTTCAAAGTTCAATTGTGAAAAGAGGACATTTAAAAGCATACCAGGATTTTGACCAGCTTGATATACAATTGGAAAAAAACAAACCAAAACAAAAACCTCAGGTTTGCATAACTCTTTCTGCTGAATTGCTTTGTTTGTTAGCAAACAGTCACACCTGTCTAGTAACTTTTCCCACGTTCCTTCTATGTGGGTCCGAAGTGCCGCCTGATGCAGAGGTGAGAGGCAGTAGCCGCCGTGCTAGCCCTTGGGGGGCTGCCCTTGCGATTCCCTGTAATATGCTTACTGGTGGACTGCTAATTGAGCAGCAATTCATTTCTCATAGCATATCCAGCTCCTTTTAGCAGCTGTTGACTGCTGCCATCCTGCTCTGTAGTCAGATCAGTAATTTAAAGGTCAAAAAAACCCCCCTTTTAACATAGAAGATTGTCCAGCACATTTGTACCACTTTTAATGAAGTACAAATTCATGAATAAGCAGTAATGATACCTAAGATTACACAGAAACACAAGGAATGCGTTATCAGCTCAACTATCCAGATGCAGTAAGGGTCTGTACGTAGGTTACAGAGCACTGGAACAGGTCTTTGTTGCGGTCATAAACGCATTTAACTCACCAAAGTGACTACAGACTGAAAGCTGTCGGTACTGTATTGCCATCCGATATGGCCAAGGGGAGGCTGAGAAGCTCCTCTGCGAACCCGGATAAATACCTAACTGGTTTGCTGGCTTGCCCTGAGGTTTTTTGCAGCTACCGCAGTACAGTTGGTTTAAAGCTTTAAAGCTGCTTTGGATATGTATACGTGAGAACACAGCCTCTTGTGTGGCTGCAGCCTAGACATAACTCATGGGAGAAGCAGCTTTCAGTATGTGCACGAATTGTGTTTGAACATGGCTGCTGTAAGGCGGTTCCCGAGGAATAAATGTTTTATGAGCCTGTTGGCTTGTGCTGTTGGTCGAAAACTCTCTGAATCATGGCTGCGCAAGCGGCGTTTCAAGTTAATTCCACCAGGGAGACTCCAAAAAAATAAACTCGGTGGTCGCAGCTTTGAAAGTTTCTGTCGCAGCCTTGACTCCAAAAATAAATGCTGCACCCGCAGCTCGTAAAACTAAAGGAGGTGGGTATCATCCTCCGTCCCCGGCTGTAACGAGGAGCTTGCACCATCTAGAGGAAAAGAAATGAGAGTTGGTGTATTTTTAGAAAATGGATTGGAGAAAAAAAATTGACAAAACTCTTATTTCCTGTGTTAGTTTCAAAACACGGAAGAGTAAATATTTGCAGATTCTGGAGTTATTTTTGCACTTTCTTCAAATTACATGAGGAGATAAGGATCAGTAGTGCAGAAAATAGGCTAAAGAGGTGGGGGGGAAGTCCTGAAGAAGAAATGAAAGTTGTCTGGAACAGCTAGCCTTGTTTATATTTTCAAATATTTCTTTATGTCATTAATGTGTGTAAGCATATGCATTTATTTATTCTCGTCATCTAATTATTTATAGTATAACAGGAACAAAGACTTTCCAAAGGAATTTTAACTTTCTAAACTTTTTGTGAGCCTTGTGTTCATGTAGGGTCGGGGCAAGAGGCTCTGTCGGAGGCAGTTGGCGTTAGGTTGCTGTCGAGGTAGGTGTGGTCTGTTCATGTCTCTTGGTTGAGCCAAAAGACTTATTTTTGCACGCTTCACTAAGTTATTTTGAGAAATTATGTTTTCTTATGTACCTGTTAGTTTTCTGTAGAATAAGCTAATTTTGTGGCTTAATCCAAAGCTTGCTTCTTGCCTTCATGGACTGTCCGTCCCTAGAAATGCTTGGAGGGCAGATTCTTGCCAGGTGAGCTCTGAGACGGCTTCAGAGCCAACCCCGGGAGCTCTGGCCACCCACCTAAACTGGGCTGAAACTGGGAGAATAAAGCACAGTGCTTGGTTTGGGTGTTGTATCCTGGCGGGCTGCTTGCACTGGAATGGGGGCACGTGGCGAAGTACGGATGGACGTTCCCATCTTGGCTGTGGAGTTGAGGTAATGCTTAGCTGTGCTTGGAGATCTCTGTGTGAGGGGTGTTCCACGGGCACTTCTCCAGCGCTGGCACTGTGGACATCTAAATACCAGTCTCGGGCCTTCAAATATGCTGGATGTTACAGAGATCTCTTTGTGCCAGCCTGAAAACTAGCAGTTTTAAAAGCTGTAGGAAACTACAGTGGGAGGATGGAGTAATACTTCAGTGCTTTTGACAAACCCATATTGTTTTGGTTGGATATTTGTTTATGGTTCGGTCTCAGTTTTTACATTTAAAAGTAAATGTTTTACTTATCCTTAGGTAATAACTTTCACTTTAATGCAGGGGGAACAAAGCAGAAGCTCAGTTGCAAAGATACTTTTCAATTGAGATTTCTTTCCTTACAAAGTACATCTTAAGGAATTGAGGAATGGTATTTTTAAGGAAACCTGTGGCTCTCTTTTAGCCTTGAACAGTAATTTTTTTTTTTTTTTTTCCACACGAGCCTTGTCAGTGGGCCCTGGAGAGCAGATTCCAGTTCATTGCAAATTAATGGTAAATGTGAAAATGGACCACTTTTAAAATAATCAGTCCTGTCTACTGTCTGAACATACAGGCACGTGCGTTCCTCTCTGAGATTAGTCTGGTTTATTTTTGTCCTTGTAGGGACTACTTGTATTCTAGGTTTAACTTCGGAGTTGAAGCTTCAAAAGTAATTTCAAGCAGTTTTTTTCTGAATTTTCTGACCTTACATGCAAGTAGAAAGTCATTGATAGGCTGTGCTTCAGCATAGGTGAATTACCAGTTCAATGTGTAAAAGCTGGACGACTGAACCGTTTAATTTGTGTTCCAGACTCAGGTTTTGGGTTTTTTGGGGGGGATGTTTGTTGTGTTTTATGGTTTTTCTGTTTGTTGTTTGTTTGTGGTGGTTTTTTTTTAAGGTCACCACTACAGTTTCACAATTTATATCGGTATCTTTTAGATTTCAGAATTTCTTTTTCCACTGATAAAATGAGCATCTAAAAATCTGTAATTTTTCCAGAGAATGGGAAGAATGATTTTGCTTTAGGAAACGTAGCATAACAGTGGTACTGTGAAGTCATACTTAGGTTGATTTTGGAGCTTTTATGACCTTGTGCAGTCCGTCTTGGCGTATGTAAACTCTTTGCTGTTGCGTTACTTGTCCATATGTGGTTGTTTGCAAAGGTCGGAAGAATAGGAGGACTTTACCGTAGTCGGTCTCTTCCCCGTATGAAATGTTAATCCTCGTTCGCTAGAGAAACGCTCACCTTAGACAGCTTAAAAATCTATTTTTTGCGTTTCAGCGTTAATCCAGCGCTGAGCCGGCTTAGCGACGCCGTGTGCTGTTAACAATGGGTGTGAAAGCCCAGTGCCTGCAGCGGGGGGTGCTGGGGCGGGCGGCATCTCTTGGGAAGTGGGACCTCCACTCCTGTGTCCCTAGCTGCCGGGCAGGGATGGCCTTCGGCAGGGTGAGAAAGAGAAGTCACGGAGTGCTTTGCGCTCTCGTTTTTCTCCTGGTTGTAACGATGTGTTGCCAGGATCCGCAGTTTGGAAATAATGTCTGTCAGATTACTTTTTTTTGTATAAATAGGGGAACTGCGCTGTGTCATCCTCCGTTTGGTGGTGCAGGTGCCAAAGGAACACAGCCAAGGTGTCATAAATGCAGATTAACTGTGCTGCAGCGTTCGGTGGTTTTAGTGGTGTGGAGAACTGTGCCTCAGAGATGCTTCCAGTGAAGCTGGTCTCATTTCTCTGGTGCATTCTGCACTGGTGAAGAGCTGCAGAGCTTTAGTCCCGTTTCAGGGCAGCTCTCCTACAGCTGGGAACGTTTGTCAGGAGACAAATGGGTGGTGGGGTGTCATGCATCAAGCTCGCTTATCTGGGACCTGCTCTGAGATCCCGGTGTGTCAAGACCCGGGCTCAGTATGACGGCTGCTTCTCATTAGGGAAGTCCTGAGCTGCAAGAGCTGATATTTGTGCCCTAATGTACCTTCACACCTCTGTGCTGTGCAGGGGAACGTTTAAAACTTTGCTCTTCAAGCCAGTCGGCCAGGAGGGCAGGGTTCCCAAAGGGAAATGTTGCGTCCCATTTTAAGCACAAAAAATGAGACATGAGAGAAGAGAGTGGTGGCGGTTTTTTCTCAACTAGCTTTGCCATCTCTTCCCCCCCCCCCCCCATGTTGTATTTGAAAATGTCCTGTCAGCATTGTGGGTCTGGTGCATAAAAGTTCCAACATAGCAAAATTCTTGAGAAACAGTATGTGCTCAAACAACCTTTTTTCCCCCCAACATTTTGAACATCTTTTTTGAAAGCTAACCAGTGGCTTTGTCCCTAAATGTCACGTAAAGAGCATTGGAAAAATGAGGGGGTGTGTGTTTGTTTATCCTTGTTTGTTTTGCCTTTAGCAGCACCATTTTAAACTCTTGGGCTTGACTGTATTCCTCAGCCACCTGGAGAAACAGTAAAGTTGGAAGTAATATTTTTTTTTTTTTTGACTGTAAATTCTGTAATGTTTTCAAAGAAATTGGGGGGGGCGTGTGGATGCTCTCAGGAAGCAGGACACAGTAGGAAATTAAAATCCAGATTCAGCGACCTTTTTAGCTAAGAGCTTCTCATGGAATTAATCCAGCTCTGAGCTAAATTAATTTTTTCTAAAGGATTTGTTTTCTTTGCGTGCACAGCTGTCTGGCTTTTCTCTCCTGACCCAAGCGGAGTCCAGCCCAGAGGCTCATCCCTCTGTGCTGGAGTCATTGCAGCCATAGTGGGGCAGGACAGACAGCCCTGCAGCGATGGGGACACATGAGCAGGTACAGAGGATGGGGCTGGTGCAGCCAGCTGCTTGGGTTTGGTTCCTGCTCGAGGTTTGGTTGCTTTATAATAACGCCGAAGCATGTGAGGCAGTGGGCAGAAGGTGCCAGGTCACTCTGCCGTCGCCATGAGACCGTAGCAGTTCACTTCCATCTCTGGGCCTCAGTTTCCCATCTTGGTGCCAATAAGGAGAGCAGCTTGCTCTCTTTGAAGTGTGTGGAGAGATCTTCTGTTGATAGCATTAGAGCTAGGCAGGGATACACCTGCTGTTCTTCTACATGAAAAAGAAATATCTCTAAACCAGTCTGTGTTGAGAGAAGTGATTCTCATCTCAGTCTTGTATGGGGATTTGCTATTAACCATCATGAGACTATTTAAATAAGACTCGTGTGGGCTGGATTTGGGTGTGCAGCTCGACTGTTTTGTTACAAATATTCCACCAAGGCTGTTCCAACATGCCAGTCAAATCTTTCAGATCAACTAGATGTGTTGAAATTTCACTAGCGATAAGTAACTTCAGCACGTTAATACTGAAGTTAAACTCATTTTTTTCATTAGGTTTTTCAGGTCAGTACACTCAGAAATGGGAAAAACCCCAAACCTAGCGTGTCTTACCAAAGTACTTGGACAATGTGCATTACAGAGAAATGAGGGACTGCAGTGTACGTGCTGTGTGCTGGGCACAAGCTCCATGAAACGCTGAGGCAGCCCTTGTGTTTTGCTGGGCTTCCTCCATTCGTGTGCAGTTGGCTCCACATCTGAATCCTGCTGCTTGAAGGAGACTTCTTTGAAACTTTTGGCACAGTCAGGCCTAGGAGGTATTTTAAATAACTGCAATATGAAAGCTTTGGACTAGGACTCATTTTAACGTTCAGTTTTCCTGTGAAGCTTTCAACACTGTATCTCACTTGGTTTGCGCTTTTGGGGTTTTGGGTTGGTGTGTTTTCCTTCTGGCCCCCCATGTTTATCTGAAACATCTGCCATAGCCGCGTGACTTCCTGCTGCTCCAAACTCCGAGTGTTTCCTTCCTTTAACTTGACCTCTGTGTAGTTCTTCGGCAATAACAGTCTTGATTTTTCTTTCTTGTGCTGCTCACGTTCTTACCCACAGACTCGCAGAACGGTTAGTTGGAAAGGGCCTCTGGAGGTCGTGGCCACCTCCAACATGAAGCAGGACCATTGCCAGTGCTAGGCTGAGTTGGTCATAGCTTCATCCAGCTGAGTCTGAGACCTTTTAACACCTACTAACCTGAAAGTGAAATACAAGGTGTGTGGTCTGGGACTTCTGATCTGTAATGTTGGGTGACAAATATTTCTGAGGAACCTTGCAGGTTTCACCACCTGGATAGCAAGGATTATATCCAGCGCTCAGGGGAAAAGTGTTTGTGGACAAAGAGGGTTTCATCATAGCTAAATGAATAGAGCTTGGTGTTTCTGGCATGATGACAAGAGGGCTGTTAGGTTCCTCTGGTACAGTGGATGCAGGTGTAATCTCCCATTTGACAAAAGGTGGAACAGTCTTCCCTTTGAGTTTGGTACTGCTGTGTAGCTGTATGGTCATGTTTGATCCAACTCTTATATAGCGAAGGGACTCTCTCCCTTCTCCTTTTATTAAATTCTCATAGTTAAGGAATTCTGCACAGTAGAAAAAGGTAATTCATGGCTGTCAGGTTGAAGGTGAACTTTCTATTCCTGTTTCTGAAGATGAGGGAAAAATTGTGTTCATCAGTGCAGTTAACAGACACCAGTACTGAATGTGGCGTACAGAAGATAATGAATCACTCGGTGAGAAACTCGGTGACAGTCTCTAAACACTTAAATTAGTTGCCTTGTCCCTTGTGCCCTACTTAGTTTGAGTGGATACAGCTCATCTGTCGTCTTGACTATTTTTTTTCTTTCTCACCTACAGTTAAAATCTCCACAATTATGTTTGCTGCTCCCACTTCAGAGTTTCTTTGGCTCTTGAGTTTTGCAACGGACCTGTTATTTCAGGCTAGGAAGCTGTGAGTTTGGGGGTAGAGAATTTTTACTTGTGTTTTTGAAGCCTTGGTTGTGTTTGATTTTTATGGCTGCCTAAGTGGGATTTTTGTGCAGATACAAAGCTTCTGGCAGCAAGTTATTTTCACATTTTCACTTTTTCTCAATGTAAATTATAACCTCTTACATGATGGTTAAATATATATATGGTACTTGGATTGATAGTCTCTTGAAAACTAAGGGATGTTCCAGAAGATGCTCATGGAAACTGTATAGTCTTACTTTGAATTAAAAATGTATTTTCTATTTGTAGATTTTTAAATTTTATTCTTGATTTCACTTTTTATGTCCATCTTTGTTGTTTATGGCTGCCTTTTCACACCTTATGAAATGTGTTAAATTTTTGGCCTGGCTGCTGATAGAGTAGGGTGAAGTTACAGAGTCGAGGTGTGTTTCATTGCTAGCAGATCCAACCTAATTCTTCTATAAAATCAATAAAGTCTCACTTGAAATGGGGGCAGGTTTCAGCTAGGGGATATTGTTTCAGCTGTGATGACTACACTCTGCTTTTTTCCAGTTTGAGTTCATTCCTGAGCAGTTTTGGGGTAATTATTCTGCTGTTGATTGTCCTGCTGATTTTATTTTTCACCTGCTTTGTGTATCCCATTACCTTTACTGTTGTACAGAGATCAGTTGTATTTCCTTCTTCTGAACTAAACAGGCAGAGGTGGGTTTTTTCTTTTTGTCTGGACTTAAATTTCTTTTTGTTTTGATCTGTCAAGAAGTTCAGTTTTATAATAATGTGACCTTGGATTTTACGTTATTAATCTTAAAGGAGCGGCTTTAACTTCTCCCAGATTGCTGAGAGACACGGCCTAAGATTATTGTGTTAGAAAACCTTGGGAATCTCCAAATTATATTTTGTCACATCGTTATAGAAATTGAAAATGGCTTCTTAGCAAAATGTTCAGCTGAATCCAGAGGGATTCTTGGTCCCAGCTGCACTTGGAAAGTTACTGTTTGTAAGAAAGAAAAGCGTGTTATTTTTATTTTATTATTTTAATACACATTTGCATTTCCCAGAAACGTAAAGAAGCCCAGCCAAAAAGGATCAGTTACCTCTGAAATGGTTTTTGTTAAAGACAGAATGTCCTTTGTTGGTCCTAGATCCTGGACAGGGGAGAGTGTTCAGCACCTGCAGGACCTGGAATGTCTTGAGTGGAACCAGCCAGGTCTGCCTGCAGGGCACCGACAGTACTGCTCTCGCAGCAAGGAAAACCCCTGAATCATCTTGATGACATTTAGAGATTATCAAAGTAAATTCTCCTTTCATGCCCACGTTTAAATACAGTCTGCAGCCCAGTGTCTATAAAAGATGTACGGCCTTTTAGGAGGCTTTAATATTTTTGTGTGACTGGGATGTTTTCTATTGGAAGCCTCGTAAGGGTGCTTTTGGGTGTCTGCTGCCCTTAACTGGCCTTGGTCATATAAGTCTCTGTGTCCCTGACACCTGCAGAAACTAAGAGACGCGGGATGCTCTTAATGTCTCCTTCCCGTGGTCCTGTCCCTGCTGTCCTGGGTGGGGGCAACCTGGGGAGCAGAAAAAAGGTTGTAGGGGTGGGTGGGCTCAGCCAGGGCTGGCTGGCTCTGCATCCAGAGCGAAGCGCACGCTGACGAGCTGTAGGATTCTTGGTCGCTGGTTTGGTTTCTTCCACGCCCCCCCCCCACCCCGCCTTCAAGGTTTAAACAAAAAAAATCTTAATGAGAGGAACATAATTCCTTCAGGTCTATCTTCTGTAGTCCTAGTGAGGAGAGTCTGGGAAATGACATCAGGTTTGCCCCACTTAAAGGTGACACAGGTGTTTTGGGCTTGGTGCTGAGAGAGCCCAGGGGCCCAGCCTTCGGAGCCAGTGCAGTTTAGAAGCAACCTTGGGGGATACTGAGCCTCCTGAGAAGCAATGGAGACCTGCAGGTCCTGCCCAGCAGGTCTTGCACTTGCTGTGCAAGGCTCTTCATGAGCCTCATAGTACAAACCAAAAAAGAGCTGCAGGAGTTCGTGGATACTGGAGTAAGAGCATGGCTCTGTTTCCATCCTGGCTCTGTCTCCTTTTGCTTCAGTCTCTCTTTGCGTCAGCGCATATTTGAGGTGTAAAAAAAAAAACAAAAAAAAAACAAAAAAAAAACCCAAACCAAAAAACCAAAAAAAAAACCCAACCAAGTAATTCACCTACTTCGGTTTATAAGAGACGCAGATGTTGGCTCATCTGTGGCCCTGTGAAAATAAATAATGCCAGGGTTTTTGCAGAAATCTGTGGGAGACTTGCTTGTGGGCGGTGACTTCTTTGTTTGTTTCTCCTCCTTGTTGTGGAAGGTCAATGCAGTATCAATTTTCTCCTTTGTTTCTGTTACTTGGCTGGTAGCAATGACAGAACTTTGTAGACTCAAAAGCAACACAGCATTTAGAAAGTTTAATGGGAAATGCTGTGAAATGGTGCCTAGAAGTCTCCATATTAGTTTGTGAAAGAAGCTGAGGTGGGATGCTTAAAACCATCCATCTTGTCAGTTTTGCCTCTTGTTAAAACTCTTAGAGTTGTTATAGTCAGGATGTGTTAAAAATGTGCATGGGACGAAGTTGGTAGACTAACACTATGGTTTCTTACTCATTAATACAGCTAAGAAAAGCACTACTTGCCTGAGACTTTCCCGATGTTGTTTGAGCTAAAAAGATCCTACTTCTGTCTGCCTTGAAACCTTGCTTGTCGTGTAGTGGTTCATTATGTGATAGAATTGCTTGAAATTGTTTATTTGAAGAAAGCCTCTACATTAGATGTATGCAAGGAAAATCTGTGATACGAAACAAAACCATTACCATTTCTTTTCTTCTGCCAACATGGATTTCTCTTAGTATTAGGAGTCTCCTCTGAGGGCAGGGGGGAGAATAAATCTTTGTTTTCCAGAATGAATTTCTCTTAGTGACGTGTTTATGGTTTGTGAATTGTGCAAAGTGATGCTGTCTTTGTAATTCAATACTCGGTATCATCACTGGGCAGTCAAAGAGAGAAATAGGGTTTGTCCATACAGTAAGCCTTTATTTTTTTTTTTTTTTTTTACCATGTAGAATAGTAATGTGCGTTTTATGATTCTTTAACTGTTCTTATGAATTCAGCGTTGGAAAGACAGATGTACAAGTACTGGTAGCAAAGCAAGCTGGAACAAATTCTTCCAGTGTTTTACATTTGTACTGCAAAATGTGGCCAGGGAAGGGAATAAAATTAACAAATTCATAAGCACTGGACCAGCTGGCCATGCTGGGCTTTTCTGGGTTTTCCCTTTGTTTTCTTTTTGAGGAAAGAAGCTGAATAAACTGGCCTTCTTCTCTCTCTGTAGGTGAAGTCTGTGATAAATCTGCTGTTCGCTGCCTACACAGGGGATGTGTCTGCGCTCCGAAGGTAAAAACTGGTGTGGGGTTGGGGATAGGAAATCTGCTTGTGTGGTACCTGCTGTTGTTGTGTACTTATTATGCACTGTGTCCATGTTGGGGACATCCGAGCTGCACTAGAGATGGAATATGTTCACCCAACAAATAAACAAAAAACCCCAAACCTGAACCATCAAAATGGTACCCTCACGCTATCCTGAAATCTCATTGTTTTCCCTTTCTTTGGATGGTAGTGAAATAGATTTCCTTAACCAGTTGTTTTAATAGTGATGGCAGAAAACCCTAGCTGTACTCTAGCCTGCTTTATAATTCAATTCTGAAACTGCCACAAAAAAATCTGGCTGGGAAATGCACATTGTTGTTGGAGGTTAGGAAATCTAGCTTAACTTTTTAAATCTGGAGTAGAATCTGGCAACGTGTAAAGTAATAAGAGACTAAATAAACATGTTAATGTGGCTAGAATATACCTGAATATAGTTAGTGGCTGGGAAAATGTGTATAGTTGAGCTTTGCTGTCCCAGAGCACCACAGTGTGGTGACAGAACTCTCCCAATACCGTAACGCTGTTTAGGATTTTCAGACCTAGGAGCCCTTCCTGGGTTTCCTCAGCTGGCAGAAATTTACTTTGCCTTCAATGACTTGCCTTATCCATGTTAGATTTTAAATCAGATATGTTGACTGTTACAAACCCTGCAAAGGCGTTTTTGTTTTCTTATTCTTTATAACAACTAGGTATCAGAGGGAAAATGAGCCCCTACCTTATTTTTAGAGTCAAAGCAGTAAGGGCGCCCTTTTGTTATAACTGAAGGTACGATGTGCTCTTGATAACGTTTATATCCTCTTGCAGCAGATGTTTCATCATTTCAGCATAGGAGTATTGTTCAGTGCTAGTTTTGTAATTTGTTTTAATTCTGTAAGACTTCTGTTTGTTGATTTTTTTATTTTTTTTTTTATATTGTAGATTTGCTCTGTCAGGAATGGATATGGAGCAAAGAGACTATGACTCACGGACAGCCCTGCATGTAGCAGCTGCAGAAGGTAATGTCTCCTCATACATTGTGTCTACCTGTTAATGGAGTGTGGTCAGTTTTCTTACAGTATCTCCACTCTACATATGTGCATACCTGCTTTTTAAAATTATGTATATATGTATATACATAGATATATATCAATATGTACACTCACAATCCTGCTTTCCTCATAGGACATGTGGACGTTGTTAAATTTCTACTGGAAGCATGCAAAGTGAATCCTTTCCCCAAAGACAGGTGAGTGGTTTTATTGCCAGTTTGGAGGAGAGATGCTGTAACAGCATCTCTCTCTAACCCCTGCGAGGAGAGGTTCTCTATCAAATAAGAGTGGAATGCTTTGAGCCAGTACACTGAAGCAGAACGAACAGGGTCCTACTGGTTCTCTGTAGGTTCTGCAGAGCAAGGAGGAATAAAAAATGGTGAACCATTAAAATCATTATTTAACAGGTTATGCTCAGCTGACAAAGTATTTTCACAGTTACTGAACTCGGTGTGGTCTGTGTGCTGAATGATTAGCACAGTCTGTAAAGAACTAGGTTTTTGGTGCCTTTGGCTCTGTGCTTGCATGCTGATCTTAGAAATACTGTGCTCCTTCTTGTAGGTGGAATAACACTCCTATGGATGAAGCTTTACATTTTGGACACCACGATGTATTTAAAATTCTTCAAGAATATCAGGTCCAATACACGCCATCAGAGGATTCCAACAACGGAAAGGAGAACCGAACGGTTCATAAAAATCTAGATGGCTTACTATAATCATCTTCAGCTAGATCCTAAGAATCAAATCACTTATCTATTTAATTGTGGTATACATAAGTAATGAAGAGCGTGTGTGTTTCTATCTGATAGTGGTATATATTTTACAGAAGTCTCTGTTACTTCAGTGTTATGTTACAGGAGTTTCTATACGCACAGGACAAATCCAATCTCTCTCAAAAGAAACAAAAACCAACTAAGAATCTCCCTCCATAATGTGAGCAATATTACCTCATGCTGCATATAATTGATGTATAAAAATATTTAGCTGTTGTTGGCTTTACTGTGCACTACTTAATTTATTTTTGTGTTCTATGTGAACTCTAGTCTGTGGTCAGGAATTTTTCTGCCGAGTTTTTGTTTCTATAGCCCTCTGTTTCCAGTATGGCCAAGATGAGCCAGAGTACTGTCAGGTATGAGCGTCAGTGAGGTTTTCCAAAAGCTGAGGATGCTGATGTAGATTTAGGCTGGGTGTGTTAAGTAAGGATCCGTACTTACCTTTGAGAAAAAATGAAAAAGGAAAAAAAAAAAAAAATTCCACACAACCTTGTTTACATAATATAAATATCAAAAGAGTGACAGTTGTCAATGGTCTAGGCTTGTTCTTAGAGATAGTCTTGTCAGGGAATCTGTTTTAAGGTTTGTTTGACCAAATGGCATAGGGGAATGTGACTTGTAACATCAAACAGTGTTTAGTGGGTTTTTTTGTTTTTGTTTTGGAAGCGTTTCTTTCAGTTCCCTTCGTCTCCCCTCCCTCCTCTCTCTCCATGTTCAGCTGCTAAAGTACTTCCCCGTCGCTGGGGAAAGCGGGTGCTTCCACTCTATGCAGTCGTGTTCCTCGCGGGTATATTTGCACTACAGCAGGCCTTGACAAGCTGCAAAAACCCCCTTGCAGGCTCACGTGTGGTGTTCTTGGCACTTGTACCAGGAACCAGCCAGGGGAATGGGAGTATGTGAAAGGCAAAGTACTAAACCAAATATTACATGTAAATCTGACTTAATTGAGGCTTGTAATAAGGAGCACGGATGGAGTGAAAACAGCTTTAAAGAGCATGGAGCCAATCAAAGCACGAGCAGAGCAGGAGACAAGCCAGATTTTTGAGTATGTTCTTTTCTTGCACTACCATCAACCAGGGAGCAGGATACTGCTTCAGTGGGATTTTGCTGGTGTAGAACAGGAGTTCAACATCAGGAGCACAAGTAGGTGATGCCTTTTGTGGGTGAACGGTGGCATTTATTGTCTTGCCACTGGAGCCAGCTCAGCACGTGCCCCGTCATGGGAAATGTAGATGCAGATATTTGTTGCTTGCAGAAGTACAATGTTACGACAGTTCCCTGTCCTGTGTGCAGATGCTTCTGCCAGTACTGTGGCATAAAACCTCAGAAGTGAGCAGTCACGTAAAGTTGAGTTCAGTATTCACAAAACGCCACAGTTGTTGGACATAGGCAAGAATTTTCGCACAAGAATTTTAGGCAAGAATCACTTAGCACGTGGAAAAGGAGATTGTGCTTGAGAATTGCGTATATGGCTATTTTTATCCTAGCACATAGTGTACAAGTCATTAGTAGATCTCAAAGTTCACGTTTTCTGTTCAGGCACCAAAGTCCTTCCGAAATAACGTCCAAATTCTTTCTAGAACGACCCAAGCACTTTATAAAGATGATCTGAACCACATTATCCTCCTTTTGCAAATGGGTACACTAAGACGTAGGGAGAAGTGACTTCCCCAGAGTGACCCGGCAGGTCAGTATAGTTGTGAATAAATCCTCGAGTTCCTGTACAGTCTCTCGTCGATATGCCATACTGCCTCCCTGTAGGGAGGACAAATCACATGGAAAAGTGCTTGATACTCATCACAAGCAGTGACTGTCTTCACGATGGTGAAATCTTGGAAGAGTCTGAAAGTTTAAAGCCCTGAAATCCCATTTCGAAGCTGCCTGGCATGGTTATCAAACACTTTTTCTCAAGAATCTTACTGTTCTTAAGCAGCTTCTCCCCTCTCCCCCCCCTTCTTTTCTTCTAAAGATCAGCTATTTTTCTAAAGGCTTTTAACTTGTTCTTTTCACATTCTGTGTCACAGCCACCTTCGTTCTAATCAAAAACTAAACAAAATGACCTCTGGCTCTTCACTGAGCCACACTGGTCACTGAGTAGCACAAGACCTCTTCTCTGCTGCACCCTGAACTAAATTCCAAGATGTTTTCTCTGGCAACAGATCTGTCAGCTTTAGTGTAGAGGAATATTTTTCAGATGGATTCCAGTTTAGTATTCTGTATCTTAGGGCTAATCTGACTTCTTCCATATTTTTTTTTTCCCCCCCTATTAAAACATGTCCTTTAGCTTCTCAGAAAAATACCTGATTTAGCTTTATTCAACTGAAATTTGCATTGCTCAAACTGGCATTTTTAAAAGATAAGTATATTATATAATCCACATATATACAAAGAACCAAAAGAAGGCATTTTAACTGAGTTAACATTAAAGATCATGGCTGTCCCTAAATTTAACGCTTTCCTGAAACATACTGAGTGCTTTTAGCCGGTCTTAGCTTCAGTGCATTTTTGCTGGTTAGTTTTAGTATTTTCTCATTGTGGGAAGATGCATTATTTTGTAATGTCCAATTCAGCGATGCAGCTATTTAGACATGGCGTTATTTATAAATATAAATATATGCAGTACATTGGTTTGGCTGTTTATCATTCATGACACTGACATGTAGATTTTACCGTAAATAGCTTTTGGTTATCTTATCAAATGCTGACTTCCTTATGCTCCAAAGAGGATTCCCCCACACCTTTGTTTTTATGTCATATTTGTTTCTTCTGTATCACAACCTAAAATCATTAAGCTAACTTAATGCTTTGTACTCAGAAATATTGTGATAGTCTTAGCATTAATTAGCCTCTCTTTGTGAACAAAATGTATTGTACCAGATTTTTTTGCTTCAGAGCTGGACTATCAGTGACTATACTTACTGGCAGTGTACTTCTGGTCATTGTAACTGACTGGGCTGATCTTGACTTTTAGATTCTGTATTGTGGGGAACAGACAGCGATGAATGTATTTCTAGCAGTTTCCCATGAATGAATCTAAACTTGAGCTGTACTGGTTCTGAAAATGAAAGTTATTTATTTTAAGAAATAAAATCCGGATAGTGTTGCTTTTTACAGCATAATAAATGGAAATACCAAGATGATGATGATGGAGGTGGTTTTTATTGGTTATCTATGTAACTGCTGTTGAAATAAGCCTCAGGCTGTCCAGGAAAACCTACTCTGGTCACTTCGGGTGTGCAAAGCTGACAAGAAATCAGAATGAGTTTATCTGATCCAGCTTTGCTTTTTTTTCAAACCCTGTACTTTTAGAGCTCTGCCCTTTCACTGGTTGCTTTTTATTAATGCTGGGATTCTTAAGTGTATCTGACTTGGCCAGACAGGTCTCCATTTCTTTCATTATTCTTCTGGCTGTGTACTTCAATATTAAAAGCCTGACAAATGTGAGGCAAAGGATCGTGTCACTTAATAGCCCCAGAGAAAACGGGTGCAGCAGTGGGCCAGCTTGAGAGCTCACAAAGTTTAGCTATAGATCAGTTATCCTACTGATCAACTCAAATTAGAAATTCAAGTTGAGTTTATTCAAGTTTGGTCAGGGAAGGAAAAAATAAAAATCAGGGATGTGATCTAAGCAATAATTAAAAAAAAAAAAATAATCTGACAGCCACCTTCTATGTACTCTGTAATGCAGACTGACCTGCAACAATGCAGTGAATTAAAAGCATCTATACTGCCTTAGGCTGTAGAGCTGTAATGGTTTAGTTGCACAAACAAGTTTAAAATGAGATCTACAGTAAACTATTGGCAGACACATCATCTTTATAATAGAAGAAGCAAAACCACAAGAGAAAGGACAAAAGCATCAACTACCAGTTCCATTTATTTAAAATGGCAAAAGAATATTTCATCAGGGGAAAAAAACACTGCTTTTAGAACTATTGGCCATGTAAAGACAAAGCTATGAATAAGGCCATTGCTTTAAATCTTACAAGAAAATTTCACCCTGGTGAAGTATAAAAATAACGAAAAGAAACTGTTGCATACAGAACATGAGTACAAGGTGTAGCTCAAGAAACATATTTGATTTTTGTATCACAATAAAGATACATATTCAGCTACTTATACATAAAAGCATAAAGTCACCAGTTGTGATATTCTGTAGCACTGTTAACCTCAGTAACTCAGGGTACCAAAAATAAAGTCAGTTTAGCAATGCTGTCCATTTAAATACGTACATTGTGTGTTCTAGGTCCTTTAAATTTTCTTTCTCTCTGGCTTTTGCAGGGGGCACCGCACACTAACTTGAACCCATCATTTATTTTCTATGTAGCAGCTGATCGATTGAGCATTTCTGAATGGCAGAGAAGTTGCTCTGCAATGCCTGTGAGGGGATTGCCCTGTAGGGTCTTCTAGCTATTCAAATCAACAGTTAAATAAATGCCCTGATTCATAGTGCATGAGAAAATTAAGTTCCTTTCCACGTATTATAATCTAAATGGGGCATATATTATTGTAAAAGATACGAGTGCCCAGATCCTCACCTTGTTAGATTAAGCACTGTGAGTAAAAACATACTCCAACCCTTTTGCACAGTTAGGTTCTTGGTTTGTCTGGGACTGCTGCTAGACAGCCTGACTGCAGTCTGTAGAGGCTTTAGTCTTGATTGTACATGTTGATTTGCAAGCTCAGCATGTGCCAATGCAGCTTTAAGACAGTGTCCTAAGAAATGCTCTTCATGAGAAAGGTTGTGGTAAATATCCTACAAAAGAAGACCTTGCCTTAAGAAACAAGCAGAAATGAAATGCAGCGAACGTTTTTGGCTTATGTTCTCTCAGTATGCCATGCCATTAGAAAAGATAAAATGAGGACAAACTTCAGCAGCACGTGGATTCCGTGTGGCATACACCTGCAGTGTTTCTCTTCTCCTCTCTGTGATGCAGATGAAAATTCAAAGCTGTGAAAGTTCTTCAGAAGTAGTTAAGCAGAAGGTGCAAGCTTTCTGAGCAGAACCTCTGCACAAGAACAAGCTTTCCTTTGAAGCCTTCTATTTACAGCCAACTGTTTTAAATTTAATTAATTCCCTTAAACAAAAAATGCACGTTTCTCCCATCACTCTTGCTGAGGACCTCTCATTCCTATCCTCCTCTCTTCCTCCACTCTGGCACGCTATCTCGCTAACTGCAAATTCTTAAACAAAGAATTTCTAAACAAAAAAAAGTGCACATGAGGAGGCTGCTCAGACTGCTGTTTATATTCCCATTAGTTAAGAGTTGCTACTGGATCTTCACGTTGAGAAACCAAAGAATTGAAGTGGAGCATGTCACCAAGTCATTGACTGCAAAGCGGGATGCATAAGCTAATCAGCTGTGTTAATGATGCCGTAAAAAGCTCAACCTTTAAGTTGAATATGCTGAACACATCTGCAACAAGAAAAGTACATGTCAATTAAATAAGCCAGGTAAAGCCCTAATACTCTAGTCTTTGCTAACCACAGAGCACAATCAGGTCCTTCTCAAACAGCACCAGATTCACATCTTAGGATCAAATTACCATGAGGAAAACAAAAAGCCATGCTTTAATTTGGACTTTTTTCCTGAAGTATGCCCCAACAGGACAACTGCTCAGTTAACAGGCAGTACCTCACAGGCATCAGCAGAGCAACACTTCCAAGCTGCATATCTGCTCTAGCTTCCCTCCCCACCCAGACCCTGCAGGAAGGACTACAGCGTTGCTCCTTCCTCCCTTCCTGTCTTCCCTCCCCCTGCAAAATACACACTGGAAACTTTGCTCTCCTGTTCTTCACCCCTATTCCCCACAAACAAGTGGGAAGAACAAGTGATAGCAATCCAAGTCTAACTCTGGATTCCCAGCTTTTCCTACGTGTTTGAAGAGTGGTGTTTTGAAGTGTTAGCTTCTCTCACGTGTCTGATGTATGTTTAAAGGGGAGAAAACGGAAAAGGATGTTCTGGCTCAACCCTCTCATAGAAGGCTGGTTTGTGATACGTACCACAGTATCAATCTCTGCTGGGCCTACCATCCGAGACACCTCGTCGAACTCTTCAGGAGACATGGGGAGCAGGTTTTCTGGAGACTGGAGCCTGGAAGGGTGGCTAATAGAAGGAGGAGAACAGGGACAAACCTTCACTAAAGAAGTGAGGCACACCTGGGCTACCATGTCTGGCTCTGAGGCCAGAAGGGTCACTAGTGAGGTCTCTTGAGAAGAAGACCTAGCCTGTGAGAAACACACCATGCTTTGCAAAACCAGCATGGCTTTAAAGGAAAATGGGGCCTAGTCAGTGATCCACATTCTAATCGAAGTCCACAAGTCTTTATGAACTTGCTTTTCAAGGAAATATTTGCCAGAACAACAACCTGCAAGTTTCTAGGACTTTTACCTAAAAAGGTTGTTTCAAACACAGCATTTTATCACAGAATCACAGAATTTTCAGAGTTGGAAGGGACCTCTAGGGATCATCTAGTCCAACTCCCCTGCTAAAGCAGGATTGCCCAGAGCACATTACTCAGGACTGCATCCAGGCGGGTCTTGAAAATCTCCAGAGAAGGAGACTCCACAACCTCCCTGGGCAGCCTGTGCCAGTGCTCTGTCACTCGAACTGTAAAGAAGTTTTTTCGTGTGTTGGAACGGAACTTCCTATGTTCCAACTTGTGCCCATTGCCCCTCGTCCTGTCACTGGGAACCACCGAGAAGAGTGTGGCTCCATCCTCCTCCAACCCACCCTTTAGATATTTGTAAGTAATAATAAGGTCTCTCCTCAGCCTTCTCCAGGTCAAAGAGTCCCAGCTCTCTCAGCCCTTCCTCATAAGGGAGATGCTCCAGTCCCTCAATCATCTTGGTTGCCCTTCGCTGGACTCTCTCCAGCAGTTCCCTGTCCCTCTTGAACTGTGGAGCCCAAAACTGGACACAGTATTCCAGTTGTGGCCTCACTAGTGCCGAGTAGAGGGGGAGAATGACCTCCCTTGACATACTGGACGCACTCTTCCCTATGCAGCCCAGGATTCCATTGGCCTTTTTGGCGGCAAGGGCACATTGCTGGCTCACTGACAATTTACTATCTACCAGGACCCCCAAATCCTCCTCAGAGCTACTTCCCAGCAGGTCCACCCCTAACCTATACTGGTGCCTAGCATTCTTCCTCCCCAGGTGCAGGACCCTGCACTTGCTTATGTTGAACCTCATTATGAATGTGTTGTGATCACATCCTCAAGGAGAAAGAGGGTAAAGATCTGACAGGGACACCTACACCTTAAATATTGTGAAGACACATGAACTACAGCTAAAAAATTATCACTTCCTAGAAATCCAGCATTTCTGTGGAAACTTACACTTCAGATACAGAGATTAACTCAGTCTTGATGTAGCCGTTTCCCTTGGGGCCATCCAAATCCATAGGCTCTGGTGCTTCAAGGAGAGAAAAAAAAACAAGGCTTGTTTTTTTAGCAAGTTTACCTCACATTGCCATTTTTATTGTGTCAAAAATAAAGCCTGTGACCCAGAAAATACACTAGACTCTCTCACACACATTTTACAGCACTATGGTTAATTCATTCCATTTTTAAGTCAGATTTTTTTTTTGCTTTTCCCCTACCAAAAATGAAGAACAAAACCTCCCCTTAATTTTGATGTAGCTGTACCAACACATGCTGCCAGGCCCACACAACCAGGATCAGCCCTGTGTAATAGGAGTCATGGTTCCAGCTGTTAGTGGGAACCTACACCTCTGAAACATCTCACAGGCAGACATAAAAGCTGAATTAGAGGGCCAGCAACAATTATGTTTCCAGTTTTTAATCTGACTACATCTCATGTTGTGCCTCTTTAAAAACAGACATTTTCTTAACCTACTAAAACTTCGGTGCCTGTTCTGAGCTTTCAGCTGAGCAGCACTCAAGCACGGGTTAAGGCTGCAAAGACACAGTCCAACTGCTACACTGTCTTTCCATGCCACAGAAATTATACCATGCTCAAGTATCTCAAGAACAAACATCACGCTTACACTGTATGAGCCATTTATAGCACACTCACCCTCCGTAGGCCTGGAGTAGTATTTGCCAAAGGCATTGTCTTTGGGTATGTTTGGGTACAGAAATCTCAGTGGATTTTCAGGAATGTTTTCAGCTGCCATCACTTTGTAGTTGCGAATGATATCAGGGAAAGTAACAGCAGAGAGCTCCTTCTTGGTGTACGGTTCTACCGAATGGAACTGGGGCTCTGCAAATGAGAGAAGCAGTGACTCTTAAAGGTGGTTTCAAAGCTTTTTCTAAAACTGCCCAGAAAAGGTGCAGCTGCTTCTGCAAATTCAGAGGTCACACAAGCAAAAGGCGTACCTGAATGACACCTACTGTGCTGCAGGTAAATATTTAATGATTGTCAAAGGAAGCACAATTGCTTTGTGGGGCATGAAGGCATATAGGGGGATAGCATACAGTGATGGTTCTTGGTGTGTTCCGTATTCAGAGTGACTGGAGTGACCTCTCCGTAGAAATTAAGTGCAGTATTTCATTAACTAATTTAAGTTGTGCTACCTTTTCAACCTTCTTCCAAATGATGTCATTCAAACTATATTGCCTATTAGGAAGTTTGAGCCTAATACACCACTTGGGTCTCTTATGAATCATAAGGAGAGACAGATAAAGCCTCCCTAAAATGCTCAAAATACTATCACCCTTTGCTCTGTTTTTTGGATGCCCTAGGTATGAAGGCAGTAAAGGCAAACAAGTAATTCAAGTACATTCAGCAGTTTCTCTTCCAGCTGTTGTAGGTCTTGGGCTCATCCAAGTGAAGTGTAAACAGCTGCAGCATCCTGGCAGGTGAGGTTGGTTTAAGTAGTATGAGAAGGGAAGAACCCTGATTGGATACAGGGGAGGTTATATATCTTTGCAGCTTTTAAGTTTCTTTTCTTTCTAGGTTTGCTTGAAAGATGGTGAGAGAGTAGCCCAGCTAACTGAATAACCAAGCTGGCCTTCTTCTGGAAATGGGAATAAGGAGAACTGCTAGAAAAATTAGGTAAGTGACTATGTGGTTTATCTGGGAAGAATGTGGGAAGGAAGGAACAAATGTGTTGGACCATGAGTTAAAGAAAGCTGTTTGGGAAAGGAGTGTTACACACAAGGTGAAGTAGTGGGAAGAACAATAGTAGAGATGGCTGAATGTGGCTATAGTGAACTTCTCCTGGGAGAAAAGTCCCAGTCCCCTCTGATGGGGAAGGTGACACGGGTTTGGAGGGACATGCAGGTGTTTATGTACTAAAGGTGTCTTGCTAAGAGAGAACCTAAGGAGGCAGGAGAGACAGCCTAGGCAGTTTGTCCTCAACAACCTTCCAGGCCAGAAGTGGGAAGTGTTCCTACTGGGAACACTTCCCACACCTGGGAAGTGTTACTAGTCCTAGCTGAAACCTTGAACAATCCACCATGTGGCTTATGAGCTATACCAAGTAAGGTGTGTGTCTGTTATTGCTTGTGGCCTATTACTTGTAAGGGTGCGAACTGCTAGGGTGGTGTATTGTATTGGTTCTCAATGTGAAAGAGAAAAGTGTAAAGACTTCTTATTCTAATATAAGCTTATATTTTGAAGACAAAGATGTTCTCTGTTACAGACTTACCGTTTTGAGATCCTTCTACCCAAGTAAATGTGATTGCTCCCTCTCTGCTGCTTTCACTGAATCTTAGTAAAAATGTTCCTGGACTCTGGTCCTTCAACAAAGCACGTTCTCTCTCTTTACTGATGAAACCCATGATGCAGCTGTAATGTTGAAAAGAAAAAGTTGAGTTTGCTCCTAAACATAAAATCTAAGCTGCGCTGGGCTAGCTAGGAAAACTAAAAACCTTTTGTCACTTAAAAGAGCTGAAGAACTTGTAAAACTCTCGCAGAAGGCTTTGTCCTGTGAACAGCTGGCAAGTTGGCAGTAGCACCGACAGGCTGGAGCTGCCCTGTGAAAGCCACGAATCCCCACAGCTTCCCTCAGCACTCTTACTTTTGCCTGGTGCCTTATACAAACTTTTTTTGGCGCTCAGAATAAAAAAGATTGTCTTTTGCTGTCGAAGCGGGGCTGCAAAAGCAGAAGTGAAGTTATATGTGTGCAATATGGTCAGATCCAAGCTAGTGGTTGTAATTTCAAAAGTGTATTAAGGAAGAGTTGTTTCTTCTCTTTGGCTGACAAAACAAAGTTTGCCAGCTACCAGATTGCATCCATACAGGTGTGGGGTTTGTTTTTTGCCTTGTGCGCGCTTTCTAGATGAGCTGTTAAAGCTTGTATGATTTCAACTCCCCAAATTCAATATGCTCAGCAAATGTCATTGTGTAGGCAAGGTGGCCAATGTGGTGATTATAATGGATTGGTCTGAACAGATACTGGGGAGGGCATAACCCTGGTCAAACCCCAACTGCTTTTTTTAAAAGGTCAGAATTTCTTTGCGTTGCTTCTTATTCCTCCCAAATACTTCATCAATGAAGTTTTGAATATTACTAGTGCCGTCCTTCTACGCATTAAGTTGCGGAAAGTGCTTTTTGCACAAAACCTACTAAATAATCATGGTTTTGCTTAGAACTTCAGGTGCTGGAAGCTGTTCTGTTTTGTGGCTTTGTGTTTTGTTTTGTTTTGTTTTTTTAAATGGTATGCTTTAGGTAAAAAATGTGTTTGGTAGTAAATGTACTGTGTATAATGAAAGTCTTTTGCCTTCCCATCCCTCAAGTATGAAGAAAGGCGAGTGTTCTTGAGGCTGTAATACTTATTCTTTTGTATACAAGGGGAGTCTTTATCATAATGAACACTATAGATTTGTCTCTTTCACACTCAAGTATCTTTGCAGTTGTCGGGAGTTCTCCCTTCAATTTTCCTTTTTTCCTTTCTAGAAAACAAAGATCTGTGACTATCCAACAAAGGCAGATGAAGCTGAGAGAGGACAAACTAATAGTACTAAATCTCTGGTTTTGATTACATTCAGGATTTAACTTGCATCTCGTCTTTCTGTTAAACCCTAAACAGGGGATTGCTCTCATAACTGAGAGCAATGAGTAATGCCACTCAAGGCTGTATGCTATCAAAGCCACGTGCAAAACCAATCCTGTAGGCACACAGCCATACGGAGGTGGAACACTACATAGGACAGAACTGCAACTCTACTTCAGTAATGGTGGCAAAAGTTCTGGCTGCATTGGAGTCCACTCAGCTAAGAAATACGTAGGTTTAGGCAGTGAAACAAGGCTTGTACTGTAAAGGGCTTTGACAGAACTCATCTGGAGCTAGGGCGTAATAATTTGAAGCCTGCTGCTGAATGCAGCAACACAGAGCAATCCTGCTGTTGTAGATCCTGCAAACTTGTGGGATACCAGGATGCTCTGCTGTGGTGTGGTATTGACAGGGTTTCATAACGGGGCTAAACCTAAAATGCAGGATTGTGACCTTGGCTAAACCTGTTTCTGGCAGCAATTACTTCTGAAATTGGCAATAGGAGAATTTTACTAAACCAGTATTAAAGGTTTCCCATATGGCAGAGTCTTGCTACTTATCAACACTCTATTAAAATCAGTAAATGCTACTTTCTGGACTCGTATTGCAGATACTGAAGTTCAGAGTCTGGCTGCTGCCACCTACAGGATGCTCATAATGTTCGCTTGTGGGTAAACTGCCTTTTTTTTTTTTTTGATGGACGATTACTTTGACTTACACTTTGTACTTCAGTCTTCCCTGCCAAACACAAAAGAGGCTCTGTTCCAGGGTGTGGAAGGAACCTACAGGGTGTGGAAAGAACCTACTTGCACTGGGAGCAGAGGCAAAAAAAAAAAAAAATCTAACATTTAAGCCCAGCTCTGACAAATGGGAGACCTTGGTCATCTGACTTTTTTTGCTTTAAGCAGCTGCCTTGTTAGAGGCTTCCTCACTACTAGAATTCATTTGCCTTGGATTCTTCTGGTTGCAAGTTTCACTTTATTGGATCCAAAGTATCTGCACAAACAACATCACAACCTGAGGACGCAACTATTAGCCTAAATGAGTGGTCTGAGGCAATGAATGTGTTTTTGTTAACTTCACTGAGGTCTTACCCATCATTCCAGAGACACAGGAGGTGTTTCTTAATAAGCTCCAGGATTCCCTCAATCCACAGCCAAAAGGGGAAATTTTTATCATTTATATTTTCCTGAAATTCAAAATATGGAAAGGCAGCAGTGGGAGGGGGGAGAACGGGGATAATGAAACATGAGTTTTGTTAAGCAGAGAGGGAGCAAGCTCTCAATCCTGCCAGCATCTACTCGTTCTTGCATTTTTCTCCCTTTATTCTTTTCTACCCTCCCTGTATTCTCTTACGATTTTTTTCCCTTTCTGTTTCTCTACTCCAGAAGAATAGAAACTATCAGGAACAAAGTGTGTACTGAATCTTAAGGCAAGAGGCAGTGTGAGAGAAACACCTGCCTGAGCCTACAGTACCCACAAACACGTGATCCTTCATGTCATGCAATGACACTGGTCTAAGAACAGAGAAAAGGCTCTAGTTCCTGCCTGGGCACTGTCCTTATTGGAGCTCTTGGACATCCAAACCATCCCACGGGGCCTTCAACCAGGCTGGCTAGCAGAACAGCTAAAAGACACTTTTCGTTCAGACAGATTTCAATTCTTCATGAGACACCCATATTAATGAACTTGAGTGCTTTTAGGTCACCAGAGCTTTGTTCCTTCCCTGGAGTCTGCTCCTGCCTGTTGTCATTTTCTGCTTATCTACACCAGTATAGGGTCTAAAGCTAAAGAAAATGTGAAGAGTCCTCTTGTCTTGCTGCAGCCAAGGGTTATGAAATCTCATGTGGCTTTCTGCCATCATGTTGACCCTCTTAGCCACCCCATGCTAATCCTCACCCTAAACCAGTTGCCCCTAGTCTGGGAAATGGCCTTCACTGTGACAGAGAATTGCTCATCTTGCTGGGGTTTTTTGACATTTTCTGTAATAGTTAAAATGGAGAACTATTCTATTGATAGCAACTGCATTAATAATAATGAAGCTGTGTCTGAAAGATGCCTTTTTCTATACTGTTTACGTGGCTCAAAACAATCTCAAAATCATCTAGTCCTCACTATTACAAGCCCTTTTTCCTCCTCCTTTAACCTTGCCACCAAAACCTCCCACAACCACATAAGCTCTAGAATACAGGGTATACTACCGAAAAAGAAAGCACTGTGGGGAAAAAACAAACCCCAAATAAACCCCACAACAAACCAAGACAAAGCTCCCTCTTACATCTCAATTCTTAAACTGTGTTCATACCTTGCAGAATCTTGTCCAAGGAATAAGGCCATCTTGAGATCCTCCACTTGTTGGCCCTGAACAGAATAAACTGACTTCAGTTATGTTTCATAAGTTACTTCTTAAGTACTTTCCTTTCAGCCTTAATAGCACCGAATTCAGAGTTTTTATTTACAACTCTGAGCTATTGGGCTAAGAAAGAAAAGAAATAGAAGGCTACTGTATTTTCACGGCTAGTGCAGGGAAAGCTTGCAAAGTTCCCCTCTGGAGAAGCTCACTGCATCAGAATGACCAAATGTATTTAAACAGACCTTGTGTAATAGGAACCAATTCATTTTGACACTTTCTATGCTGTGCTACACCTAACACTTGCCAGTTTCAAAATCCTTCCAGGAAGGAGATTGAAATCTTGCACATCGTCTCCACCAAAACAACAGAACTGCAACCCGTAAGGTTGCAGTTTTCTGTAGCAGCTCAGCAGACCCTACAGTATCTTTCTGAGATTAACCACTTTCCTGCCTCAATTCTGGTGACTTGTAGGATTTTGCCCCAGAAACTCTTGACTCCTAGCTCTGCCCCAACCACAGATTCGTCTCACTCCTGTTGCAATCATTTCCCCCTGCCTTGTTTTTATGTCATGTGTTTCATAACAACATCCAAACGAAGAAAATATTATGCTGTGACTACAGTAGCTAGAGCTGTGCAGACCCTGACTGCATTCAGAGCCAAATTCTTTCCATTACAGATCATGGTATGGATTTCAATAGCCAGAAATATGCTGCTTTTTTGCCCTCTCATCTAAAAATAAATTAGGTTAGGGAGCTTGTTTCTGATGCTGCTTGTGTTAGAGACCAAGACTGTCAATTTTCACATCACAAACAGCAGGTCAGTTGTATCTTGGCACGCTATCAGATTCTGTGTCCCCTTGTACTAAGGAATCCTGAATATACAGTGTTCAACTGCCTGGATTTTTTTTTAGTAGTGAAATACTTTTAGCTGTAGAGATAAGATTTAAATAGCATCCCTACTGTTACCAGAGCTTGACAAAAATCTCTGAAGTTCTGAAATGCAAGTTGACCACAGAAATATGTCACTGGTCCCTTTGTCTTCATGATGGTTAATTAAACCAAATTACTCTCCTTGCAGAATTCTGAAAAGTAATCTATTAAATTGGTAAGGTTTTTGTCAGATCTTATGTCTTGGGGGAAATTAGAGGAAGGGAATTAGAGACTGGAATGCTGTACTTACTACCTAAATCCACTAATGTCAAATCCCTTTAAATATAAATGCGTTCTGAAACTTAAGGTTAGTGGAATATACTGAATTAACAGTCTTATTATCTAGAGTCTACTATGCAGTGTCAAGTGCTCTGCCTATCAGGCAAACTGACAAGGTGTTTGGAAACAAGTCATGGCTGATGAGGCTTTTACTAAAGAGTCTCATCTAGGAGATGTTCAGTTTGATACCCTTTAATAGTTTCATAGTGTTTGTACTTTGATATTGCAACTGTGTTTATGCAGATAGAGTAAACTCTCAGTGTAGTTGGGAGCATGCATGAAATTAATGGAGATGGATTTAAAAACAAAACAAATGCAAAGAAACAGCTACTTCAAAGATTGACTAAACACATGCATTACTTCAGTAGTTCTTCAAAAGGCAGAAGTAGTCTGCACTGCCCTAATACAGAGAACTCCTAAGTTAGAACTGCAGATTTTTTTTTTTTTGTGACCTGACCTTCACTTACAAACTCTGCCATATTGGAAACTGGAAAACACTTCATTGCTATAAAGTGATATTGTATGAAGGGAAAAGGTGTGAGAGGAAATGAAAACTTAAAATAGACTGCAGAAAACATGTAGAGTTAGCTTTGATTCAAACAGGCCATCTGTGATGGCAGCAGACCATACCAAGTAGCTTCTCTCCCAGCATGCTCAGCTGATCTGCATTGAGTCCTCTCTTTGTTACAGAAGAAAACTGCCAACTCAGAACCTCAGAAAGTTTAGACCACTTCGCACAAGGTGGATTCAGAAAGAAGGACAGGTTCTAGAATGAAAGGGAAAAATACAATCTATAGTTAATAAACATTAATTTCTGAATGCCATTTAAATTTACAAAAGTGTATTGCCAATACAAAATGCAGATTTAAGAATGGGTGTCAGCTTGAGACAAGTCTGCAAAAGCAGGCTGCTATTCTGACAGGCACTCTTTACCAGGAAAAGCAATTCTGGGACTCTGCTTTGGACATGTCTTCTCCCAGTGGGCAGAATTCCTAGATTACTGAAGTGCACTGTATTTGAATTCTTGAATGTTTATTTGGCTTCTCACTGTGTACTGTATATACTGAATATAATGTATACTACCCTTATGTGGGTTTCAAACATTGCTCTGTTTAGGATAGGGAAGTTGCTATGCTTCTCTCAAAGCCATTAAGAGTCATCTGCCTGGAAAAAATGCAGCAGCCACTTCTATACAGACAATGCTTGAAAATTACACACAGTGTTTCTGATACAATTTTTTTTTCTTTGCAAATACCTTGGGATCAGTAGACAGCATGTTGAACCATAAGATAGAAGCCCATCCACTTGGAAGCTGGCTCACATTTGAGATCACAACAATGGGAAGGGATGTGGTCTGAAAGGGACACAAAACCAAACATGTCAGACTATCTTGTACTACTGCTGCAGTCCTCTTCTAGATTACCCACAAACCCATTTCCATTGTAATTCTCTGCTTGCATGGTCTTAACTTTTTCACTTGAAGTTTGTATGTAGGGGAGAAAATGTCAGTATGATGAAGTACTAGAAAGACTTTCATTTAGTGTCAGTTATGATAGCACTGATAGAATGGTAGAGTTCATAGCATATTGCTTCTGAAATAAATGGAAACTGATACCTAGAGAGCTTAAAACACGGGGTTGGTTATCAGACACTTTGCAAAGCACATCTACTCCTATTTACCCAGAGATCTGACAGCATTGTTGGTGTATGGGTTTATACAGAGATGTTGTAAAGCGTCATTATATATTTTTGAAATAACTGAAAGGTCTTGATACTCGGTAATTAAAAAATAAATAAATAAAGTTTAGATTGTCAGCATGAGTGACATACAGGAATTTAAGTCCACCTGTTTCATCTAAGACATACCTCTAGGTCTATTACCAAGCCAGGCTGGCACAGCTGCGTCTCAAAACTCAGAGAGTGAAGTTCTTCTGTTACAATGAGAGGACCCTTTTAAAAAAAACAAACAAAAAGAACCCCTTTCAGGCACTGAAAATTACCTAGGGGGAAGGCAAGAGGATTTATCATGGGGGGAAAAAAACCTTTTTTTCCCAAGGTTACTTGCTTTAGACCTCAGAAACAGTTTGCAGGTCAAAGTCAAGTGGCAATTCTAACTTCCTGAAACTGCCTGTTAGAATGGGTACTCTCTATGCACTTTTTTTTTTTTGGCTCCTACCTAGAAGCCATTGAAAAATCTGTCCTTGCTAGAAAGTCCTGTTAAAGCTAGATTTCAGCAAGGCACAGTCCAGAGGGACGCCATTCTGGCAGAAGTTCTCACTTGTAGATACCGCCTACATGGATTACTTCCTAGAAACACTGAACTCCAATTGATCTGTCATCCTGTGTGTTTCTTGGTGGGGCTGACTGGAGCATTGTCTTAAAATGCCTGAATGCCTCTTTAGTATTATGCCCAATCTTTACACACAAGGTTTGGGCTGCTTACCTCATTTGTTCTGCTTCCTGCATTCTTCTGTTCTTTCAGTTGCTGCAAACGAACAAAAAGACCTGTCACTTGTTTACCTCAGCCACAAATGAAAGTAGTAAAGGATGGAAATGTTTGCATGCTCTAGTTGCTCAACTGTATACAAACTTGCTGCACTAGTGTCTAATTCTATTTTGTTCTAAGCTCTGGAAGCTGAAGGATTAAACTGTAGATAACTACTACTCTTTTATAAACTATTAATCTGTGAAAATAGATATTGCACCATTATGATGTAATGCCTTTAGGTAAGAGGCCTTATAAGAACAGAAGCCATATGAAATCGGGAAGGATCAGATGAAATACTGCTTTGTCAAAGTACCCCTCTGAATTGGACAATAAATTGCAGACAGTGTCTGTTCTGGACAATGAAAGGAGGAAGGGAGACTTCCATGTTCACTGGTTCGGGACTTGCATTTTTCCTTTCCTGTTGTAATGATGGAACCAAACTGATTTATTTCACAATCTGCACATCAAAAGTATTGTATAGTCTGTTGAAGGCTCTGAATTTCTTGTGGCTGCCCATTCCTAGACAACTTTCATCTTCCTGACTCAAAGCTCTTTAAACTACTCCAAGCTACAGGCCTTCCTCTGAAAGGCCCAGACCGGCATTTCTAGGCTGCTTTTTCTTCCGAAGAATTCGTTGCAACACAAGTTGTATGGCCGCAAATACTCTTGTTTGCATTTCTAGCCATATTTCAGTGACAAAAGCAGTAGCCTTTCAACTGAAACAAGCCAAAGATTTCAAAAAGGGAAGAACAAAGAAAAAGGAGAGATGATCACAGTTCCTCTTTTACAAAAGTAAACCATGACTACACTAACAAAAGCAATTTGCCTCCTTCCTACCACACCCTCTACCCACACAATTAAATGGATGTGTCAATAAAAGAAAAAAAAAAAATCCCCTACCAAGTGCCTGAATTCTGCTGCTAGACTTCCATTAGTAGATTCTTCCATGTTCATTACTTTTGTGTTTGTACCCAAAATATTAAATTTCCTGAACCTTCACAAAGACAGAGAGAAAAGAATTGAGTCTCAAATTCATTGTAAGAACCCCATATTAATATACCAAATTGTGATGACACATACCCTTTGACTGAGTTCTTCTCACTTACATCTCTGTCAAAAAAAAAAAAAAAAGACAAAATAAAAATCTCTTTAAGATTCTGCCACATACAGAGAAAATGTGTATGTTTGTTTTACTAGCTGATAGAGAACTGGTAAAATGTTTCTGTGATTTTTTTACTTTTTTTTTATGCAGAAGAGAACAGGACAAGGAGGCAATTGGTTCAAACAGTCAAAATAAATATTGTGCTACACAGGCTGTCTTTTACTGAGGCTTAAATTTTGCTATGGGGGCTTTATAATGAAAGAAAGTCCTTTCTTTTACTACATAGGTTTTAATGCTTGCTCTGAGAAAAAGCTTATATAGTACCGTCATTCTAAATCTGCTTTCAAATCATAAAACTTGATGAATAAATTGCTGCATCGCTTGAATCTGTTTTCCCACCACGTGGGATTTTACTGACTTTCTTTATATCTGGTGCACTTCTCAAAGCCTCAGCTCCCACATCCACATAATAATTTCTTTTCATTTTTCCCATTCTATGCAAGTTTCTGAACTCCAGAGCTGTTTCAGGTGAACAGAATGCCTCCTAAAGAAGACAAAACCCCACCTGTTTTCTTAAAAGCACAGCTAGAGTCATTATTTTGGAGAGTCTGTTACATTTCTTTCCCTGCCCTTAAAGTAAGTCTGAACTGTGTTGCTTATAAAAAGATGAACTTGCTTACAAAAGACTGGCAGTGGTCTGTTTAGATTGGTGTAAGTTTTTTCACTAACTGAGAATGTCCCATGTTAAAGGTAGACTGTTTATACTGCTAATTCAAAGACAGCTTTAGGACAGCTAGATTCCTCACTAGAGGCTACCCAGAAAGTAAGATATTTTAAAGACATGACTGAATTACGTGACTGGAAACAGCGGCGTTCAATTCTACGCTTTCATCTAGTGCTAGCTCAAGTGAAACACCCACAACAGAGAAGTGTTTTTGCAGTTCACATGTTGCCCAAGTGCTGCTCTGTGACTAGACTGATTTATCAGTACTGAGCTTTCCTCTGTGCACCTGAGTGGAGCTGGTGGCAAGAAGCTGAGGCAGTCTGTACTTTGTGACATGTCTCTAATGGCAGAGAGAGATTTAGAGCGAAGGCTGAGGGTAAGAAAAGGGGAGGATGTACCTGCTGCCATATAGAACCAGCCTGCTCCTGGCTGACTCAACGCTTAAAATATGACTGCCTTTTGGATTTCTGAACGTGGGGACTGCTTACCATTAACATACACAGGGATGAGAAAAATGCAACGTACTTATCAAATAAAACTTTCACTTTCAAGTTGTAGTTCAATTCCTGCAATTTCACCAGCAATCTGGAAAGAGAAATTTTTTCAAATGACTGCAATTGCAAAAGACAGGTTCTCTTCTATTGCATTGCTTATCACAGATGTATTTAAGCTGCACAACTCAGGGCCACATACAGGCTCCAAGCTTGCTCCATACAAGATAGCATTTAGAGAGGAAACTAGATGGGCAAATTAGTTACTCTTTTGCATGACAAGGTGGTCTGCATGTGTCTTCTGCTGTTTGATTGTGTTTCTTATACACTCAATAGCCCACACTTCTGGTAAAGGGTAAAAGCTGAAAGCAAGTTAAACTTTGCTAGAAGATATCCCCCTGCAACATGGCACTTGTGTGCCTGCAGTCTCAGATGTGCAATCCTCCCAGCTGTAGGAAGCCAATGACATGAAAGGCTTAACGCAAAACAAGAACGGGGAAAGGGAAAACATACCTCAGCTTTACAGTAAACTGTACTCCTGTCTTCAGAACTAATGGCCTCTGAGGATGTGTTGGCATGCAAGGCTGCCTCTCTACCACAAAGGAGCTATGGAAAAAACAGATTAAAGGCACTTTGATTTCTCAGTGTTGTCTTTAAGGAATAAGAAATTACATAAGAAGTGAACTTTAAAAGAATGGTGATTTACCAGTAGTACTATACACTTCATTCATTCAGTTTCAATCTACAGGGAGGTTTGTGTGTCTGCTTCTTTCGCTTTTATCAATGGGGCTGGAAATACTGCAACTAGGAAGTGATTTCATAAGGTTTGGCTTTTCCTAAATACATCGATGGCTTGAGAAGGGGAGAGTGCTACCTCAAGTTTCCCTGAAATCAAAGAGCATGTAAACACTGTGATGTAACTTGCATAATCCAAGCGAGGAGTGTTGCTTCGTTTGCTATTTCCAGTGCTTGCTAAATCCTTACGGTTATACTGCTGTGAGACAGTGCCATGTAAAACACGTGCCCAGGCACTAGATAAGCTAGCTGGGTATTTGATAAGGGCTAGCGAACCCCCCAAAGCAAACTCCTGAGGCTAACCTGTTCTGACGCATCCCAAACTGTTGCTGTCTCAGGCACCTTATGTGTAGCACTGTGCTGTGTAGACATAAATTCTGAAGTATTTCTACTGTTGCCAAGTCCTAGGGCAGCATGGAGACTTTTCCTTCCACTATACTCACAGGCGAGGTAAATAAACAGCAGCTGGACTTGTACAGCTCTTCCTTGTTGTCTTTGCTTCATTGAAAAGCAGTACCTGTGTTTTTCCAATTGAAGATTAGCGGTCAAAGCATCTGAATGGGACTCTGGAAACCTGGGTTCTAGCCCCCGATAACAGGGTTTTACCTACTGTATCTAAGCCTCTCCTTATCTGCTAGATTCAAGTCTTCTGCAGCATTAATTTTTGTCTACTGTATTAGAATGGGACTACTTATGGAATGGGACTAATCTTATGTGGGGCAACTACCAGCTACAGTAACTCGTGTCGTAGAGATGGTACAGCGATATGGCTGGCCTCCCTAGGCTGGAGACAAAGAGGATGCATCAAGATACAAAGGACTGGACAATCTAGTGTATATTTATTTTGGGCGTAGCTTGGTGCTACTAGGACTAGGAGTTTGATTCTGTAATCAATGCATACCACAGCAGAGCTACAATGTAGCTGTAAATGATGACTGATCACAAACCCTTTCCATGGGCCTAAACCTGTGGAAACCCTAGGTAGGGTAAATCTCAAAACTGGTCATTTAGTTTAATGTCTGTGACAAACTTAAGCAAACCTCAGAAAATGCAAAGTTAGTGTGCAGGAAATATTGGGGGAAGAGAAGGGAAGGTGCTCTCCATCCATTTATTCATGCAAACATAAAGACCCTTCTTGTCTGTTACCTCTGGATGAGTTGTTTGAAAAGACTGTATGTTCGGTCCTGCAGAACTTGTTTATTTTTTGTGATGGGATCAGGGTCATAGGTAAACTTCTGTTCCAGTTCCTCAAGCTTTTTGAGCTGCTGACGAACTTGCTGAAGACTTTCAGCAACAACGGTGAACCTACAATTACACAATCTTATTACTTTTAGTATGGTTTTGTATTGTAATAATGCTGAGACACCTGCCAGGTGACTGTCCCTAAGGAGTGCACAGAGAACACTTCTTGCTCATTGGAAATGTGGTGAGGTAATAAAAACAATGAAATGTAGTTATGCTGTGACAGAATGAAAATATGTAACATAAACAATGAGTATATTTCACAGATCTGGTGTTCCTTCATGACACATTTCAAGTTCTGGTTCAATGCAGTCCTTGACTAGAGACATACCAGTTCTGAAGCTGGTCAAGGCAGGCGTTGGGTGGGCCACCAATGCATGCAGTCTGTTGCCTGTGTTTCCACTCCACCAGCTCCTCATTAATAAGAGCACTCTGTGTGTGCTCTGTGGTGTTCAGCAGCTGTACTATCTTGTTCACCACTTCCTATAGAGAATATTAAATTCCCTTGTTTATTAAAAATACTTCATACAGGAAAACTCTAAGTACTGTGTTAGCTAATGCCATCTGTCTTGCAAAACTCTGCAAGGACCTCAAAGTAAAAGTTAAATGTTAAAAACGCCTGCTTCTTTTTAGCTGGAGTACTTGCTAGATTAAGTGGAGAAACAAAGCGTATTCAGTATTGCTGAATTCTGAAGACCCAGTTTCTCACATCCATTTACGTCCCCAGTGCATACCTGGGATCACCCAGTGCCTGCTGCAGATTTGAGCACTGCAACGAAAGTGAGCACATTTAACTCTAATACCACTGCAAACTTTTTAATCAGTTTTTTCATCAAGAACATGACTATTGATCTGACACCTTTTCCCTCTCATTGTTCTTTTAGCTTTACCTGGTGGGGTTTGATAAAGCTTGCTAGAAGAGAAATAAAATATGCTTATGGAGATTCAAAATTTTCAGTCAGGATTGAAAGAATGAAATCTTAGTTCAGCTGATAGTAGCAGAAAAGGTGGGGTTTTTTATATAATTTGTTATGTCAATCCAATGAAAATGAACATGCGTTCAAAATGAAGTGCTGTTGCCTTCTGAAAGAAAACTTGAGTGCTACCTTTCTCTTAAGGTCAAGCGATAAAAACATCTTCTTGAGATTCATCTGTTCTTTCTTATATTCCTCCTGCGACACACTATTGGACTCATGCTCTGTAAAATAAGGCCAAATTGTGAAGGTGAGGCTGAAGAAGTGCTGAAGCATGGGTGGGGGAAACACTGGGGAAGAGGGGACCTGCCTGGCTAATGTCAAGTGAAGTGTATCTCTAAAGCTTAAGGGAGGAAATATTTACTGCCTCCTAGATTATTATTTTTTTTTTTTATTTCTCCTTTCCCCCTTCTGGAAAGGACAGAATCTACACTTAAAGCACTAATGTGAGGAAAAGCCACTATCCCAGTGAAATAATCGAGATATGAGTTTACTTGCTTTTTAGAGCAAGAACCTGATTTAAAATAATGATAATATTGTGTAAAGATATACACTGAGCAATTTGTTCTCATGCTGACTTCAAACATGAATCATTCGTATTACTTAACCCTGGGAACAGGAGTCAATTGTTACTTGAAGGGAGGATGTTTATAGCCTCCTGAGGGTAGCTGGGCTGATAGATCCTACATAGTCACCCTAGCTACTACCTCTGCTGCCTACTGACCTGAAGTCAGAGGTTTCTATCTGCTTCACAGAAGCACAACCTGCTCCCAAGTACAATGAGCAAGATTGTGGCTCAGTGCTCCCCTCAATATCTTCTGAATGTGCCCCTCTTCAGAGGGACAGTCAACTACCAAATTGTGTTGGAAACTGAAGCCTTTTCTAGAACAAAGTAGTCAAAAAGAGAGGCAGATCTATGTAATGAAACCAATGTGGACTACAGCTGCATGTGCTTCCCTCAATACACGAGGGCCTACAAAACTTTCACAAATGCCTTCCTGCTTAAATACAAGATGGGAAAGAGAAGCCTAAACTTAATTATTTAGGTGTATAGTTGAACGGTCACAGAGTCTATAGGGTTTGCTATTTCTAGGAGCAAAGGGATCTAAAGGACAAAGGAACACTGTTAACAGAGCATCACTCTTACTTGTAAGAACAGATGGATGCAGAGAATGCATTTTCAGGAATTTAGGTTTCAGACTAAAGCAGAACTAATGAAGGAGGGACATTATCAAAGCAGAATTAATAAAGGAGGGACATTAACAGTATGTTTGCCTGCATATCATTAGCTTTAGTTTCCTGACATAAGACAGCAGTTTACTCTTACAAACTATACGCAATAGGGTACGTCCTTGATAAATTACCTCTATTCTGCAAGGTTTTACATTTAAAGTCGTATTCATCTTGCATATCCTCTAATGTCTTGATGTCTTGCTCCACGTCCTATAAAGCACAAATGAAGGCAGCTGCAGTTATTGAATACTTTCATGTAATGCAAGACTACTTCTGATTAGCAACTGCCTGGTACCAGCCTGTTACAGAGATGAAGTTCAGCTCTGTAGCAATGCCTTTTCCTGGAACTCCCCAACAGGAAACACCCCTAAACTGAATCATCTTCTATTCACCCTCCCTCCCTCTTATTAGCTAACTAAAATCCATTAATTATAAAATATGGAGAAAGCCCTCATTGTCTAGCCATGTAAGTTCACAGAGTTTAGGAGAACCTAGGCTACAGTGGAAAAACCTGAAAGAGCACACAGCATTTTAAATGAACTTTCACATTTTTAGGTATTGCTTGGAGAAAAGCTTTCTGTCGTGACAGTATTTAAGGTAGTAAACATCTATATGCCAAATTAAAATCTACCTTTTAGTTAACAACTAATTGGTCAGTATATGATTTCTTAAGAATTTTTCCTTGGTTGCTAAGTATTTCAGATGGGTAAAATGTTTTTGTTGCTAAAATTTAGGCACAAGAAATCTGATCTTGCTAAACCAGTCAATTTCCAGTCTGTATTATGGCGCTACTGACAAATAATTACTTCCTGTTTTCAGACAATCAGTGGTTATAGACTTGAAAACCAAACCGTTACCTTATTTTTATTTGTCATTTTAGAAAGTCTTGTGTACTGAAAGCTTTTCAACATCTGTGAATCAACAAACGCTACTTTAAATAGTTATGCTATACTTACTATAACACTGTTTTTTACGGCCTTAACTTTCGCATCAAGCTCCTTCTGTTTGTCCAGCATTCCAATCATAGTGTTCTGTATGCTCCCCACTTCCATCTGAGGGAAGCAAGCAGAACAACAGAAGTCAAACTAGAGTGACCCATAAGAGCAAATATCTCTTTCATTAACGTAAGTTAGTGGCTTTTGTTGACAAACAGCCTGATAAAGCATGGCTTGCTCTGATAAATCATACTAAGGTTTTATAATATAAAATCAAGTTCAGGTGAATCTGCAAGAAACAGGGGAGGTTAAAAATGCCTGGTGTGTGTGTGGTGATGCTGCTTTTTTTTTATCATAGCGATATAAAGTTATGAACATATTCTGTTTTCTCTCTGCACAAATCCATTCTTTCACTTGCTTATCTTCATGTATTCTCTAAATGTATTTCAAGAAAACAACAACCCTAAAGACTGCATGACATCTACACCAAGTATCAGATTCATCTGTACAGGATATGGGGAGAATGAGGCTAAAAGCAAGAACAAGACAGGTCTGTGTACAGGCAAATGAGGTAACTTGGTATGCAATGTCTTTCCTACAGGGCATTCAAGCACATCTTAGACCTCTGTATAGCTTCTTTGAAAGCTGACCTCAATATCATTCAGGAGGTTTAGTTGTATGACATCATTCAGGGAGAGTTGCAGTAATTTGAAAGACAGGCTTTTCATTCCACACAGTAACAATACTATTGGTGTTAGAAACTTGCTGTTCCTCCAATGTGGTATGCATTGTTGCTCAGATTAACACTTCAACTTAAGCTAAGGTCATCTAAAGCATTTTGGTAAACTGCCAAAGATGCCCCATCATAGACTTAAGTCAGACTATTACGTCAGTCTTAGCGTATTCTCTTTATGATGCTTATAATTGTGCTTACTCTGCATTTTACCTTCTAAGCTTTGGGAAATTAGAGTGTTTACCAGAAAGCAGAGGTAGGGCATGGTGCTTTACCTGTTGCCAACAGTAAGTACAGGAAGACTTTTCCCTTTTTCATGACCCAAATATATTGAATGCTGGAAAGGCAGTTGTGAGTGCTTTATATCATGTGCCAGAACAGAAACTGAACAGTTGCACTGCAGCTACATGGGCTCTGCCAGAGTCACATTTCTAGAAGAGCTGTTTTGGACACAGTTGCATTAGGCCACTTGTTGAAAGACTATGCCTGAGTGTTCTTCCCACTCTACCAGCATACACTCAAAAACTTGCCCTAAAGGGAAGTATTTAAGTATCAGAACTTAACATGCCTGGTCAGTCATCACTTTATTACTACACAAGTAGATTACATCTAGCTATATAGTTTGCATGCCTTTCCCAACTGCAGAATTTTTTTTATTGCAAAACAGTTCTCCTTGCAAAAGAAAAAACAAAAAGATGAAAAGTCAGAGAACAGATGAGGAAGGAGAAGAATCTAGCTTTACCTATGGTCCAAAGAAAAGAAATGGGCTTCATTAAAGAAACAAAAATAGAGATAACTAGGAGGGAGAATGATGCATCGTTTTCCCAGAGACACAGTCCAGAGAAGCACCGATGTTCAGCTGCTTAATACAGAGTAAATTCAGAAGTAAAATGCAGAAGAAAAAAGCTAAAATCTTGCTGGAGAAATAAGGCAAGCACTAATTATTAAATTGTAACAAAAATCTGATGAGCACATCAGGCAGTATTACAGAAGCATTAAAAAAAAGTGTAGCTTTTACATCACTCAAGGAATAAAAATTATTTCCTGGCCATTCCCCCTCCAAATGCTTCATGCAGCACAAGCAAACCACATCGTCCAGCTGGTACATATCAGTGTTCGCTCTTCTGTCTTTAAGAAACATCTTGTTGGACAGAGAGGACAGCCCGTTTCCTCTTTCAGTCTTCTTCCACTCACTCTGTCCCAAATAACAGTAAAGGGTAAATACAACTGCAGGAGATTCCAAGACTGTTACCTGATTTGACAACTGGGCACTGTTCAGTATTTTCCTCTCTTCTTTCAGACAGTTGTAGATGATCATTGCCATGTGTATTGGGTCTTCTTGGAAGTTATCCTGGCATTAGAGACAGTCTATTGTTAAAGTTCATACCCATAATTTCTTGTCCTTCAGTAAACCAATTGGCAAAAAGGCTAGTGGGCGACTGTGTGTGAGCGTCAGGGCACACATTGGTCATAGCGTGCTCCAAGACTACAGGGAGCGGTGACAGCTGTAACCATCTCCAAGAACGAGTTTCTGGTTTAGTTCATTTCTGTATGAAGAGATGGGATTCAGCGCAGAACAACATGAAAAGGTCAGAGACATTACCGGGGGAAGCGAGATACTACCCTACAGTCCTAGAGAGAGCTCATCTTGTCTCAAAAGTCACCTTCCCACACCTTTGAAGTATAGCTGTTGGTCTTGAAGGGTGGTTGTTGTAGTTTGACAGGTACAGCTCTTACTCAGTGATGTAAAGGAGATATGTTAGCTGCCACTTATGAACACACAGTCAAGGCTGGATACAAATGCAACGTTATTGTTTCACATGCATACAAAGTTGAAACGTGCTCTGGATGGAGCACTGCCCTGCTCCACCCAGGATGGTGCTGCCCTGGGAGTCACTGAGCTGTACCAGCCTTCTTGACTGATCTTTCATTGCTGATCTATAGTTACTATCGGGTAAGTACAGCCTGGTCATGTTCTCCTGTCTTCGGAAAACACTCCCCTAGTCGCTGACTTGAAGCTAGGTGTGTGGACAATAGGCTGTGAAGAAGGTGACTCTATGGAAGATCCTCTGGCATAGAGCCCTACAGGGAGGAGGGGAGGACTGACTGACAAAAGTCATTAAGTCCATTAAGCATATGTTCTGCGCTGCCACTCACTATCAACTGCTTTGGCCCTTTTCTTTGTCGGTACAATACAATGCACAGAAGTGCGGTCTAATGAGAAGTCCTTTGCTGTTAACTGTAGTTGTGCAGTTACATGGGAAGGATTTCTTCCCCTGTATTTCTTCTGCTTATTAGGACACTGAGAAAACCAGCTGGGGAAGGGGTAGGGTAAGTGAAACTACATTCGAGAAAGCACTCCAAATACATAGAGCAAACACCTTACAAAGGGCAACTTTCTTTTTTCTAGAGTTCTCAGAAACTCTAACTGTGCTGGTAATGAAACTTTAACTTTCTACCTGTTGCCATTTAAAACAAAAAAATGGAGCCACACTTGAATTCTGACCTTTAAATTGGGATTCTCCCACATTCTCTGTGGAAAAATCTCTCATAGCAGGGTAGTCTGCTTAGAGGCATCCAGTTGCACTACTGAAGCAATTCAAGCAAATGTATAGGCATATACCCCAGGCATACCTGAAGGTTACGTTTGCTTTTCCTTATGTTGTGTTGCAGCAAGAAGTTGTTTTCTATCAAGAATCTACTAAACTGATCATCGAGCTGTGACAGCAGGTCATGGAATAACACTGTAGCAAAAGATACGTTGTTGGCTGCATGTTCCCTAGAATAATTTAAGGCATGCTTGTGTTAAATACACTTTCAATACAGCATTCAAGAAATTCATAAAGTAGTACTTTATTTTTAATCCCCAACGCCAGCTGCAGTATATGCAACCAGTAAGAATTACCTTCAAACATAAGCCAGTTTCATTCTCTCAACTTTGACTTTACTTTCCTTGATACAGAAATGTTTTTCTCTGTATTATTCTTGCCACGTTCTGTTCAACTTCATTTACTCATTCCATGCACATTAAGAAGCTAAAAGTGAACCTGATGCATGTGCATGTTGTATTACTCTCCTAAAAAGATGCTCCACATAAATCTTGGCAAAAGTTCAGACTGAGCTGCCAAGGTAGTAAATGATCAGCCTCAAAACAGCTGCTTTTGTTATAGACCAACCAAGGGAAATATGAGATGGTATACTTGTTATTCTAGGTGTTAGGCTCCTCTAGAAAGCCCTGAAGGGCAGGAACACAGGCTACAGCACTCACACCACTACTAAAGCGTCCTACCAGCAAAGGTTCACCTAGCAGCTTGCTTCCCTCCTTCTGCTGCCTGTAACTGCATGTATGAGAACATTCGCTTATCGTGCAACCTGAAAGCCTATTTCTATGCTTACCAATCCTGGTTTTCCAGCCACTGTGCCAGGTACTGCCTGATTTCCATAGGAAAGCTGTCATCATATAGCTGGTGAACTTGTTCCAAAAACTTGGAATCAAGTTGCTGTAGCTGATACCACTGAGTCATCCTAAGGAGGAAAGGGGGGAAAAAAAAAAAAATCAGTGTAAATGTTTAAGCAGTATTTGGACTGAACTGGTGAAAAGCAACTCATTTAAAGTTTTCATGAACAACAGCAAAATTGGAGGAGTAGGAAGGAAAAGTGTTTCTGGTGAACAAAACCACTTTATTTTCAGCTGTAACACTTTTAGAAAGCTAATCATTAAAGATTTTGAAAAGAAAAATTTTAAAAATTGCAAATTAAGACAGTGCACTACTTCATGAAAAATAATTCAAGGCTAAATCACCCTTCCCTATGAAAACTTGCATATTTTTTTTCCTTTTAATTCCTTTTCACAGCATTTAGGGTACTAGTAGTGTTACTGCTTCCTTGCTTAGTAGGAATACAGGAATGAGGACCTGTATGTTTGATACCTGTACTCTGTGGGATCGAGATCCTGCATATGGAGTTTCACCTTTTGTTGGTGCAGTTATACTCACCATCACCGAGAGGTGGAAAATCAAAGAAACCTCTAGGGGCCCACTTCAGGTGCTCTGAAAGTAGACTAGATCTCAAGTCGCTTTAAGCGGAGAAGTATCGGAGAGCTGTGTTTTCTGCTATGTGCTTTGGTTCCCATGATCAAATTTTTGGCCTAAATTAAATAATGTCTGCAGAGACACAGGTTACTTAAAATGAACTGATATGACTGTGAGAAGCCGTGCGGTACAATAACATTTCTATGACAGAGTGGTTGTATGTTCTGCCGGATGGTGTCTGGCTGCAGACCTGTTATTGTCTTGTCAGTGGGCTGCAGGTTAGAGTCTTCTAGTGGAAATGGCATGTAAAGATATGTCTAAGGAACAGTCCAGGCTGAGAACACAGATGGTAAGATTTAAGTCCACTCACATCTGCAGCTTTTAAGAAAGGGTGATAGGATGTATCCAAGGAACAGGACAGCACTGGGGTGAAGGACTATCTTATACTTGGCACACATTAGTGTTTGTATGCCAGTTCCCTCAGCTACTGAGTGGCATATCCTATGCGCGAGAAGTGAGCGTGAGTTAAACATGCTATTATGTTTAAAGTGAGGGCCTTTGAGGACTTTGATGTGCATGGGATTCAGGTTGCAGGTAACACAGCATTTCAGTGTGCTGCAGTGGCACCAGGGTAAACAGTTAAATGTGACATTAGTGAGGAAAGCTGGAATAATTTGTCTAAATGCAAGAAGTTAGTCTGGGTTTTTTTCTTCACCTAGTGCTTAAATGAAGATGTACTCCAATCTTCCCATGTCTTACAGCAACCAGAATGAGAAAGGACTTAAGAGCGGTGGCAGAGACCCATCCAAATAGCTACGAAAATGCAGAAAATGCGATCCTTGGGGATAGCAAAACAGGGGAACACTGAAAAAGTGGGAAGTCAGCACCTTTTTGAGGAGAAGTCATTAGTAAGACTGATACAGGGTTCATGTCTGCTATTGACAAGCTGAGGTGGTGCAGGATGGAAAGCCCAATTTGCTGTTCTGCCGTCCCCTGGGTACGGGCAACAGGACCGCAGCCCACAGGCACCTCTGGCGAAAAGGGGCATTATCTACGGCTCTGTGCGCCTCGGTAACACCCGCGCCCGAGGCTGCCTTCCACGGCCAAGCTCCGACATTTAACCCCGCCGCCTCCTAACAACTCCTTTCGTCCTGTCATTCCCGGCTTCCCGGGTGGTGGCCACCCAACGGCAGCCCGGGAGCAAAGGGCGGGGGACTCCCGTCCCGTCCCGCCACCGCGGCTCGGACAGCGCTCCCCCGTGTTTCCCCTCCCCACCCCGCCAGGCCGGGCGGCAGCCCTCCCAGCCCTGGCCCGTTCTCTCGCCGCGGC
>NW_009649570.1:1867961-1868701 GCF_000708025.1 Charadrius vociferus
CCGCCCGCGGAGAAATACCCGCAACGCTGGGGGGCTGGAGGGGGGGGAGGGAGGGCTGGCCGCAGGGCCAATCAGAGCCCAGCTCCCGCGGCCTCGGGCCAATGGGCGCGCGGCGGCGCCGGGCTGCCCCGCCCACTGCCCTTTCCCTTCAGCGAAACAGGGGGGCGGGGGGAATGCCGGGTGTTCCCGGCGCGGCGCTTTCCCTCCCTCCGCCGCCCCGAGGGCAGCTCCGGGTGCCCGGCCGGCCCCTCATCGCTGCGGCGGGCTTGTAGGGAGAAGCACCGCGCGTATTAGGTCGAGAGGGGTTGCACCTGTTAAGACAAGGCTGCCCAACAGCAGGAGAAGCAGAAAGAGGGCGAGCGCCGTCCCAGTGGACGGGCCTCCTTCTCTGCCGGCTTGTGGCTTTCCCAAGCAGCGCTGGGAGCCGGGCAGTGCGGCAAGCTTGTGAGAGGGTGTGCGGCTGTCGGGAAGGTGCTAAAAGGTGTTTAAGAAGTAGGATGTGTGAGCAGGTGCAACAGGTGAACGAGGACGGGCTGCCGCTGCCCGGGAGGCCGGTGGTGCCGTGGTGGTGTGTGTGACCCTGTCAGGACTGAAGACCGTTAGGAGGCGACTCCCGCTGCCCCGGGAGGAAAGACACGACACTGAAGCGTAAAGGCCAGGGGGCGATCTCCGGACGGCAAGCTAGCCTGAGGAAGCGATAGGTTTGGCTTCGAAGCCAGCCGCCCTCACCTCTCGGGTAA
>NW_009649570.1:1869168-1901461 GCF_000708025.1 Charadrius vociferus
CCCCCTCTTGGCATGCCGGCGCCGACCGCCCGGTCTGCCCTGCCCCGGCTCTCCCTGCCTCGGCAGCAGAGGCTTGTTTTCCTCATCGTCGTGGTTTATGGGGGTTAAAAGTAGTTCTGAACTGTAAGCCATAGAAAGCGACCCGCTTTTCACCGTTGCAGTAAGAAAATCTCAGTTTTCAATTCGTGTTGGTGAAATACTCAGCTGGCGTAGGGACAGGCTGGCTCTGGAGAGCAATGGCAGGGGCATAGAAGTCTCTGAAAATGGCCGTTGTCTCACCTGTCGGTGTTGCATGCATGGGAGAAAAGCATGCATGTGTAATAGAAGGTTGTACAAACACAGTTGGTTGTTAGTTTGTGAACTGTAACCCAGATTTCCATCCAAGTTACAGAAACTTTAAGAATGTTTATAAATTGCAGGCAGCTGAGTATTTTAATTGTTCCTGGCATTTTGTCTGTTAAGAATTTTCTTCCAACTGAATTTCTTTTGATAAAGAGGTTTCCTTTTCCTTTGTGTCATCTTTCCACGGTCTTATTTGCTAGGACACTGTTACTGCTATTTGGACGCGTGCAGTCTTGTTTGTTTTTGTCTCGTGTATGAAGTGTCAACAAAGACTGGAAGAATTGAAGCCCAGGTGTTGGTGCAGGTCTCAAGGATACTTGGATCCTTTTCGGTATCCTTTTTATCCCCCCCCTCTCCTCAGACAGAGGAGGTAATTCTTAGTACATGGAAGAAACAAATATATAGAAGGTCTGTTTGGTAAACTTTGTGGCACAAAATGCTACTGAGCAGTGGATATAAATGTGGCTATAAGTAAAAGCCATAGTAGAAGGTATCTGATAGTTTTCACAGAATCACAGAATCGTTAGGGTTGGAAGGGACCTCTGGAGATCATCTAGTCCAACCCCCCTGCCAGAGCAGGGTCACCTACAGCATGTTGCACAGGACAGCGTCCAGGCGGGTTTCGAATGTCTCCAGAGTGGGAGACTCCACCACCTCTCTGGGCAGCCTGTTCCAGTGCTCCACTACCCTCAAAGTAAAGAAGTTCCTTCTCATGTTAAGATGGAACTTCCTATGTTCAAGTTTATGCCCATTACCCCTCGTCCTATCACTGGGCGCCACTGAAAAAAGACTACTCCCATCCCCCTGGCATCCTCCCATTAAGTATTTGTAAGTATTAATAAGATCCCCCCTCAATCTTCTTTTCTCTAGACTAAAGAGACCCAAGTCCCTAAGCCTTTCTCCATAGGAGAGATGTTCCAATCCCCTAACCATCTTCGTTGCCCTTTGCTGGACCCTCTCCAGCAAAGGACAGTTCCCTGTCCTTCTTGAACTGGGGAGCCCAGAACTGGATGCAGTACTCCAGACGCGGCCTCACCAGGGCAGAGTAGAGGGGGAGGATGACCTCCCTCGACCTGCTGGCCACACTCTTCTTGATGCACCCCAGGATGCCATTCGCCTTCTTGGCCGCCAGGGCACATTGCTGGCTCATGGTCATCCTGTTGTCCACCAGGACTCCCAGGTCCCTCTCCACAGAGCTGCTCTCCAGCAGGTCAGCCCCCAACCTGTACTGGTGCATGGGGTTATTCCTCCCCAGGTGCAGTACCCTACACTTACCCTTATTGAACTTCATAAGGTTTCTTTCTCCCCAACTCTCCAGCCTGGCGAGGTCACGCTGTAAGGCAGCACAGCCTTCTGGCGTGTCAGCCACTCCTCCCAGTTTTGTGTCATCAGCAAACTTGCTGATGGTACACTCTATCCCTTCATCCAGATCATTGATGAATATGTTGAACAAAACTGGGCCCAGTACTGACCCCTGAGGGACACCACTTGTTACTAACCTCCAACTAGACTCTGCGCCACTAACCACAACCCTCTGAGCTCTATCTGTGAGCCAGTTCTCAATCCACCTCACCGTCCATTCATCTAAGCCACACTTCCTAAGCTTTCCTGTGAGGATGATGTGGGAGACAGTGTCGAAAGCCTTGCCAAAGTCAAGGTAGACAACATCCACTGCCCTCCCCTCATCCACCCATCTAGTTACTTTGTCATAGAAGGCTATCAGATTAGTCAGACATGACTTCCCCTTGGTGAATCCATGTTGACTACTTCTGATAATCTTCTTTTCATCCAGGTGCTTTGAGATGACTCCCAGAACAAGCTGCTCCATCATCTTCCCAGGGATGGAGGTGAGGCTGACCGGCCTGTAGTTTCCCGGGTCATCCTTCCTGCCCTTTTTGAAGACTGGAGTGACATTGGCTATCCTCCAGTCCTCAGGCACCTCACCTGTCCTCCAGGACCTTTCAAAGATAATGGAGAGAGGCCCAGCAATGACTTCCCCCAGCTCCCTCAGCACACGAGGGTGCATCCCATCAGGCCCCATGGATTTATGTATATCCAATTTATCTAACTGATCTTTAACGTGCTCCTTGTCAACCAAGGGATAGTCTTGTTTCCCCCAGACTTTCTCTGTTACCTGCAAAGTCTGGGTCTCACAAGGACTGGCCCGAACAGTGAAGACAGAAGCAAAGAAGGCATTTAGCAACTCCGCCTTCTCTGCATCATCCGTCACCACAGCACCTGTCTCATTCAACAACGGGCCCACATTTTCCCTAGTTTTCCTTTTGTCTCCCTATATACTTAAGAAACCCTTCCTGTTGGCCTTGACATCCCTCGCCAGGTTCAATTCCAAGGCTGCCTTGGCTTTCCTTGTTTCCTCCCTGCATACCCTGACAGCATTCTTGTATTCCTGTATTTTCATGCTTTTTTACTTAGAATCATTACAGTGATGGGGCAAGACACAGAGCATGGAATACTTACGGGGTTTTTTTCTGTTATTTTTTACTTTGCTGCTGCAAAACACAGTGAAAGCACAAGCACAGTTAGTAAAAGTACTTAAAAGCAGATGTTTTGCTGCTTCTGGCAGTATTTGAGGCATCCCTTTCACTGTGGTTTTCTCTTCTCCCCCTGCCCCTATAATTTTACTAGAGAACCCTATTCCTACTCATAGTGGCATAAGGACAAAATTCTCACTTTTTTCATGGAAGGGGGCTTGGGCTGCATACATTTATCTTACAGAAAAAGACTCCAATGTTCCTTTAAAACAGCAAACTGATTTAAAGTCATGTGCCTTTCAATTAAACGTTAGACCTTGAAAAATCTGATTGAAAACAATAGCAGAAACAGTAATGCCAAAACCTGATCCACAATGCTATTCAGTAACAGAAAATATATTGTGTTGAAGCCAAAACTTCAGAGTCTTTAAGAGTTGCACTGCACGGAGAGCAGGGAGGAAGGAGAGAGAAAATTGTTTCACGTGCCACATCTGGATCTTTTTTACGGTACTTCTCATGAGGTTTAGATGGTCAAAAGTATAGGGTGCCCCCCATTTTGTTTGCATTAAGGTTGTGAGAACAGGTTAGATTGAGAAGGCATGCAGTAGCTGATGCGAAGTGAGGTTATGTTTGCTGCTTTAGAATTCTGTGTTACTGCTTGTAGTTCAGACTTGAGATCAACAAAAAGAAGGCAAGGCTCTATTTTAGTGTATCTTGAAAAATTCCACAGAAGTCCAGGTAGCCAACTTTAAGCCAAAATCTGTTTTTATTCATGCCAGTCATATAAATTACAGATGTTACCAAACTATATACACGATTGCTGTTGTTTTGGAAAATTATTTATACATGATGCCTTCTGAGAGAAAATGACTTCTTATCTGCAGCTTGCTTTAAATCACTCAGATTAATGAACAGAGTTGTGTTTGTTCATTTAAAATCTACTCCCATGTATCACAGAAATCTCATCACTCTGTTTCCATTCACTTGCTTTCAACTAACGTCAATAGTATGGGTGAGAGGCGTGAGTAAAAAAGGAGAAATGAAAGTAAAGTCCGGGTCCTACTAATTCAAGGAAGTTACATTTTCATTCCAGATGTCTCATTTGTATTTACTCAAGAAAATTGTAAGGTGCAAATGTTCAAGTGTTTGTATGTATTTCAAGAACTTTGCATGCTTTAACCATGTATTCTGCAGACAAGAATTAAATCTTGAATGAGTCTGCATACATGAAATACAGTTGCCTTGGAATTGCCTGTTTATTTGCCTTGTAACAGAGGTTTTAGGAATAGGGGAAAAAAAGCCAACAACAAAACCAAGCAACCCAAACCCAGCACTAAACAGTGCCTGAAAGGAAAAAAAAAGAATATTTTTAAAAGGCGATTTACCATTTATACAAAAGCTAGTTATTCTGCTTATTAAATGAGTCTCTGACAGGCATGTAATATTCTGTCATGTAGCACAGGTTGCCCAGTGGTTAGCAAATGCTGCAGCTTTTCAGTAACTATTCTTTTCAAACTGCGCTTCCTAGTCAGCATTTACCAGATAGTACCCAAACTCTGTCAGATCAGGATTTTTTCTTTGTAGGCTTTCTGATAATACTTGCTGTAGTATCCAGGTGCTTCATGCACAAATAGATTTACTTCTGCAACTATTTTGTGAGAGGGGCAAGTTTTACTAACCCACTCTTCCAGTTCCTAAATGGAGACAGCCTTTTTGACACCACAAGTTTTGTGTCCATTTCCTTTCTGGAATTCCCTTTTCTTCCCAGCCTTTGCCGCCTTTTCTTCCACAACTTCTGCTGTGGTGGCAGATAAAAATCTATGCTGAAGGTAGTTCATGTTTGGAAAACAAGCAAACCCTGGACACCTGTGGCACATTTGAACTCAGAGGGATGAAAATCTTCACTTTAAAATAGAAGCTAAACCGATGGTATAGATGATGATGATTAAACAGAAACTAACATAATAAATCCTAATTATCCCAAATACACTAATGTCTTTAGTTATCTTTATATGCTGTTTTCAGAAGCAAAACATTTTGTTCTTATGCTCTCCTGTTTACAAAAATTCTATGGACGTTAATTCTGCAAGTAAAATTCATCCCTTCTGGACCCCACTGAAGTCAAATGACCTCCAAGCCAGAAAGGATTTGGCCTTTTATCAGTGGGGACAGCAATTCTGACTTGCAGGAGGATGTTTATGATCCCTAGGGAGAAGAATCCTCATTTACATGGTATTGATAACAGAAAGAGGCCCAAGAATAACATCATAATGGTTTCCAGGAAATGCTGATTTACAAAGATGACGAAAAAAACATTGATGGCATCCTTAACCCATCCAGCGTTCACACGATTACTAATTTGTCCAGTATATGAACTTCAGTCAGTTGAGTAAGGAGAACTCAGCTAGAGGAAAAGGAGGAAAAGAAGGAAAATATTAGTCTCATGGCAGTTACTGCTGTTCATTCAGAAATAACTGCAGCTGAAACCTTCTCCGGCTCAAGGTAACTGCAGTGTCATTTTGACAACACAAACTGGTAAGGATCTGAGGATCCTGTTTCTAGTTCTTTACAAAATATAGGAAAACATTGTGTGTGAAACAGTTGCAATAAAAATGATACATATTTTTATATGAACTTTTGTGGTTCTTGCAGCCTATGGATATGTACAGCAAGGTTCTTACTGGAGTCTTGTTTTCCCGATGGGTAGAGGAATCTGGAGAGGGGGGAAATAGAAGGGAATTCAGCAAGACTGCAGAAAGTATATCTTGCTAAGACTGAGTTACCTAGTTGTAGGGTATTTTGTCCTGCTGCAGGTTTCACTCTTGTTCTCTGCATCCCACGCAATGCTTTTTTCTTGGTGTCTCATGGAGAAAAAGAGTGTTGCTTTAATAATGCAGATTGTCTGCTTTCTGAACTTAGCCAGCTGTTCACTAGGGTAGATTGTTGTGTGAATTTGGGACGATAAAGAAAAAAACCTCTGTATTTTCCTCATTTTCATTTAGCAAGGTAAATAGAATGGAAAAAAGGAAGGAAGAAATCTTCCAAAACTATTCACCCCCAATTTCTAGCAGAACCTGAAAACACTTCTAGTAAGAGCCTCCAGAAATCCACCTACTATCTAGCAGCACTGAACCACTTCTCTAGTACCCTTAAAAAACATAACATGATTGTATTTTGTTCTCCCAGTTAATCACCAAACACATTCTTTTTGTGTGATTATGACCCCAAAATATGGCAATGGTCACAGCTTGTTTGGAAGCTCTGGACAGAGCTGGTTTGAGAATTACTGTGCATGCTAAAAGAAACCAAAAACATTTGGAGCTCGATGATAAACAAAAGTGAAGCCAACTATTTTTTTTCACAGCCGAAACTCTGGGAAATGCAAATGCACATGTAGTTCACAAATGCAGTTGAGGTGGTCAGAAATGTTTTTATACATATTAATCAAACAACAAATGAGTGGGGCCATGTCTCAGATTGGGTGTGGTAGGTTTTAATGCTGAACTTTCATTTGGGCTATTATTTCAATTTTAGCTGAAGAACTAGTTTGTTATGAGCGCTATCAGAGAAAAAGGTGAAGCAGCAAAAAAGATGTTTTGCTTTTGTACAGAACTTCAGCTTGGTGTATATTAAAGAACTCCTCTATTTGTATATATAATTTAGCTGTGCTTCCAATCACTGGCAGTCAGGATTCTCGTTTAGTTTTATTCTGGTTTGGAATGAGGAGGAGTGTTTACAGAGAGGCATTTGAAGGGGAGTTGACAGGCTTTTAAATACATAACCATTTTAAGATCATAAATCATTGAACATACAGAAAACTAAGAGCTAGTATTAAAAAGGAGATTTTCCTTTAAAGCTGTTAAAGCCAAACCACTGCTGTGTTTCCTGATAGAAGTCTGCTGGACAAATCTGCAGTGGGTATACATCAGTGCTCAAAGTACTCTAAGCCACAATGACTGAGAACACAATTTCTAATAAGTAAAAGAGGAAAATATTTTTAATAGGACATTGGTACAGTATTTTCCCAATCTTTCTATATACTTAGTGAATATCTTTCTATATACTTAGTGAATATTAGTTTTACTTGCTAAAAATGTTTTAGTTGACTTTTAATTTCTCACTTTGGTATCTCATGTAGAAATGTGCAGCACTGCAAAGTTGTGCAAGTTTGCTGAATCAGAAATTTTTATGTTCCTTGTGCAGCTTCCCTGAGCAAGTTAAGTCCTTTGTGCTATCTACAGAATTAGTGTAATCATAATGTATTTGTCAGTGTAAAGGCTTTGTTTGTGCAACAGGTCTGGGATCTTTGAATTATGACATTCATGGTTCATTGGCCAGAGTGTCAATTTCATATAACACAGTGCTTCCAAGTATGCTTGCAGCATCCTGTCCCATTTAGAATAGGAAATGTCTGCACCATCGTTTCAGAATGTAATACAGCAAGTGATGAAAGAGCTCTAATTTTTTCATAATTGTACAGGCAGCCTTTTTATACCCAACATCTGTGTTGGACGTGTCCCCTTTGCTTAGTATTAACATGAATGGAAAAGTTTGCAACATACGGCAGTTTCGATAACTGTGGGACTCAGGTGTTCTCTCAGCACAGCATAAACGCTTGGAGACATTGGAAGAAGATCTGATGGAGAATGTGGATCTGTAGAATCATTTAAGCTTAAAAAAAACAAAACAAAAACAAAAAACACAAAAATGATCTTAAAAGCAACTTAAATTCCTCTAACTTGATGCATAGCACTGGAGTATGGTGAGCGCTTACTAAGTTAGTTAAGCCGGTACTTGTGCTTGCTGGTGGCCCTGTAAGAACATGCCAACAACCTGGCACACATTAAAAATGCAGGAGGTGGGACCAAGGGAAGAGAGGATAAACCTGACTCCATAATATCAGCTGCTGGAGAGTAAAAGGAGACAGTGAAAGGTAAGTAGATCAGAGTACTGTAAAGTCTGCATTCGATTTTTACAAATGTTTTGCCACATGGATGGAAAAATCACTGTAGAAGTAAAGTTCTCTACTTCCCTTTCTCGTCTTTAGCAGTTCTTGGCCAAATGAAAACATGCAACGTGTTGCTATCCCGAAATATTTGAACGAGGGAAGGGAGGCAAGGAAAACCTTTGAAACAGTATGTAGATTTACTAAAAATAACATTTGAAGTGTAATACATCTGTTAAGGATACTTACATTTTGGAGACTGGGATAAATACAGAAGGAACATAACCTTTGCCTCCTCCATCTGAGGGCTTTGAGACTAAAAATCAATATTAGAGAAATTAAATATTGCCTAGTAGTTTTAGTATTTATTTGAAATTTATTATCTGCTTTAAGTGCTGCAGGCCATAATATGTTAAAAAGGAAATGTCCCTGTTTATGCTTAAATAAGCAGCCATAAAAACTAGGGGAATTCCTGAGATTAGTCTTTGAGTTCAGATCTTAGTCACTTAATTGACTGTGCTCCCTTAATATGAATTGCTATCTGAGAATATAATGCAGCAACTGATGAAAGAGATCTCGTTAGAGCTTCAAACCCAAATATACTGTAACTCTACAGGCTTGGTACTTCTGAGCCTCTAGATTTCAGTTCTGCAAATGCTTGCATGGAGCTCTATCTCTACAGACACAGCTTCAGCAATGTCTTTTGCATGAAATTAAACATATACATAGATTTTTTTTTTAAAGGATTGGTGCATTAGGCAAAGTCCACTGTATGAAAATGAAGAGGAAAAACATTTGTAGCCTCCAAATATTTTTCAGTAGTGTAGAAATTTGAATTCAAATGGAATTGTAACCTTTTATACTGAAAGTCCAGAAGAGTGTGTATTATCTCTTAACAAAATCAAGGCTTTGAGGGCTTTTTTGAGAAGAGAGCGAGTTTCATCTAAAAACGGCCAGACTTCTAACTTGGACAAGAACGAGCATGGGCCTGAACCTATCTGGAGCCATTCTTGTCTAGTCTTTTTGTATTTTCCACTGCAGTTGCCAGGGGTTATACTGCTGGAATAAAGCTGTTTGAAAAATACACAATTTCCTTAAAATTAAAGAGACAGCACGCTACAGTGGAACACAATGATGAAGCCAATAAGCAGGATGACTTTTCAGTTTCATCTCTGAACACCCGAGCACTGAATTTTGTAATGCAACTGTCAGGAAACATCCCCCCCCCCCCCCCCTTTTTTTTTTTTTTTTTTTACTCTTTCCATTTCTTGACTTCTAAATACTGTTGTCATTGCCTATAAGGTAACCTCTAAGACTAGGGGTATATTTACCAAATAAAGCTAAGTGATAGACACGCGTTAAAACAGTTCTCTTGAAGATGCTGATTAAAGGAGGCATTTTAATCTGTTCCCTTCATCCTCCTCCCCCATTCCTCAAATTGCCTCTTGACTTTGCAGCTGCTTTGCAGAAAGGGTAGATAGAGAAATGGAGCCCAACCTTCATTTGGCTGACAGCTGTAGTGTTTGCCAAAGGCCTTATCTTTGGGAATGTCTGGATACAGATACTTCAGAGGGTTTTCAGGAACGTTGTCTGCCATAATAACTTTGTAATCACGCAGTATATCGGCAAAAGGCAGTGCAGATAAGCGACCTTTATTATAGGGTTCCACCGAATGAAATGTTACGTCTCCTGTAAAAATACAAAGGCACCGTAGCTGCTGGTAACTGGTAGATCAGCATCTGCAGTTGGAACATATTTGTGGCCTTCGTTTGTAGTTTCCACTGGTGTGGGTTGTACCTGTTCATACCGGTGTTAGTATCTTTCAAGTTATACTTTCTGCACACATTAAAACAAATTTAAAGCCTGCAGTAAGCAGGTACACCTCCTAATGAACTCTTATAGTTAATATGAAGAACTGAGAGGTAGACTTTAAGAGTTTTGATTTGTGTTTCTGTAAATAGGATACTTGTTTCTTGCCCCAAACCATACTAAGACATGATACATGTGAATTTTACTTTTAAACCTAAGACACTGTGTATTAAAGGTGTATTGCAGAGTTTGAGGTTTATGTTATTTTTTTTTGAAATTTTACTTACCATTTTCTAATTGATCCACCCAAGTAAAGGTAATTCCACCCAGATTGCTTTCACTAAATCTTAATAAAAATGTTCCTGGTGTCTTGTCTTTGAGCAAAATTCGTTCCTTCTCTTTGCTTACAAATCCCATTATGTACCTGAAGTGTAACAGGAAATCATGGGTTTGCTTTTGGAAAAAAAATAGGCTTCAATCTGTGCAATGCATCTGGCCAAACTTTATATATAGGTGTTCAAAGCCTGGTTACAAAAGCTTTATAAGGTCTTGAAACTATGACAAAAGCTTCACGTGAGTTACATGTGGAGTATGGCATTGAGCTCAAAGTATTATGAAGCATGATGAAATTTATCACAATACTTGACTGTAGGCTGCCAGAACTGATAAACAGATGTAAACCTGCATTTCTAAGAGATTTAATGGTGTTCCCTTTTGGCAAAAATTTCAAAAAGTTATAAATGGGAAGAGGGAGACAGAAGTATTAAACTCTTGGCAAATTTTCTTCTGCATAGCTAAAACTGAGATTAGTAAACAAAAAAGACAAAGCAGAGAGAGATGAATGTATAGCTACTTCCTTATTGCTCACCCATCAATCCAAAGAGGAAGAATGTGTTTTTTAATTAAGTCCAAGATAGCTTCAAGCCAAACCCAAAAGGTAAAAGACTTTCCAGGCAAATGTTCCTAATGGTTAAAAAAAAAACCAAGCAAAAAACCAAACCACAACACAAAACACAAACAAAAACAACACAGACAAGAAGAGAATTGTGAGAGTGTTTTTACCCAACATCCACATGACATGGCTATGTCAGTTTCTTAAGAATAATCTAGTTTGTTCAAGCGAGAATGACAAATTTGAACTGTTGTTTTGAGTAATGTCTCTTTCAGCCTGACATAAAACCAACTGATTTTTAAGATATGCACAGGAAGCGCCTCACTTTTCAAGTTTTCACATTTTCATTTATTGTTTCTTCCTGGTTATGAAATTACATTTTGAGAGAAATGATGATGAGAAAGTTGAATTGCCTTCCAAAGTTCTATATGTGTTTAAATAATGTAGTTATTATGAATAAAATGGGTTTAGCATTCTTTCTCAATAACTTTTCTGTTCCTCATCAAAGTTACTGAATATGTTGACCAACTTGAAATAATTTAGGTCGCAACTGAGTATATGAAAAAAATTACTGTATGCTTTATGAAAAATGTATTGTATGCTTTGATAGCACAATCTATTGATCGTTTAGAGAAATATATAGGGCACACTACAATGACAGTTTCTGATCTCTGTAGCAATGTAACTAAGTAGTTCCCGTAGCTTAAGCTTTAAAATTTTGGAGATATTATTGTCCTGTTTAAATTTTTACAGTGAATGTCATTGTGCTGGGCTACGAGTCCCACATATGTCAAGCGGGAATCTTATCAGTAGCATCAGAGAGACAGAGTTAGGCACGCGTGTGGGCGTGAAGAGAACCAAGGGTCTAGTTTTACTTTTGGAACCGTACCTTGCAGAACTTTGCCCAAGAGAGTTGATAATCGTTATAACTGACTTGTTGTCCTGAGAGAAAAACAAGACAAAACAAAAAACAGTGAGTCTATTTTTCTGAAGTTTTGAAATAGACATAGCTTGATATCTATATAGTTGGGGAGGGATCAAGAGGAGCATGCTAAGCGGCTGTAGATCAGTTTTTCTGTATCCTTTTGAAGCAGCTGATAATGGTAGTTTTGAGAATATTTGCCCGAAGTAGTCTGGGACTTTGTTTCTGCAGCACTGTATGCTCACTTTCAGTTTTTAAACTGTTACTTCTCTTGGCCTTCCCTCTTGTCTTGACCATACATATTTTAAGATAATTTATTTTTTCTTTCTTATGATTCTTACTGATTTACAGTGGCACCTCTCAACTCCACTACTTCCACTAAGCAAGAAATCTCCAATAAACCATCAGAAAACTGACTGTTATCCAGGGAAACCAGTTTTCGCTTCCCAGTTTTGAAAGCAACAAAAGTAAAGATTTCCCCCAGTCTTTGACAAATGCTTTTGTTTTTGCCTGACACTAGAGGTATCGTTACACCCTCAGCTTGGAGTTTCTTTCAGCTCACAATATGTTTTATAATTGTTTCTTCCCCGGAAACAGATAAGGCTTTCTTTTCTTCTGCCGGCTTTCCCCAAGACCTCTCCCTTCTCGGGGACAGTCAGATCCAAGTGTTCAATATTTCATCTTGTTGAAGTTACAGGGCCTCTTTGCTATGCTGTCACCATGAAGGATGGGTCCCAGAACTAAACCGACCCACAAGGACGGATACTTAAAATGAAACAAAACCCAAACCAAACCCCTGAAGCAAGCAAAAAGACTTCCTTTTGATTGCAGATGCATGAGATAATTACTTGCTAAGGAAACAAAATAACATCACAGTTTATTGTGACTCTGATGCCCTCTTTCTTCAGTTTAGCAGCCTGGAAGTTCAGAAGTTGAATCGCTTTGTGGTAGGAATAAGCTGACGCGTGCTTTTTTTAAAAGAAAAACATGTCATTGTGGCATTTTTGAGGTCAGCTCTGGAAGTGGAGGTCATGCTTAAAGTCATTACCTGTGACTATCAAATACAAGAGCCCAAAAGCAAATAAAGTCTGTATATTTCTACAGTCTTACCCATAAGTTTCTCTGCCAGCATGTTGAGCTGCTCAGAATTGAGTCCCCGACCGACGTACGATGAAAATTGCCAGCTCAGTACTTCTAAGAGCTGACTTAAAGTGGCAGCAGGGGGATTGTTGAAGAAAGACAAATTCTGCAAGAGAATTAGTGCTTTGTTTAGACAGTTAGCCTGTAGTGTATTTCATGGTTGCTGTAAAAGAAGGCAGCAAATACTTCAGCAGAATCCAGAAGTGTTAAAAATTAGGTGTGTATGGGGGATACATTGGGGTAAATGAGTCCTGGCCCTCCCACCTGCAGCCACCCAGCAAGGTCCACTTGGGTACCTGGGCAGAGTTTTAAGGGAAGTGAAGAGGGGAGGACTCCTAGAAGGAGCAAGAGTCTGTGTGGGCATCTTGGATGATAAAATACTTTGCTATGCTTCTCATAGCATCATATGTTAAGACAGTGAAAATATGCTTAAGGCGTATCCAGTAAGTGTAGATACTCTCACTATAATGTGTGGTGCATGGAAATCCCAAACCTTTACACACTCTTATAGCCATATGTTGTTGAATCCTTTGGCTCCTCTTAGTTTTTCGTTTGGTTTCTGGACTGTACAAGTAACAAACGTAGTGCAGACTGTGCAGAAGGCTCTTTGGAATATCACAGAGTGATAGTGAAGTCCAGGCTGCTGGTCAGCTGGCTTGCTGCCATTCTTAGGTGCACTCCATGGTAAACTCTCTTACCCTTTCTCTCCTCTGAACATCTATGTGATCCCCAGCTGAAAGCCTGAGAGCTATTGACAGCGCTATTCTACAGCCTGCAAATACAATAACAGTGACTGAATCTAAAATACATGCTGAGCCAGCTGGAACCTGAGAAAGAATGATTCTCCTTTTGCTCACAGAGCCACTAGAAGGTGCTACTTGACACTTATCTCCATAGAAAGCACTAGCTCCCGTAAAATGCATGAGGGAAAGCAGCACTTAAGTATGTTATACACCCACCTATATGCTTACTTTGACAGTTTTGAATTGTACTAACAGAATTATTTTGTACCATGTACAGTTTTGGTCAACTGCATCCAAAAAAGACAAGTTTAAATGAGAAAAGCTATTGAGAAGGGCTATCACATTTCCTTAGTTTAAGAACTACTAGTTTAGCCTACAAAAAGGAACACTGAGCATGCATATGGTTTTAGATCTGGGCAGGGGATACAAGATAAAGTGAAAAACATTGAAGTATCATGTTGATAACAGTATATGTGAAGAAAATAAGGCCAGCTTAAGAGGGGAATGCAGCCTTTTTCTACTGAAGATGTTTGGTAACCAAATAATAGGTATGTGAAAATGCAGAAAGTCAGTACTTGCATACTGAAGACCTACCTGAGGATCATTGGTTGACAGATTGTACCAAATAATAGAAGCCCACGCGTTGGGTAGTTGGCTGACGTTGGAAATCATCACCACAGGCAAAGAGCTGGTCTGGTGGAAAGAACAAATGTGTTATGTAAATGCTGCTGAGGAAAGTGTTAGCTCTGTGTTATGCTCTGGTTTTTTAGCCCCTTCTTTCTTCCCCAAGCGTACACTTCTGTCCAGAAGTTCTGGAAATCTTGCATCTGCTTACGGCTACTGCTGAAGATAGCATCTAGGATAGACAGACCGGTGGTCTGGCCCAACATGGTGGTGGTTCTATAAACTGCTGGAAAATGCCTTTTATTCTTGCCGCAGAAAATCTGGCTAAAATACTCACTTCCAAATTTATAGTCAATCCATACAGGCAGACCTGTGTTTCAAAGCTGATGGAGTGCAGTTCCTCGGTCACCATGTGAGGGCCCTGAGAGAGTAAGTAGGTTATAAAACTGTGAATGCACAGTTGGCATTTAACACTGTTTTAGTGATCCAACTGCTGAGATTACACAACTTTGAAAGAAAACACGTATCAAATATAAAAGTAGAACAGGAAAAGAAGGAAGCGAAGGAAATAATTTGTTTGTTCAACTTTGACGTGAAATTAGTCCAGAAGTCTGGTGGTTTTTTTCTAATGAACCTAAAAAACCCCTTGACGTTGTTAAAGAAATACTTTTAAACTTTTATTTTTTTGCTTTAAACACAGATTTGCACACAGAAAGTTAACAGGATTTTTTTTTTTGTTTGATAAAGACTGTCTCCAACTTTTCTTTTCCTAAAATTCCTTTACTGATTGACAATTCCAATTTAAACAGAGATATTAAAATTCAAGGAGAGACAAACTAGAAACAAAACAAAAAGCCACAGCTTTAGTGAAAAGTAGGCCCTCATCGAGGAGTGCAGATTTGTTGTAAGTATACTTAGATGGTACTAGTTGAAGGAGTAGAGGCCTAAATCATTAATCCAGAGTGAATCTGGTATTAAAAAAACAGACTTTTCTTGGATGGAAAAAAAAAAAAGAAAATCTGATTGTCATAGTTGATTAAAATTTGTAGTACAAGCATTTTGTTTTGATTACAAACCAGCATAGCTCTGTAAAGATCCAAATCTCTGCCCCTTGGGAAACAGATCTTTCGAAAAACATTTCCATCCCCAGAAGTCAATGTATAAAAATCTGTTTGTCCTTTTCCTGGTTTGTTGATATTGTTTTTCCCCTCCCCATCATGTATTTGTTTTGTGAGACTTTTTAAAAAAGAAACAAAATCAAAATTCCCAAATCAAAATAGTTCCATGTGCTGAAATACTCTGCTTTCAGTCAATGTAAAATAAAATGATTCGTTGGGAAATTGCCTCGTGGCCTTATCTGTCCCATGGAGCACCTCCTCCAGGACACGTATAGGCCACTGCAAGAAAAGATACTCTATAAACGAGGGGTTGAGACCTCAGGAGATCCTCAGGCATCTCAATAATAAATCTGCTTTGCAAAGGGAAAATCCAGCTTAGAACTGAAGGCTTTTACATGAAATACTCATCCATCAAATGAGCTCAGAGCTCAAATATTTTAATACAGGTAGAATGAATCCAGCTCAACCTGTATTGCTGACACAAAGCTGAAAAGGGTTGGCGAAACTCTGCTTTTGCCATCCCCTTACCCCCATTATGATTTTGCAGAAACTTAACATTTTCCCAAGGAAAAATCATCTAGGCGAAAAGGCATGTCTACATGAAAGGAAAAATCTCAAATACAGAGAACTTCCACTGTTCTTTTTTATGAGGCAAGTCATACTTAACAACTACACTCTCAGCTTACTGAACATCCCATAACAAACCAAGTTTTTAAATAACTATAGTTGCTGTTAAAAAAAAAACCAACAAAACCTTGTTCATGCTAATAATGACTTCACAGATTGTGATTTGACCAAGGAGAAGCTCTGTTTGAGGAAATCGGTTAGCAGTGAACTATGTCACCGTTCATCTGTCCTAATTCTCCACAGCCCTATGTTGTATATAGTTCTGAAGGCGCAATGTGTGAAAGTGGGAGTAAAATGCTGCCAAAAGTAGAGCACCAACATTTTTCCACCTATATTTTTGCATTGGCTTGTCTTGATGCAAATGACTTTGTGAGTAGCAAAGTAACTGGGAGGCGAGCCTTGAGTTTCAGTCTTGCTAATCAGGTTGCAAGTTATTCCGTTCAGAAACTCTGTGTGAAGTGTGCACAAGTACGTTCTGCTTTAGGTTTTTGGTTAAAATTCTCCATGCTGATCACACCTTTGCTTTGTACTTAAAGACTACTTGCAATAACTTGTGTGCTTTTATAACTACGTTTGGGCTGTGATATCAGTGATTTTTCTTCTTTTTTTTTTCTTTTTTTTTAATCTTGCTAATACAGCTTTACCTTCAGTGCTTCTACTGTGCAAAAAAGTTACACTGGTACAGAGATACCTTAAACCAGTATAGGGTATTTCACTTCCTAGGTAAGTAGGTGGCATTCATAGAAGCATCTTATGACTTCAGTTACGTTGGGAGACACTAATTGTTCTGGTAGCGTTGGCAGAGGCTGTATCATTGGTTGCAAGTTTCTGATTCTTGCTTCAGCCAGAGATTTTGTAGATTTTTGCTGTTAAATAGCAATGCTAAATTTACGGTGATGGTCCACGTCCACCCTAGAGTTTGTGTGTACTTGTGGCTTTCCCCACCCTGCCCACTGCCTGCAGTTGCTGGATTAGGACTTCCTGCCTTCTCCCCTGCCGGGGCAGTTGTCCTTTCCCCTCCTGCCAGTGATGCAGAAGGTGAGTGAATGAAGGCAGTAACTTTCTTGCCTGTGATTCTGATTTTGTCTGAGAGTGCCAGGACACTCGGGGAGTCACAGTTTGTAGGAAGCCAGAGCTGAGAAGGATGTAGGGTAGAGCTATGCAGATGGTGAGGAGTTGGGCAGGGGAAGAAGCACTGGTGGTCTGGATGGCCACTCTCGTGAAACCCCACCTGGAGTACTGCATCCAGCTCTGGGGCCCCAACATGAGGCAGATGTGGACCTGTTAGAGTGAGTCCCGAGTAGGGCCACAAAGACGATCAGAGGGCTGGAGCACCTCTCCTATGAAGACAGACTGAGAGAGTTGGGGTTGTTCAGCCTGGAGAAGAGAACACTCCAGGGACACCTTATAGCGGCCTTACAGTACCTAAAGGGGGCCTACGGAAGAGCTGGGAAAGGACTTTTACAAGGGCATGTAGTGATAGGATGAGGGGCAATGGCTTCAAACTGGAAGAGAGTAGATTTAGATTAGATATTAGGAAGAAATTCTTTACTCTGAGCATTGAAAATGTTGTCCAGAGAAGTTGTGGATGCCCCATCCCCGGAAGTGTTCAAGGCCAGGCTGGATGGGGCTTTGAGCAACCTGGTCTAGTGCGAGGTGTCCATGCTTATGGTGGGAGTGTTGGAACTAGATGATCTTTAAGGTCCCTTCCGACATAAACCGTTCTATGATTCTATGTGAGAGGTGCTGGAGGGTAACACAAGAATGGAAGGACTGCCCTACAATACAGGTGAACCTGGAGGCGTGATGTTCTAGGTGTGGATTAGCACTGATGTTAATACTTCTGATTTCTATTCTCTGCAAGGCAAGAATGTACGGATTTTAAGCACCTCTGCTAGGAAGCAAGCACTTGCAGTACCTTTTCACCTTACGTGCCAGGCAGTATGTGCATGTGTCTGAAATCTGGGACTGCGAAGTACCTGCTGGTTTGTTAGGGCTACCATGTCATAGTCCAGTGTCACCACAAGAGGGGAACCTACGACCGGATTTGGATGAGTATTGGTAAACTAAGCACACTTTTGGTCCTGGTTGAGGCAAGCAAACTTCTTTGATGCAAATGTAATTATACCCTTACCTCAGCTGTAAACTTGGCCAACAGAATATATATTTAAAGAACTGTTCCTATAGGAAAAATTGTTTCAACAAAAAACTCAAAAAGCTTATTTATTTCAAAATGTAGATGACCAAAAAGGCGGCCTTAAAGAGGAATTGCATACATTCAGATTATTTCTTCCTACCTTCTGTTGTAACTTTTTTAATATACAAATTTAAGGCATGTAATTAAAACTTCTATGAGTAGTTCTGAAAAGTTCTCATTATACTATCATAGGATAATTGGGCCCTATACTTAATATAAGGATAATATATATTTCAAAATCTAACAAAATATGGTTGCTTTTTGATTTAAATAAAATCCAATCTGAAATACTTGTGAGAGTAATCAAAAATAACATGTAAAAAAAATGCACAAACCTCATTTCCTTTGCTTCCAGCACTTGATTTCATTTCTTTGGGTTGCTGTATAAAGCAAAACAATATTTATGTGCCAAAGAAACTATAGACAGAAGTACATATGAAGAACAGAATTTGTAACCGTGATGTTCTTAGTATAAGGTTTTATTTACCAATACACTGAAATGAAGGCTCTGACACCATGCCTTGAAAAGTCTATTCAGTCAATAGTCTTTTGATATTTTTAAAGAATCTTTGAAGAAACTAAGTTACTCTAACAAAGCATTAATTAGGGTGCCTGTGAAGTATATATACAAAAAAGCATTAAAGACTGTCAATCTCTATTTCCTTTTGCAAAACTACACTGATGCACTGCATCTGTGGTTAAGCAAAAAAAAAATACCATAGGGGAGGGAGTCTAGTCAGAAAGCATGACTCACTGGGATAGCAGAGAAGTTACTATAGTCTCTCAAAAGACAGTTATCGAAGGCATTAATTTCAACCAGATCTAAAGCTTTCAGTCATGTATTTCCCCTAGACACAACGGTGGTGTGGTTTGGTTTTGGTTTGGTGTTTTTTTTTTTTTTTGGTTGGTCTTTTTAACAAAACTCGGTTTCTGAGAAGCTGTGTAATTCAGCATGATTAGTCTTTTCTGGCATTAATTAGGATTTGCTTTGCCATTTCTGTGAAAATATATAGTTTTATTTTATGGAATGGATAAAGTATGGAATGGGATAAAGAGGTTCTAGGAGTAAATTTTCTGTATAAGGAAAAAGAAAATGAGTGTAAACTTGATAGTAATACAGTTCTCCCTGCATATTTTTTGAAGAATCATTTATTTCTTTACCGGAGGTACATAATAGGAAAAAGGCAGTCAAACTTACCAAATGTCGAAATTCTACTGACAGGCTTCCGTTTGCGGATTCATCCATGTTCATTGCTTTCACGTGTGTTCCACACAGAACAAATCTACGATTACTATGGAGGACATCACACTTATGTACTCAAATAATGTTGTATTGGATAATTTAAGAAATATGATATTTTATTTTCTTACCTTACAGTTGAAACATTCCTAAAATAGAAGAGGGGCAGAGGGGAGGAAACATTGTGCATCAGTAAATGTGTAAGCCATAACCTGTACTGAGAAACATATCTTGAGACAGTAGATTTTTGCCCTGTCAAAGTTAGTTCGTATTACCAATACAACTGCCATTTTTAAACTAAAGAACTGAGATTTGTACTGTCCAGTTAGACTTTTGCATCTGGCCAGATGCAAGCACTATGTTTTACCTAGCTTTTTTCCTGTCATTAGAATGATATGTGGGTATTCAAAGCTGCAGTACTATCTAATTGCCAGCATGGCTGTGTTCTGGGACAATACAAGCCTGTGTAGATTAGCTCATGGTGTACTGGGAGAACATGTGCACTGCAGCAAATCAGAGAGTACACAGCTTTTGAGAGAAACAGCCCTGGCTTCTCTCCTGCTCCTTCCTCACTGAGTGTCTTCCTTCCTTCTTCTGGGCCAACATCTATGTCCATGTGGTCAAGGTGTTTTTTAGGGGCCTGCAGAAGCCCAAGAGCTAGAAGAAGGGAGGTAGCTGGTGCCTGTGGCTGGGAATGGTGGGTGGTGAGGACCTGCATCACCTTTGCTGATTTTGATATCGTACCTTGACAGCAAGTCTTCTGCCCCATGTTTTATCACGCTGGGGTGCCCTGACCTATCTATAACTAAGCTTGCTCTGGGTATTGCTCAAAATAATACACCTTGTGGAGAGAAGAAGTATCAACTCAGATAGAAACACTCCCAGCAGCATTAACACTGTTTTCATAAACTTAGTATAGACAGGCTCTGAGATGATTTTTGCTTGGGAAATTATAATCAACTGAAGAAGCGGGGGATCCTGTTCATTTGGGACCAGTCTAAGAAATAATGGGAACACAAAGGAGAACAAAATACCTTTGAAAGGAGGAGTTTATGTAGCAGAATTCATGTAAGGTAAGGTTAAAACTTTGTAAGCTGCCATAGTTACTAATTACAGCACTAGCTTTTCAAGCACAAGCTTTGTGTACTACTTGAACGTACCTATTGAAGGTACCGGGCCTATTAATGTAAGCAGAGATAAGTGGTATTTCAAAGTTAACTGTCCCATAAATGCAATACAGTTTGATTTAAAGTTTTTGTCTGATGACACTATTTCAGACTGACAAATTTTATCCATCTTGAAAAAAACTTTAAATGGACTTCTTGCCTCCAATTTGAAAATATCAATTATACATAGCAGCTTTATTTTAAAAAAGACAAAGAAATCTTCCACATTAAAAAAAGAAAAGCATTACCCTAATGTTTTGATTTATTTTCTCTTTTCCTTTTTAGAGCAACTTCTAAATCAGAGAGGGTAGCAACTGAAAAACCTGTATTGTCTCTGTAGGAGGAGAGAGAATACCTTCACTGTAAAGTTTCTTACTTGTCAATAGTGGCTTTCACTCTGATCTGGTAGTTCAGCTCTGGCAATTTAATTAGCAACCTTCAAAAAAGAAAATGTAAAAGTGACTATTAACAGAATAAACTTCTCACCAGAAAATATTAGAAACCAGTAGCTCCATGGTAAATTATCTGAAACGATTATAATCTGAAAACAGATTGGGCATCTAGGATTGTATCATGATTTAGAGGAATGTATACTCAGAAGGAGGAGCTAGGCTGTTCCAGTGGCAGGTGTTCTACCCTCCCTGCAAGTATGTGGAAAAGTTGGTCTGTGTTTGAGTGAATTACAAAGAAGTAATAATTAAGAGATGGATTTCTATAAACAGTGACTGGACCATACATGTATGTGTGCTTTCCTTCATGTACCCTTTCCACACACCCCAACCCTCCGTGCAATCTTTTTGCTGTGAGATGGAACTGAGATGAGAGTTCCTCTCCAATCTTTTCTCTTTTCACTACGTCAGGCAAGGAGCTAGTGGGAGAGAGATACCTTGTCATTTATTCACCAGAGCCCCCCAAAATGCAGCCATTTCTCTTCCCTATGTGCAAAAGTGGCTCTGAGTATTCTGATGTTGGCTTGTATGATGTGGATCAGTATTTACTCAGTTTGCAAAGTCATTAAAACAAGAATTCAATGCCATACAGGACCCTGAAGGTGCAGACTTTTTGGTCACAATCTGCCTTTCTTCCTCACACAGATTTACTTTTTATTGCCACTTACTGTGAGTGACAGATTCTGTGGCCTTTCTATCCTCATTCCAGAAAGTGCCCCTGGAGACAAAAGGATCTCTAACACAAGTTGGTCTGCTTTGCTGTCTAGATTCTCCCAGGATAAAATGCAGTACGCAAATGAAGGAGTTTATATTGGATTTCCTTTCCTTACCTTAATTTAACAGTGAACTGTATTAATGTTTTGAGAACCATTGGCCTCTGGGGATGTGTTGGCATGCAGGGCTGCCTCTCAACCACGAATGAACTGTGTGAAAAGAAGTGAAATAAATAGATTGTCAGGAATATGCATACACAAACGGCTGTATTAGGGGGAAAAAAAAGTGCTGGTATCTCTTAGAGACTTATTTCTCTACAGGTGCTGAAGTGGGAGGTACGTATTCCAACTCTCAGTTCTCAAAATGATCCAGTGGCCTAACTTACAGTTGAATTGTTCCCATAAGAAGCAGGTATTTGGAATACATTAAAAATCAAAACAAAACAAATTCCATAGTCCTAAAATACCAGGCTGATAAAAGTCTGGAAGATCGAGACTTTTATCAGAACCATAAAACGGAGTATGAAAATACACTGAGCCTGGCTCCAACGAAATGAAACAATCATTTTATCTCTTCAGTTTTTACAAAAAAAATTGACTATGTTTTGCTTTCAGATAGTCACTTGTGGTACATCTCTTGTATAGCCAGTACAAAAGGCAAGAGGAATGATGATAATATGTTATATATTAATAGAATGTCTTGGTTGGAAGAGGAAAGACAAGGAACAAATTAGCGCCTGCTGCTTTACTTAAAAAAACCAAAACAAATAAACAAACAAAATGCCCAAACCACAACCTTTTCTCAGCAGTATGTACATGACTCCTACTGAAATAAGTGGATTTTGTGTGTTCTCCTAGAGTCAGAACTTGACCACAAACCCTTGACTACTACACATGAGAAGGTGAATGGCACCTGCAGCTTCTAGCCATTTTGGTGACAGCTGTACATACTTTTAATATTGGAAACTCGGTCTTTAAGATCCTGAGAGTCAACCTTTTTTAATTTTTTTTTTTTTCCTTCTTAACAATTTGCTGCCATTGTTGCCAATAAATTTGTGTCAGTTCAGATAAAGTTATGTGCATTGACAGTGGCTTACGCACTTCCGGAAAAGATTGTAGAGAAGAAAGTTGACTTTTTCAAGCAGTTGAGGTCTTTGCACTGGGATAGGGTCCCCATCGTAAGTCAGTCTGGTCAACAGTTCGTCCAGTTTTTCTAGTTGCCTTCTAACTTGAAAAAGACTCTCTGCCAACAGCGTAAAACTACAGCAAGACAAAAGATTAGTTTTCAATCTTTCATGTAAACAGCTGCTTAGAACATAATGGCTACTGAAGTTCTTGCTTAGGGAAATCAGAATCGGTACCAATTGGCGGTTTCTAGCTTTATCCAAAGTCGTGTCCATTCATCTTTTGTTTACGGGAATATATAAATATATCAGGCAAAACATCCTACTTTATTTTCAAAGATAAATATTTTCGCAACAGGCCTCATCTACAGCAATGCAACGCTGTCTATGATAATTTAGAAGAAATATATACACAGTTCTGCCGTTTTACATGCAGGGCACTTGTGCCAATTTTATTTCTTCCCTACAGCTTAGTGGTTTTGCAAAATGTACTCTTTAAAAGGATAGTATTTATATAAAACGAAAAAGTTACGAAGACTGAGGAAGTGCATTTCTCAGAAAAGTAAAAACAATAAGGAAAATAAAATCCAAACACATTTGCTAACAGTTTAAAAGGGTATGTGTGTATAAAATCACATCCTTTAGCTATTTTTAACATCTTCATTGGAAAAAAATACTTAAGTGGAAAAAACACACACAAAAAGGCAAAAATAACTTTTTCTTCAAACCTAAAAATTTCCTCCCTTTTTCCTTCTTACTCTTTACTTCACCTTCTCCAGAGAATTCTCCAAGAGAATTTTGATGGGAGAGAAATGAGCAGGACATTGACATTCTCTGTCTGCCTTATCTTTTTAAATATAATGCTTTTTTTTTTTTTAAATTTGCAATCACCTTTAGAGTTACCATCACAGAGACTACTCGGAGACTACTGCCATTCAGTTCCTGTGTAGTTTGAAGTCTGGAGGGGTGATGTACCTAGTGAGTCAAAGCACAAAGTGTCTACCCAGCTCCTGCCTAGATAAAACTCCCACTGTCCTCAGTGAAAAACTCAGTCAGCACAGTTCTTACTCAAGCAAAACTCCCGAGAGGGTATGTATCATGTATGTGGAACAACTGTCAAACCAAAAAATGACTGACTGCCACGGCTCAGGCTCAGCAGTTCACTGTAACGTTATTAATTCTGAACAGCAAATGTTGTCCACCAAAACAAATTGTATTTTCGCTATTTGCTTGCTTAGCGGCTAATGAATTTGCTGCTGTTGCAAGGTAGCTGATCTAAAGGAAAGATGGTTTCATGTGCAGCAGACTTCCTGTGGTTTTCAGTGGAAACACAACCTCAAGGGCAAGTTTACCAGTTCTGGAGTTGATCAAGCCCACCATGGAGAGGACCCCCAATGCAGGCAATCTGCTGCCGTCTCTTCCAGTCCAGAAGCTCTTCAGTCAGCATGTTGCTCATAAGCATATCGATTTCATGAATCACACGCCCTATTTTACTGAGTACTTCCTGTAAAATAGGAAAGGTGTCACAAACTGACCACAGGGAACAGCCACAAAATTCAGCAATTACCATGAAAGTGCTGATTACTTTTCTTTCAATTACTTTGGAAGTAACCATGTTTAGCCCCTTAGGTGTAGTCTCTTTAATTCAGAGGTGACTGGATTCTTCACCCATTGTGCTTGAAATTAATCCTGAAGCTCTACGAGCTCTTCCTCGGTAAAACTTTTGGGTTTGGGGGTGGGAAGGAGGATTGTTGCATTTTTTGTGGGCATAAAGCCTCTAAGAAGTTGACATTTACAAGTCCTGCCAAGGTCAAAAAGTCCTCCTTTCGGTTTGTATCATACTCAATGCTCTGGTTTTTTTGCTTGCTCGCTTTTAGCTGTAAAAAGCACACGGACTCAAAACTAATTGCCTAAATGTACTGTTTTCTGTGCCAGCAAAGAAGTGGTCAGGGAATATTTGTCATATTTGCAAGTCTTGGTCACTGAACAGAGCAAGGTGCCATTGATGGGTTGTTATTTTGGTTTGGTTTTTTGTTGTTTTGTGAATTTTCTTGCAGTTATTTGATTACATTTACTTTGAATACTTTTTGCTTACTTTAAAAGGTATATATTGCCATCTAAGTTATCTGTTTAGCACAGAACCTAAAAGGTCCTGTGAAGTGATGCCTTCACCTGCCTTCTGACTTTTTGCAAGGGCGTGTAGTGATAGGACGAGGGATAATGGCTTCAAACTGGAAGAGGGTAGATTTAGATTAGGTATTAGGAAGAAATTTTTCACTATGAGGGTGGTGAGGCACTGGAATAGGTTTCCTAGAGAAGTTGTGGAGGCCCCATCCCTGGAGGTGTTCAAGGCCAGGCTGGATGGGGCTTTGAGCAACCTGGTTTAGTGGAAGGGGTCCCTGCGTATGGCAGGGGGGTTGGAACTAGGTGACCTTTAAGGTTCCTTCCAACCTAAACTGTCCTATGATTCTAAGGTGTGCAGAGCCATAGCCTTGATTGAGCTGTTACTGAATTGCCAATTTCTTGTCAAAATGCTTGTCAAAATCACCTGCACCCAGCCAAAACCTTTTGTCAATGTGTAACTCCTGTTATTTGTCTGTTCTTCTGAGAGGAGAAATTAAAAAGGCACGCATACGCATTTGAGTGTTCGATGTGGGAATAAGGGGAGAAAGCAAACGAACCACAAATGACAAAACATGTCACTAACCTTTCTCTTGTAATCTAAAGTATTGAGCATCGCCTGCAACGCCAACATTTCCTGTTTAATGAGGGCGCTGTTTTTGTCGCTCTGCTCTGCAGGGGAATGAAAAAAAAATAATCAGTATAAATGCGTGCGTGGGTGCGTGTGCGTGTTTATACGGGGAGGAAGGGAAAAAACCACGACCAGACTGCAGCATGAACTAGTGAAAAAATGAACTGCAGATATCTGTAGATTATGTAATAGTGTGTTTTATTTGAACGGACTAACTTTAGTACAAGTTTAAGATAAGGTTTTATGAATCCACTCTTTAGATGTGTGTGTGGAACAGGAAAAAGTAGAAATCATGGATGATACCTAGAAATCTATAAATTTCTCATTTGCGTGCATACTTGTGTGCATTATGTACATCTGGTTTGGATCAATGGTTGATCTGTGCACTACTGAAATACGCTCCTGGTGTCAGCAGCTCTTTGGACTTGATGTGAATTACACGTCTGGCAGAGAGAATGGAGGTCAGGCATTTGAAACAGAGATAGTGTGTTCATCGCCGTGGGGATTTTGGCAGCCAGGAGTACCGATCACTGGGTATTTCCCCCTCTCTGAAACTTTTTTCCTTCTTTGGAGCATGCATTAGTTTCAGGCTTCCCCAAACTTGCCCACCTTTTGCTCTTCTTGCATTTTTCATGCTACCTTCAAAAAAGAAATTGGTGCCACCTGTGTCTCTGGATTGACGTCTTCCCATTGCGTTAGGGTAGATGCTTCAATAGGGGCAGAGAAGCAACTGACTGTTAGTGCAGCACAGCGTGCGGCACTGCAAGCTGGCTGTGCTGGTGCAGAGCACTTGTTGACACAGTGAAATTTTAAACCCTGAAAGTAATTTATGTAAGCATGTTTTATTTTGCAAGTGGGGCAGGCTTCAGTCATCTGCATGGTCAATAATTATGATTGGCCTGATAACTGACAATACATTAAACCATGGCAACTTCATCTCTTCCTGGCCACATCCAGCCTTAAACATATAGGATTGATGTGTATAAGAACTGGGACATTTCAAGCCCGACATCTTTGTGTGTTCAAAGAGAGATAATATGAAGATATCCGAGCAGACACAAGTGGACCTCAGTTTCTTTTCTGAAAAAGATCATGCAAGGATTGTTGCTGTGTGCAGATCTCAACCACCATAGGCTGGTCAAACATGCATTCAGAGTGCTTACCAGCTGGTTATCACCACTGTGGTCAAAAAAGAACAGAAAGCCAAGTTAGAGGCTGAAAAATCAGTTTTGCACAACTCTACTCTGGGGAAATAAGAGGCTCTTCCGCAGCCTGCCAAGGAAGGGCCATGTCAAAGGTGGGGAAATTGAAAAATAGGTTCTTTAAAATTACTACTTATCATGCTACTATGCAGATTATCTATAGAAAATAACTATACTTGCTCAATGAGGTCCTGTTTACCCTCTTAAACCCCAAAGAGTCATTATGTTCCAAGACTATAACTTTATATAAATTAAAAATCCATTTTTTGTGTTTACATATATTATCTGTGTAACGCACAAAGCGCCCTGATACTGGTGTCTAGCTGCAGAATCAGCCATTTCCTAGAGAATCTAAAAAATATTATAAAAACTCTTACCTAAGCTTTGTATTGTTTTATACCTGAAGTCAAATTCCTCTTGCAAGTCTTCCAAGTATTTGACATCTTGGTCAGTCATCTTTCCCAGGGAAAAGGAGATAAAATTATTTGGGTGTTTAGAGTGACATAAAAAGGAATTTGTTTTGTAATGGAAAAATGCATAATGTAGTATTTCCCTTCCCTATCATTTGAATATCCCTAAGCAGTTCTGGGAACTCTGGTTTACTAACATGTAAACTTTAAAAAAGACAATAGAATTACAAGTGCACATTTATAACTACAGATTTATTTCACTTGTTCAGAAAGCCAAATATTCTCCGCTCTCCCACAGTTGATACAGCTTAACCACTTCTTGTTTACTAGTTCAATGACATAGTGGAAATTAGGAATGCTTACATTTAGCCTGAGCTAAATTGAAATTATTATGCCAATAATGTAACTCTCTTCTTGGAACTTGAAAACAGTGCAAATGCGTAATTTTGCATTGACTTCAGTGGAAATTGGAATGGGGTGTGCAAAGCCAAGAAAGGTGGATCCAGAGACAGGAGCAGATCTCGGAGACTTTATTTAGAGAATTACTTAAGAATTTGGGTAATGAAATGAAATATTTTTGCTGCTTTGGCTTTTTGCAAGGATTTGTTTTCATATGTACTGCAAAAAGTTTAGAAGGTGTTTTCTAGTAACCAAACAATGATAATTCAAAAAAAAGACACATCACAAGAAGGAAAGTGTAACTGTAGGAAATCGTGTTTTACTTTGACAGTCTGTTTCTGTGCTGTCTATAGGAAGGCTTGATTCTGCCAACAACTCATAAACAATCCTTTTTAGTTTCCCCAGGATGTGCACCTTCAGTGTCTGTGCAAATACAAAAACTCATTTGCTAAATTAGGACACACAGAATTAGCCATTTTGGTTTCCTCTTTATTTTGGAGGCTAAACTTTTAAATTATATGTGTAAGGTATGAAATTACATACACAAGGAGCTGGCTGATTTCTGTGTTCAACTTCATTACGTGCTAAAAAAACCCTTGTATCTCAAAATTGTTCTCATTTTCACTGGTCTTCTGGGGATGGCTACGCTTCCCCACACAGGAAGAAGGAGCAGCATGGTAGGCTGCTGAGTTGCAGCTTTGTCTGCTTCTGCTTTGCAACTCTTATCTTGTAACTTTATACATAGATAAAGATCTAGCATCACATTCTTCTAAAGCTAACTTTATCCTTTTAAGGGTCTTTCTCTAACCCTTCTTCCCCATGTAGGGAGACACTGAGGAGAGAATGCTACTAGGACATCTTTCCAGTACACCAAAAGTGTTGCTCTTGATCGGCATATGGACAGGTATTTCAAATGTAACTTCTACATTGAGACTGCTGCAAAGCTGAAAGTGGGGCTGGGATAGTAAAAAGGCTGTAGGTAATCTGAATCCTTATCCTGCCTTGAACTGAACAGGCAGGTATTCTCTGATTGAGCTTTCAAGGTCTCTGTGGGACATAGCTATAGGTTTGGCTCAACCCAGCTCTGCCCTTCAATGGTATGGGAAGCTCCTGGAGAACTGTTACCATCAGCTCCCAATGTTCTTCTCCCCTGACATCTCCAAAACATGTCATTATGTCACGTAGCCTTCAGCTTTACAAAGATCTTGGTATGTGACCCAGAGATCATGAAGGCTTGCTACTGCTGACCCAACTAAAAGAGGTGAAGTTGCAGAAATACATTTACTGAACCTCACATTTTTTAGAAGACTGTAGGTATGTTCTTACTGTACTCCGGTGGTCTGTCTGCAACTTGCATAGAGATGCGCGTGATAGCTTTAAAATCGGTAGCTCTCAAGCTGAACCCAGAGCAGCTGTAAAAACCTGAGGGTCCAGGTATGTCCTGAGTAGTTAGTCTGGACTGGGGTCATCAGAATAATGGAAAATGGTTGGCACAGCTTGTTAGCAAAAGTATTTGCGCTACCCAGCTTAATGATAGTTCAGGTATGTCTGTATGAAAATCACGGCTGCATAAACAGCAAACAGGACCAAAACCATACCTGAGCACTGTTCTTGATGGCTGACACTTTGTGTTCTACATTTCGTTGTCGTTCTGAAACCACAGAGTTCTGCAGAGACTTCTCCAGTGGCCCCTGCAACACATTGAACAGATAATGGGTGGATGAGTAATAATAACGAGTGATAGTAACTGTACTGCAAGTTCTAGCATAGAGGGGGAATTCAGAAGCTGGTCTTCAACCAGCTGGAGCCTGGTGTAAACAGACAAATCTGTTTAGTTTAGTTGCACAGGTTTGAAAAACATGCTGGCTTAACTTTGAAATCCAAAAGGTGAAAGGGTGGGGGTATACTGCAAACATTAAACAATTAGTAAATTAAAGAAAATGAAATATAGATTATTAGATTTCTGAAAAAGACACATATCACAATACTCATATAAGAATATGTATTATATCCACAGGTGATTAAAAAGAACACATTTGACTTAAAAATTCTATCCATGTTTTAACCGTGTAACATTTTCCCCCAAATAGGTTTTAGATGTAATTTTAAAGTTTCTTTCTTCAAACAACATAAAAACTATCAATGCCTTGCAACATATCAGATGGAATGTCTTTTGCATTGCATAATTAATATGACTTAATGTATTGCATAATTTAAAATACACACATCTGTTTTGCAAAGAATAATCTCTTTAAAGCCTTTCCCACAGATTAAGTCTTTGAAGATTAGCTGTGACACAGAAGTCACTTATAGCGATGTTTGTAGCAGTAGAGCCATTAGTGAAGTACAAACATGAGTTTAAAGGGCAACATTTGGCAACCCCTAGTGCACCCAAATCACTCTAGTGGAATGAAGGGACAGGATTTGGTCCTAAAAGCACATGAGCAGATTAACATGGAGCAGATTAACGAAATGTAATTCATTACCTGTACAGGCATGCTAGCTGCAGCCAATATTCTTCTTTCTTCTCTCAAACAGTTTGAGATGATTACTGCTATATGCATGGGATTGCCATGATATTTGCCCTGCAAGCACAAGTAAATACAACTTTTAAAAATTCGGAATTCGGGGTGTCCCTCTGGAAATCACAAACAATGTGTTTCAGTGCCTATGAGCTACAGTTTGGTGCGGGTGGAGAAGACTGCCCTACTGTTCTCGACCTTTGTTAGTGCTGGTTCAGCCTTGCAGTGCATCAGTTAGTGCCATTGTCATAAAACATTCTTAACGATGTTGTACAGAGATTATAAAGATACAACTCCACGATTGTACATCATTTGAAGATCACATTGCTCCACTGCTAACACAGCTGTTTTGAAAGGGCTTTCCTGTCAGCCTATTCTGTGCATGATTTTATCACGTCTTCCATTTTCAATAGGGTGTTGCTGTTAACATGTAGCACTTCTGCCAACAAAAAATTATAAGCATATCAATACGGTAACGATGCAAGCAGAAAAGCCTCCTCAGCAAAAAGCAGACGACTTAAATTTTAATGTCTATGGACAATTTTTCTCCTTCAACAAATAACATGCCCAAGATGAAGAAAGCAATTCTTGTCCCAAGCCAAAGAACAAAAAAAGTCTGTTTTTTTACACCACCATAAGTAAGGCGCAGAATTGCTGGTGCATGACTGAGGACCGGGCACAATTTGAACAAATATTGGTTTGTGGTGTATTTATCAAATTGGAATGATTGAGTACTGTCAAGCAGCATCTTTCATGGTGATGTATTTGTTCAGTGTTTCTCAATATCTTTCATGCCTTTTATTTGGTATTGATGTATCATTCATTCAGATGCCCTTTATTCAGTGCTCGTACAGTTTTCATCCATTCATTAGAATTTATCCAGTTCATTTCTTCTCCTGTACAGTTTCTACTTTTGTACTTGTTCTATTTTCCCCTCTTTCTGATTAGTTTTTATTCTCATCATATTTTGCTGCCACTCAGAACTTCATTTATTCTTGCTTTCTCTGAAGGCGGCACAATAAGTTTATACATATTTAAATTGATGCTGCATTTTCCTTTGATATCTCATACCAATTGTTATATTAGAACCAAAGGTGTGAACACATCTGATAGAAATGTGAACGCACCTGCTTCTATATTCCAACTATTATTATGACAGTGAACATACATTTCTAACACTTTTTACCAGACAGAAAAAACTGAACCACCTCCTGTGTGCTTTTGCATTAAATCTAAGTAATCTGAAAGATTTTTTTTCATAATATGTTTTCACTTCAATTCCAAGGTAAAGCAACATTATATTTAAAATGGTAATTTTAATAATGGAGACTTGGTTTGAGCTGCTCGGTATTACATACCGTGCTGTTCATTATACTCTGGTTCCAGGTAGATACTAAGGTGAAAGACATAGGACTCTTAAAACTAAATTACTGATGTACAAAATGTTCCCTTCTAGAGAAGCTTTGACTGCCATGGCATTGTTGGCAATGAAACTAAGCTTTCTAACGTTTCTAGGGTTTCTGAAGTCTTCTCAGGACAAATAAAGTGCATGCCCCACAGTGCAACCAGTGCGCACCCAAAGTAGTCCTAGTGCCGTACCTCCTTTGATCTCTTTAAAAAGCAGTTCAGGGTGGTGCTTTACTCCAGCAATCATCTGTTGATACAGATTACCCTGAGGAATGGGAGTTACGAACTACACTGTGATTTTAGGAGTTTCTCTGGAAAAAAGGAGTGGTGAGTAATTATACCCCAGGACATCTGAAACACCAAGTGCTCCCGCCCTGCCTGCTCTTTGCTGGGCAGTGATGAGGGATTTGAGATTAAGGGTACGCTGCTAATTTCTGCGTCAAATGATAGGGCAAAAGATCTGCCATTACTTGTTTCTCCTTGCCAGCTTCTGATGCCCTTGGCTATTAGGGTAGTAACCGTGTTCTTGCTGCAGCCTTCCTTCACCACAACTGAACTTCAGGTCCAGTAATATATTCACAGTCCCCTTTATTGAGCATATTCCCAACGTGTCTCTGCGTAGCAGCAAGGTGTAACTTTGGGAAGGGAATACAGGAACGCGGGAAATGGCTATGATCTTTCTGCAAAAGATGAAGAGTGGAGTGGAGCTTCATGAAGAGGTAAGGTAACGGTAGGGTCCAACAGCAACAGCTGGAGCAAATTAATTGCTGCAAAGAACGGTGATGCTCATGGCTGTGTAGTGCCAGTCCCTGTCTCGTTCCAGTCCGGTGCCTGCCTGTCTCCTTAGTGAGCCAATCCAGTTTGCTAACTGGGATGGAAACCACTTGGGTTTTTTTGCTGAATGGACTTCCTGCTCCTCAGTGGACTGAAACTGCTCAGCACAGGATGAATTTGTTGTTAAGGACTAGCGCAAGTGAAGTCAGGAGGGGTTGGCTGGGCAAGGGGAGAACAGGCCCGCCTGGTTTCAGCGGCAGTCTGTTGTGTCGCTAAGCCCGTCT
>NW_009649570.1:1901485-1906542 GCF_000708025.1 Charadrius vociferus
CGGGATGAAAGCTGTGGTGAGAAATCTGTGACTGGTGTAAATCCACTGATGGGCGTATTAATTCCCCAGTTAATGTCTGTTAATTTCTGCTTGTTGCTGTTAAATTTTTTTCGCTAGTAAAACGGGGTCCCACTTTCCACACAGATGGGCAGTATATGAGAAGCCTACCACACGTTGGTATCTGCAGGCTGTCTGAAGCTCCAAAGCTTGAGGGGTGCTTAGTCTCGGCTTACCTCTGCCCAACAGAATTTGAGCACTGTGAGGGCTGATGGTTGCCGTTCCCTTTGCTCTGTGACAAGGAGGAGTCAAACAAAAGCTATTTAACAAAGTCAAGAAGAAATAAAAATAAATCCTCTCCTGGAGCTGGAAAATGCATTTGTGTAGAAGGGGCACTTCAAAAAAATCTTCTGACAGTGGGATGTTTTAAAATCCCCCACAAAAATTGCCAGGTGTTAGGGACTTTCCTAACATTTCTAGATACTATTCATATGCAAAACTTTTTAAAAGTCTTTCTCTCTCTCTCTTTTTCTTTGTTTCATTAAGAGAAAACCATCTGAATCAAGAGATGAAGTGGAAATTCACTTTTTTTTCTTTCTTCTCTAACTCATAAAGCTCAAGTAATAGGATGTGCCTGTAGTGATTCCATACTTGTGCCTGTCCAGTGCTTGTTCAACTTGATTCCCTTTGAGGAGACACCAAGCAGGTGGACAGAGAACTGTCACCGGCCCTCCTGGAACAGCAGCTCCTCAGACAAAAGCTGGAATCATGGTGGATCTGGAGTCGGAACACTTGCGATGTCAGGCTCAGAACGGGCCTTGGCTTTGCGACAGACAGATGCCGTGAGCGCCGGGCAGCTGGCACGGAGCTGAGTTGTGTGCCGCAGCCTGAGCGGGCATCCCCTTCTGTCAGTCTTGAGCTCTCTCTCTCAAGCAGCTATATTTGTACAATATATCCTATATCGAGAGCCTCTGCTGCAGTTACCTAGCAGACGGATTGCAACTCAGCGATAATAAATTGATAAATAGTACATAAGTTGTAACATTAAATATCTCAATAATTGGAACTTATTAAGTAACAATAATTACTAAAAGTCACAATGACCAATGTGTTTGACTCCGTCAAAATAATAACACGGAATTTTTTCTCCCCATGTTTTATACTTCTCAGAGTTAATTACACTTCACACCACTCAGTATTCCCTTATTATCTGCTTACTGCCAACTCTTGCTGTTCTGCACTTCCATTTTGTCTTCGGTTGAGGGCAGAATTTGCTCAAGATGACCTTAGTTTCTGCATGACTAATTGAAAATTATTTCCTATCATTGAAAGAGTAGTATAAGTTGGAAAATAAAGGAAATTTAACCAAAAAAAAGGCTTGAGACGGGGGAATCCTAACTTAGTATGAAATGAGCATTGGCAGCCAGGAAAGGAGGAGGTGTGTGGATTCTGTAGCTATACAAACTTGTATTAGTAAGTTTAGATATTTCTACAGAAAACTTATAATTGTCTTTTGATAAATACCAACAAAGAGAAACTGAGGATTCACTTTTCATCTGAAGTTTCAAATGGAAACATTAGTCTTATCTGCTAATATTACTGTAATACTGTTGTTCTTAGAAATTTTCTCTCTCCTTTCTTCCATTTTGATGAGGTCTTCTATATCATGATTTACAACAAACAACAAATGATCTTCCTTGGACTGGCTTCTTGTCAATAACTATGAGCATGATGCTAAATTTAAGTAAACGGGGGAAATTAAACTTTCATTCTGAACAAGTGAAAATTTTCTCTGAATGCTGATGACATTTCCTCAGGAGAAAACCTCCTTACCACTGCCCAGCATGCACTCTCTCTACTCCAGAGACATCTGTTGTGATAGTATCTTACTAGATCACAAAGAAAAACAAAGAGACATTTCTGCAAAAAAAAAAATAATTATACATTATAATGTGCAGAGTTTAGACCCTTTAGCCAAATTTTAAAACTGCTTGAACTATTTGGTATATGTTAAGTTGCATGAAATGGTGGCTGGGGAAATGCAAGATTTGATTCTGTAAGTTGTAAGATCATGGAGAAACTTTAAAATACATATTATGACACTTTAAAATACTTGTGCTTTTAAACAGAACACCAACCATCAGTTTTAGTACCTGAAATTTACTGGTTTTCCTGAGATGAATGAAGAAATCTAGACCAGAGATTCATTCTCTTACTCTTCTTTTCTTCCCATTTTTTTAATTTTCCAAAATTCAGCTATTTCCCTATGTGCAGCTCTACCACAAAGTGGATCACTCCCAACCGCAGTAATATTGGCCAGCTTTCTTTACAAGGTCAAAGGTGTCTATATACTGCACACGTCTATAAATGAATACTATATATGCACCACTTCAGTATCCTGACTGTTTTCAGTGATTAAAGCAGAGGATTAGGTATTAGTGACTGTTGGTCTCAACTTGTAACGTAGAAGGATGGTCTGTGCAACCTCTAGAAAGTCAGTCAGGGGTTTACCTCGTTATCTACTGGTTCTCAAGGGGACCTAAAAAGGACTTGAGTAGGTTTTAGTGCTTTCTAATTCTGAAGAAGTGCTTCAGAATTTGATTGTTTTTTCCCTGCTTTTCTTTTTTTCTTTCTTTTTTTTAAAAAATTATTTAACTATCAAAAAACATCAGCTGTATTATTTCTTTTTTCTGCTAGAAAAACCATGCTTAAGTCTTTTAATTGCATACAATAAGACCATTACTTGGAGGTATGGAACTGTTAACTAGTATGACTGTTGATGTATTTGTTGAAGTTGAATGAATATTTAAAGAAGCTGATGGAAAGGAGGTGGAACACGGAGAGAAAGGAAACAGGACTACAAAGTCAAGCAAAAGTACATTTCCTTCCCTGTTGCTCACTTGTGATATGCTTATTTCACTAAGCCTGATACTCAGCATCTTTCTAGATAAGCAGATATCTCATCTTTCATGTAATTAAAAAACAGGGAGGAAAAAACCCTTTTGTCTATCATTTTATTTTTGAAAGAGAAAAAAACCCCAACACTTCGGTATAGTTGTGTATCTCAAAGAAATGTGTGGGTGGGAAGGCATAACCATACAGACTTATTTCCCGTTTTCACCTTCAAATATGACAAACAACATTTTGCCTTGATTTGTTTTCTACCTTTGTTTATGCATCCAGGAAGATGAAGACAGTACTAGAATACTAGAAAGCGTAGATCCTTGTGTTACCTCAATACAGGTAAAGCGCTTGCGAAGTTTTAGAAAGCCTGTATTTAAACAGGTGGGATTCTTACTAAAAAACCTTTTTCTACTAGAAAGGTGGCTGTGTTTTATCTAGGTCTTTAAGAGGAAGTACCGGTGACACTATCTATTTAGACTGTTCTTGTTAGATTTTATTTTTGGATTTCCCCTTCCCCCTCTCAAAATACATGAGAAGAACTTAAAGGCAACCTCATTGTTTTAGACAACTCCTGTGATGTGTGGGAAGTCCTAATAAATGGGTCTGTAGTGTTGTAGTTCTGCTTTTCTTGTATCGTATAATGCATAACTTCCAAAAGATTGTACTTTTTTTTAGGGCACCTGCAACCAAATTGCGATAGGCAAAGCGGTAAAAGCACAGTGAATGAGCTGTGAAGACAGAGATCTTTTTTTCCATCCCCCAGTTTGTCCCCAAATTCCACTGCTGAATCCCTCCCAGCAGACACTAAAACCAGTCAAGGAACGGTCTATAGAAACAGCAGGTTTCTAAGCAGGTAGGGTGAGATACAGCTACAGAAAACATATGTCTGTAGATCTCATCATCAGACAGTAGAGCTGTGCTGCCAGGGGGGATAAATAATGTAGTGATGCTTCTTATTCAAATGAGATTTATTTCAGAATAAATAAAAGTACAGCGTTTTCTATGAGAAAGGGGAAAACAGCAGAGAGAGGGACTGATTTTTTTTTATTCTCTCCTCTCTCCCCCTCCATCTTCTGGACACAAAGACCTGAGTATTACTGACTAATCTCTTGGGCAGATGTTTGACTGCAGCTGGGCCCTTAATACTGCAGAATGAACAAAGGCCACAAGAGGTTGTTTAGTTTGTTTGCTAGTAATTTTACTTCTGTTTGCAAATTTTTCGTTCTACAAAACCAAACTGAAACGTTTATAAACTGTTAGAGTTGTGTTCTTTAAGTAATAATTAGGAACTAAAAAATGTCTGACTTCTAATAAGTAACCTTTTTTCAGTCTTGTATCAATAATTTTTAAAAAATCTTTATTCACTGACATGCGGTCGCCAGCCTGCAATGGCTAACAGCAGAGAGCTAGCTGCTTTAGCGTACAGACTTCTGTGTGGGGTTTTCCATTGCTATGCCAAAATTTTTTGTAAACAGCTTAATGGTTGAACTGGAAAGCTCACTGGGGGCAAGATGCTAATATGAAAAATCAATCTCAATTGTATTGGACAGCAGGACACACTGTTTCGAAACACATTTCCTACTATAATTTGTTGCTTTGTTGATCTGGCAGGTTACATGAGTGCTAAAGACATGTAAATAACACTTTGAAATGGATCTTCTGTGGTGTATTAGAAAGTTTCTCTAGTTTGTTCCATTCTCACCCTGTTGTAAGCTTTAACAGGAAACTGCAACTTAAACATCAATGGCTATGTTTCCATTCTTCGCAACTGTTTCTCAGCACAGTGTTTATTAGAATTGTTTGTTAACTACCAACTGGAACATCCTATTTCAGATCTAATGCTATTTTGTCCATTGGCTTTGATGTATTGAAATAAATAATCATAGGATGCCTCACGCATGTACCTTTCTGGTACAGTGACTGGTGTAAACAGTCATCTGAACTAAAAAAACTGTATACATTCATTTTAGTTCTACCTGGAGAAGTACAAAGATGTTCCATTCTCATTACGGATGGAAACAAGCTGGGCAGTATAACCAAGAACCTGAAACGGAATCAGGATTGCACTACTGTATTACTGTTTTTAAGTAGCATTGTGTAAAGTAAGATGCTATTTGTTTGTACTACTTATAAACAGGGTGAATTTTATAGGGAAA
>NW_009649570.1:1906559-1916915 GCF_000708025.1 Charadrius vociferus
GGAAAGAAGTGCCATAATGTTAATATATGTTAATTAAGATGACAGAAGATGCTTTCAGATGCTATTCCAGATCTTTCCATAAAAAAGTAAGGCTGTGTAGGACAAAGAAATATAACTGAAGTATTATTTCTCAACTCCACAGTATGACTATAGTGCTTCTAAAAGCTCGCTTTGATATAGCTGCTTGGTGTGATTCGGCAAATCTGGCGATTCTGCCTCACCCTCTCCCTTTGTAAGCTCACCCCAAGGTGTTAGTGGTGTGCACACAGACCTGCTCAGTCAGCAGAATCCCTGTTGCCCTCTCTTCCTTCATCTTAGGCTCTAGCAGGGCCAGTGAGTGGGTAAAGTTCACCAATACCAGAGAACCTGCTATGAGTATTAAATGAATATGCATAATTTACAGCAAATTGTTCCCCAGAGCACACAGTATACTCATAAACTCAGGCTTCAATGGTAAACAAGCAGAGCAGCCCTTCTTCTTATTCCTGAAATCTGTTATTTCACTTTTATAGAGGAAGATTTATGTAACCAGATTTTCCCCTGTATACTGTAAACAGTGATGTGACACAGAGGCACGTTGCCATTAATGAGAAGTGATTGCTTTCAAAAGTTATCTTGAGACTAGAGCATAAACGAGAGCTCCAGTTATGAGTAGGACCATTCTAGGAATTTCTGCTTTTTCCTGATGTAGTTGACACACAGCACAGCCAGTGGCTCTTCAGTTCCTGGGAGCTCACCTGAGCCCAAGCACGGGCCAGGCTGCATCCCATGGAGCTACACCTTGTCTAGCAGGTACCTGCTGAGTGCTCCAAATTTCCAGCTTGGAGTGGGAGGGCAGAGCTTCCCTGAGATGAACATCACTGGATTACTCGAAGACCCACAGGCAATCGCCCACCAGCACCGTTCCTAAATGGAGTGGTGGGACACTGGGGTATGGTGGCCACCTGTGATTCCTGGGCTACTCCAAGCCTCCCCTGCCTTGGCTCCCCTGGTGCACTGCAGCCCGGCTGCTCTCCATTAACCACAGGTTTTGGCATGTGAGTCAGGGGCATGGACAGTGCCTGTCTTACAGGAGTGTCTCCACATTTCACCCGTCATCTTTGTGTACTAAACCTACACAGGTATTGCACAGGAGCTTACACCAGGGACAGGTATGCTGTCATTTACAAACATTCCTTCTGAAAACTAAGATGTAGTTGCTCATGGGCTAAGGTCGTGTAGACTGTTGGCATCTGCAATTTGGTTCCTAGAAGTGCTAGGCAGCTCTTCTGAGCTTAACATCTGCCCTTTATGTTTTGTTGTCATGGCAACAGCACAAACCATCTCCTTTTGACTAATCTGCTTCGCATTTCTCCATCTAGGTTTTAAGCAGGAGAAAAAACCATAGACATAGTTTCCCCCCCCCTTTCCTTCACTGCCTCCAAACATTTTCTCTCCTTATCCCTTTCCAGAACCGCTGCTGGGGGGAGCAGGACTTCTGTAGGAAGGTGGACAGAGAATTTAACCTTAGCAAGTGACTGTGCTGCACTGTCTCCCACCGAAGAGCGCAGCAACAAAAGGTTGCTCTGCTATAAAATTAATCCAATTTACTGACTAGAGAAGTAATAATAATGTAAGTAGTAAATATAAAGAATTTTAACCTAAAACACTGACCCTGATTTAAATATAATATGTGCATTTATACCAGATTAATGTCAAGAAGTGGTGTTTCAATGAAAGCAAGAAATAGAGAAGCAAATTACTGAGAGCTAACAGTAACCTCAGCTACTTAGCTAAGTTTCTCAGCACTTTTTCAAGTGCTTATAACTGTCAAATCGCGCATTTCCTGGTCAATGTTTCTTTTTGCCTCAAGATAATTTTGAAAATGTCAGCAGTCTGAGCAGAAACGTCATGTTCCATAGTTATTTCTCTAATGGTGAGAGACTGGGGATGGTCCCTGTCGCCTAAAACAAGGGTGCTGGGCATACCCATTTTCCTGCTAAGACTGCTACTCTTTGCCCTTCACAATGCCTAAGATTGCCCAAAGCTTTGTATTGCAAGTATGAGGCAGGCAAATTCGCGCTTATTGCACTACTTCCATCGCTATTTTCATGGAGCAACTAAGACATTTCATAGAATCATAGAATGGTTCAGGTTGGAAAGGACCTTGAAGATCATCAAGTTCCAACCCCCCTGCCATGGGCAGGGACACCTCCCACTAGACCAGGTTGCCCAAGGCCATGTCCAGCCTGGCCTTGAACACCTCCAGGGATGGGGCCTCAACGACCTCTCTGGGCAACCTGTTCCATAAAGTGAAAAACTTCTTCCAAATGTTTAATCTAAACCTGCCCTCTTCCAGTTTAAAGCCATTCCCCCTCGTCCTATTGCTACATGCCCTAGTAAAAAGTCCTTCCCCAGCTCTCCTGTAGGCCCCCTTTAGGTACTGGAAGTTTATGTAAAGATATTTCAGGTGAAGCTCAGAATAGAACATTTTCTCCATTTTATAATGAAAATTAATCCCAGAGAGATCTTTCACAATAAGATGTGCTTGGCTGTGGTGCTGGTAACTTGCATGCATAATCCTCTCTAGATTCAGTAACAGCACCAGGAATCTTGATCCTGACGAGTCCTTTGCTGCGTAGCAAACAGCTGCACAAGCCATTTGTAAAGTGTCCATTGCTTCCTCTTCTAAGGCAGCTCTTCATTAACAATCTAGTTGTATTTCTAATTAAACATTAGTCCCTCATTTTGCCTTATGTCAAGGACTACAGATTGCTTTTGAATGGCTTTTGTGTGTTCTCTAATTTTAATTATTTTATTATTACTGTTGTCATAGTATTTGGGAAACTATACCATAGCTCAACATACTACTCTGCATATTCAGTGACAAATGCTGGTTTCCAGGGTTATCTAGTTGGATGAGTATTACTTAACGTTGTAACACAGTTTGGCTCAAAATAATGAGCAAACATTGCACTCGGATCACGTATTGAGGTTGACCAGCTTTGTGTGTGTGCATGCTGCACATGTGTCTGTACGTCTGTGGGAATAGTATAGAGGGAAGGAAGAGGAGTGAACTGTGAAATTTCAAAGAAGTGTTTGCGCTAGAGAGCAAAGCGGAGATAAAGGTGGGCTCGTGGTAACTAACCTTCAGAGAAAAAATCACACCAACACTGTTCGCAAAGTCACTAGAAATGAAAGGATGTTTACAAATGCAGCTTCCTCGCCTATTTAGGAACCCAGGCTTTCCTCCATCAAAGTCGGTGAAAAAAAACTCGCTAGTTTTACAGCATACCCTTCCAGTCTTCCCTTCCCTAGGTGGTATGTTGGGACAAAAGGGACCGTGGCACTGTACTGTGTACATCAGTCACCCTTTCCTGGTGGTGTCTCACAAAACTGTCACAAATGAGCTCAGATTGCAAGAGTTGGGTATCTGCAAGTGCATCCAGCTGTGGGTGGGGAGCCAAATGCTGAATGCCAAACTTCTCACATAAAATTCAGTCAGTGATACATTAAAAAAATTAGACCCATAGTTACATAATTTGCATACTCAAATTTAAGGACATTACAGCAGATACTGTCCGTACTATGCATCACATACAGTTCACAGTCCATTAATAATACTTGGCAGTTAATAACAAGGATAGGATGTCAGCTGATTACAACCACTGTAGCATTTTTTCCCTGATGTACTTACCTAACCGATAAATAAATAAATTTAACAGCTGACGTTCAGGAGACTGCCTGTGCAGCTCTATAGAACATGCAGACCATACTTTGGCTGAAAATGCATTTATCATCTATGTTCTAAAAATTAGAAGTTGTAACATAATGTTTTACACAAAAATCCAAAATACCTGTGTCACGGATTTCTTAAGACATAGTTTAAGTTATTTGCCTTATCCAAAATAATAATAAAACCCCCACCCTTGCAAGAATGTGGTCCTACTCCAGCCTATAGAAATTATTTTGGATATCAGAATAGACTGTGGGTGATAGTGCTAAAGGTCATAAGAAATCAAGAAAAGCTCTAATAGTGAAAGTGCTGGTCAGTATCTGGTAGTTCACGTGTGTATTTTGAAACTGAACAAGTAGCTTTTTATCTAAATACAGGTTATCTGCTGTCTTGATATAATAGAGAAAGGCCAACATTATTAGTGGTGGAGAGAGCTGTTGTATTTTTTTGCTCAGCTGGAAACATTTTATTGCAAAGCTGAAGACTGAGATCCTTTTTAAGTTGGTGCACGTCGCAACTTGCGCAGCATTTCTTTGCAGAGGCAGCAATCAAGTGAAATGATGGGTTAGGCTACTTCACATGGACCTTTACTGTTGCTTTATCTAGAGAAGGAAACGACCAGCTCTGGTGCTGGCTCTGCTGCTGCTGTAAATAGTATATGGTGACTGTAACCTAGCTGTACGGTTGTAATGAGGACACATGAGCGTTTTGGCTTGTTCTGGAATTGTGACTCAGATCCTTGCCACCCGAGAAACCACTTAATCAGGAATCACTTAAGACTCCCCTTCTCTTGCTTTTCTGGAATAAACTTCCTTTGCTTTGTGCTCTTCGGGAAGCACATCCTAATATAATTTCCAAACACGCCAGGACTTAAAGGAAATGGCTTTTTTTCTGGCCATTTTCACACTGGCTATTAGGTAAGCTCATGTGCGTGTGCCCAAGGCCTGATTACTTGTCTTGGTATGCCAAATTTCACAGAGCACGCAGAGCTGCCGCTTCAAGTTTTGGTACAAATTTTAGAATAAAAGAAATGGTGTGAAGGGAATAAGGAACAGTGAGAGACTTCAGTTTTGTAGTGCCTATATGTAAATATGTACCAGTCCTTCTGCGTGTGCCCATTGTGACGGTATAATCATAATCTTTTAAGCCAGGAATACACCGATGCAACTACTTGTTTTGGTGCCCTGAAATGCTCTTTCCAGGTGTATGCTGCTGTGTGAGAAGACCTTTACGAAGGCGATACAGCTGTCTCAGCCTTATTGTGGTAAAGGGTGCCAAGCCCATGACAGAAATAATAGTATTAACCTTTCTGCAGTTAACTCCAAAAGCAGTTAAGTAAATTTGGTGTTTGAGCAGTACTGAAATTATTGCATAGTGCTGCTACACAAACTAGAAAAGAAACAAAAAGCAAATTTAGTTTTAAGTGACATGAGACTGCTTGCATAACACCGGAAGAAAAAGTGGTAGCGATGGAAATACTGTCACATTTTTAAGAGGCCACCATTAGGGATAAAGAATAGAAAGAGAACAAAATAATTGGCAAGGTCATGCTAAGATTTTCCAGACCAGTATATTTATACATCAAATAAAGAAAATGTTTTGCAGGCAATAAAATTGTCATTTAAGTACTTATGGAAAACACCATCAAAGAAGAGAAAAAACCCCAAACTTTCATTAAACTCAGATGCATATCTGTTTTATGCAGAAGATAGAAAGATGTCAGGAAGTAGGTGACTAATGAAGTGGAACTCTGAGAATCCTTGCCTTAGATAAACAATCATTAGAGAAACATTCAGCCAATCAGAATAAATATCATTTTGCAGAAGCCTAACGGAAAATCCTTTAAGCCACTCATAACAAATAATCCCAGCTAAACATAAAATAGCAAACATGCTAATGATTTACAGGGGTTTCTTTTTCAGGGTCCTGCTTTAAGCCCCAAATATGCTTTTTTATTCTGTGTGTCTGAAAGGTGGTAATTACGTTTGTAACAAACATGAACATCCATAAGCACTGTACAGTCTCATTTTTTAAGAGCTCGGTGAAACACCGGTACACACAGAGCTAAGAAGTCACAGCACTTGTATCTGAGCAGCGCGCATTAAAATGTGAATTATTGTTCCAAAGTAACAGACAGTGGAATTACTATTTTGAATTCTCTTGTTGAAGGCTTGGTCTTCCTGTATCTATCTGCTTGGAGTCTATAGCAATCAGGACAGCTCTGAGCTGTGCACAGGAACAAACTGCCTTCAATAGAGGTTGGGCACTACCTTTAGAAACCCGTAAGAATATGTAATTTGCTATCTGAAGTAACGACCCACCTGCAGCAGCTTCCTGATTCTTTTCAGGTTGTGTATCAAAAGAAGATTCTTCTCCTGGGAAACCCGGTCCAGCTGGTCGTCCACTTGTATTAGCAAATTCTGTAAAAGGATTGTTGCCATTGCTTCATTGTTGGATGCAGCCTCCCTAAAGAATCGATGAATGAGAACGATTTAAACCATGTTTAAAATGTCGTAAGAAGTGTCAATCTATCTGTACAAAAGATTATAATCCATTCAGAAATCCAGGCAGAAAAAAAAGGCTTTAAATATATGGTGACTTGCATACAGTTAGAGGTTTATGAATAATTGATTTTACAACACTTTTATTTATATTCACGTAGATATGCAGCTATAAAGACAGGGTGAGGATGTTCTTAGCACAGGCTATGGAGTCAGCTAGAAGGGAGACAACCAGGGTTTTCTAGTGTCTGGTCCAGTGAATATTTAAATATTTTTAGCCCACTTCCCAGAGGGAACGAGGTTTATGCATACTGTCCCTCTCACTCTGTCAGTCATGCGATATAATTTCTGAATTTGCTGCCCAGTTTCAGACAAAGTTGACAGTGGGCTTGAAGTCCAAAAGATAGTATATTCTTACAAATTTCACAGAAGACTGGCAGGTTGGTAGAGGAGAGGAATCCAAATTAGTGCCTCCACTGAGGAAAATGGCAGTAATAACTTGCTCCAGGAGGCAACAGCCAGATGGCCAGTCAGCAGATATATATCTTCACACCAGGCACCAGATGAGCCTTCGCCCGGCCAAACTATTTGGGGATACGGGAAGACTCTGAAGCTACTGGTGAAGGGTATGTAGGGGACAAAGGACACAAACACACACAAAACCAGGCTTTGCTGGTTCTGCTGTTTATGGAACAGCTTGGTACATGAAGTGCAATACCATTAGCGAGCAAAATAGAGGAAGATAGACTTTGGATGGCATGGCACCCTTGTCCTTGGGATATTCTCTCTCCGTGCCCTCCAAATGGCAGATTCCTGTTTGAGATAAATCTAGTGAAAAGGAGATTTTAATGTTTCTCATGTTGCTACAGCCCCATAAACACTGAGCCATAAACTGTAAGGAAAAATTATATTCCTTAGCAGAATTTTTTTTTTTTTTCCAGTAGTGCTCCAATAGTCTTGTGGATTTAGCTTGAAAAAATGAGATGTCCTTTCCTGGTATGACTAACATAAACTTTTTTTTTGCATTTAGTTCTGAATTTTCTTAAGATAATTATCCAGTGAATTCAATCCAAACTTATGCATAAATTAATCTTCTAGAGAACAGTTCCTGCAAAATAGCTGGCTTGTTCCCCAAAATTATGTATCCAGCTTTAACTGCAGTTTTGGACAAGTGAATAATTTTATGTTGCAAGAGGTAAATGTATAACATTTCCATTGAAAACTAACTTGCTATTTTTTCTTTTCCCTATGGAAAACCTGTAATACCGTTATTTTGCTACATCATTTGTATTGGATTCTGTTTAGGAATAAGTTCAAGTGAAACCTCATCTCCAGGCATTCCCTAAATTTAAACTTTGACAGTTCAATGGGCTAAATCCATAACTAGTGGAATACTATTCTTGGGGTGCAGGTGCCTGCACAGTTCACAAATGAGGACCCTAAAAATCTGCCAGATAATGAAAGAATTGTTCATGACTAAAATCGTACGAGAAGGAATAAATTTAATCCTACCAATCTTGGCTTTCTATCCATTGTGCTAGTAGATGGCGGATTTCCATGGGGAAGTTATCGTCATAGAACTGGTCTACCTGCTCCAAAAACTTTATTTCCAGTTGTTGAACTTGGCTCCATTGGGACATACTGCAAAAGAAAAGATTAAACATATTTGCTATTGAAAGGTGGGTATGAATTAATAACCCAGAGTGTATAAGCCCCTAATTTTCATTGTAGTTCTTTTTTATTATACACTTTAATATTCCTGCTTATTCTCTGTCTTTCAAAACAGATGGTACTTGGCTGAAGTCAGTTAAAGGGAAGAGAGAGAAAAGTGGGCAAGAGCATTAAAAGAAGTCGTAGTTCTTCCATTTGAATGGGCACCTCTGCCAATTTTGTTCCTTAATGCAAATGTTTTGGGGTACTGCATAATGCTTATAAATCAGGGGGATTTACATGGCCTCTCTTTCAAGAGAACTAGCTTAGGATTGTACTCTTCAAATCTAGGTGATACTATTCTTATGAAAGAGCAGTAAAAAGCAATGAATGTGCTGCTCTTGGTGAATTCATACAACTCCATTTTTACCTAAAGCCACTGATGGTTGTATGTCATTGTGTTGTTCCAAGAGCCTCACATCTTCTGCTTGGAGAGTACTGCTTGTTTACAACCTAAATTATTTATCCAGTACATTCTTTCCATTTTTAATTGCTGTAGAATTCTGAGATTTGACGTTACAAAAAGAAAAAACTTGGGAAGTATAAAGTCATATGAAAACTAAGAGACGAGGAAGAGTAGGATTGCTCAATGACAGGCTCTGAAATTCTTACTGAAATAACTTTCCCAATTAAGTTTTGGCAGTTTACTGAGATATTGGAGTTAGAAGCCTGGTGGTTCCAGATATTGGGTGGGCTGAATTGTCTCCGCATACCTGCTCTTCTCCATGGACTAAAGAGATTGTTTTGAGTGAGCAGGCTCTCCACATAAGATGCCTCAGCCTCAGCGACTCTCTCGCTCCACTTAGGAGAACGTTATCTTTCTGATACCTGCACTCTAAGGTTGTACCACATCATCATTAATCCTGCTGGCGAAAACACCATTTTCATTGGTATTTTTTTAGTGGACGAAAGACTAAAGATAAAACATTGCCTCAGGGCAGTCTGCGACAGACTAATTAGAGATGTGGCACGAAGATAAAAAGTCAGTGGTAAGGCTGAGAACAGGCCATGTCGGCTGATCAGAGACGAGGGATGCCCCAGGGCCTGTGCCCTGGGATCTTGGTCCTCCTGTGGGCTCTGCCCACACCCTTATCCCATACTAGAGGTTGTCTTCCCTTTTGTTAGTATGTTTGTTCGTGTTAACAAACTACACAGAATCCAGTCATGGACTAAAGACCGCACTGCAGTAGGTAAATATATTACATATGTTTGAACATTTTTAATAAAAAAATTTCCTGAAAAAAGATGAGATTTCATCAAAATTGACATTTTTATAGAAAGTTAACCATTTTATAAACAGCTTTTCTATTTCCAATTCTGAATCATAGTTTCAGATTGTCAACAGTTTGAAGTACAGAATACATCATATTTTAATCCTGTGGTCTTTCATTTTGCGTTTTCTTAAGTTAGAGGGGGAAAAAAAAAAGATAATGAAGTATCTCAAGGAGTAACGGAGTCCTGAGTACTTACTCATGCAAAAGTAAAAGTGACAGGTTTTAGTTTCTCCTTAACAATGGCAGGATGGGATGATTGTGTGTGTGGTATGAAGGACGCTGTGTAATGTCAGTGGAAATGTGCCTAGTGACATTTCCCTCCTCTTCATTACTTCCATTCAGAGAGGAAAAAATATTGCCTGAACATTTACTTTGTTTCTTTAAATTGCTGAGGAGTAATGCATAGTAGTGTTTCACTGTCTTTGTTGCTATACCGATAGAAAGAATCACAGACCTTATTTTTTGAGATACACACAAGGAACCGCATGATGATGCATTAATAACTCAGGAAAAAAAAAATAAAATTAAGATGTTTAAGCCTGTTCACTTTCAGTGGGACTTCTAATTGCAGTTTCTGGTGAATTCTGGAGATTATGATAGCCTAAAAAGATTAGTAAGAAAACTTAATATTATTATTGTCTAAAGAAAAAAAAAAAGGCAAGATTTTGTCCAGGCTGAGGCTGCAACCCCCATAGGGACTGCACGTAACGTGCAGAGATGCTCACATGCATAAACACTTGCAAGGCACATGGGTACAGTTTGTAAATGGGATTTTTTGGTAACAGGCTGGGTACTACACATTCTGGCATCCGTTTCCCCCTTGCGCGCAAAAGGAGTCGCCCGACAAGTTAAAAAGCTCAGACAGTTGTAGTTTATTCTGGATCGCTCCTAAAGGCAGCTGGCAGAAAGGGGTGACATGTCGCAGCCGGCACTGCGATGTAGTCAATTGCGATATTGATAGCGCAGCTGCTTGACGCCCCGCTTTTTTCATGTGGCCAAGCGCTGGCAGAAACGCTGCTGCTTTTCTCTGTCAACCTCCATCTAAGGGCACCCTCTACACTCGACGTCAACCTTCCCCCGTCCCTCCGGCTGGCAACCGCTTCGCCTTACACCAGCGCCTCTCCCCCATCCCCCGGGGCGCCCCACTTGCCTGCGC
>NW_009649570.1:1916957-1952071 GCF_000708025.1 Charadrius vociferus
GCCGCCGGCCGCCTTCCTGTGCGTCAGCCGGGCTCCGAGGGATGCTCCGGGTTTGCGCCCAGCGCTTAACCCTCCCCCACACACACACTCCACCCCCCCAAAAAAGCCCCAACAACGTCGGGCCCCCCTGCAGTCTCAGTCCGGTTGCGTGAAATGTGCAGGTATGAGAGAAGCAGAAGTCATGCCAATCACCTAGGGAAAGTTCAGAGGAGGGTGGAGTTTATTTGTCTTCAGGAAGACTTAAAAAACATTAAAATCTTTCCAACTTGTACTGTTGGGCCCGAGCCTGGGCAGAGGGCTGGGGCCCGCTGTGCTGGGGGCCATCGTGCCCCTGGGGAGCCAGGGTTCTGCTGCCGCACTGAGGGGCATGGAGCCACCAGCTTCCCCACACACGTACTCGCCATCTGACTGCTGCTATAATGAACACTAGTCAAAAGGCAAAGGACAGCCCTTCCAGGAGTTTGGCCGCAGGACGTGGAAACGATGTGTGCGGTGGCTTCCTACAGCATTCCTCATGTCGGGTAGTACCTGGAATGCAGGAGCTTCTCTCCAAGATAAAAGATTTCATCCCTGGCCTAAGGACTTAACAATCCAACAGTGTCTCTGTAAACAGCGTTCTTACAGCAAGGGTTATGGCAATAGAGACATGCCCCAAGTATTTTTTCCCTCAAGAGGTATATTATTGGAATGAGGATTTCTACAATAGCAGGTACAACACTGCTAAAACCAAAGTGAGTGGAAAATGCTAAATTATGACTGTTTCAAATCCATTTTACCTCAGCACGGGGCTTGAGTGGTAGGGTCGTGCCTCTGATGTGATGCAAAGCAGCTGCAATCTGCCCTAAAAAGGAGGTCTTTGAGTGACACTTGTTTTGTTTGTCGTATTTTGTCTTACCAGGAACCCCAGTCATGAGCGAGGCTTTTCTGCACCAGGCTGGGCAAACCTGGAGTAAGAGGCATGCTGACAGAGCCTGCCAGGGAGCCAACCAAAGGGCATTACACTCTCTGTGCACTGAGAGGAGCACGAAAACTTGTTCAATTGAAAAAGCCGGGTGCTGGAGATGCAGTTAAGAGGGAGGTGTGTGTCCATATTGATGTGTGGTTATATTTTCCAGATCGAGCAGAGGTAGAATGGAAAGTGAGGTAAGAAGCTTTGATACATAGGCAACTTTTAGGAGATCAGGTGTCAGCAGTTGAACTGTGTCTGAATATCGGCTGGGTAGACATCATATTCACTGTACCTGTGCTTGAAATGAGATTCTGCATTATCTTTAATAGCATTTAGAAATTTTTCAGGTGAATTTGTGTAGAGACCCAGGATCATAACAGAAGTCTGCAAAATCCTGATTTATGGAATTGCGTAGTCCAATACATATTTCAGAAGACTATTTATTTATGTTGTTCTTTTACATCTTGTAATTGCATATTTGTTCATTACCTTTTTCAAGTGAGATGAGGGTGTAATGTACTAGAGGATTTTCTTCAGCCTCTTATTTTCTTGCTAAATGACCAGAATGCAAAACTATATTAGCTTTACAACCCAGAAACAAAAGCTAGGTGTATGAGGCTGGAGGAATGCTTGTGTTGCTGTTCATGACCAGACGTACAACTAGTCCCAAACTGCATTTTGATTTCTGTAAGCGGCTGACTGTTCTTGGTTCTGATTTAACTCAGCTGCCACTGGCTCAAAAGAGCTGACATGAGAGCAGAATGACAATATTTTCACTGCCTTTTTGGGGGAACTAAGGACCAAGCTGAATGTCAGACTTGATTTGTGTCCGAAGAGGTCAGTCCCCAAATACATTGAGTTTGGCAAGTCTCTGGTCAGACCTACCATCTGTCCTTCAGATTTCAACAAGCATAGGAAGCTGCACTTCACTTATGTTTCTGTTTTTGCTGATGGATATCCTGATGTTTCATTCAGAATACATAAGCTTACACACATTTTATAATCTTTCCATAGGACTGCATACCGTCATTTTCTATACGTGATAAATAATCTTAGGGATCAACGGGAGTTTTGTCAGATTTTGTTCTCTACCATTTGGCGAATAGTCATCGTTTTCTAAGGCAACTTTCACATGGTTTACTGTGTACAGGTAAGCTTGTGTAGGTACCACTCTGGGATATTGAATTAGTAATTTGAGGACCACCCAGGAAATAACATTGATTAGTAATGTGATTTCGTGCTGTCAGTAGGGGGAACTATTGCACTGTACTGTTTTCATTAGCTTTTAAATAAATATTGTTAACTATTTCTTTTTCTTTTTAGGTTAAGTACTCGTTCTCTGAGCATCCTTACATAACTGCTATCTGTAATGATAAGAAGACAGGTAGTTCATACCGTGCCAATAAAATAAGACAGTAACGGGTTTCCAATCCCCTTTTTGCTTGCTGTTTCTCCACTTAACCTAGAGAAGAAGCTATACGGTGGAGTGGTTGCTATTAAGATGATACTATGCTTCATACTATCTGATGCAAATATCCATTCAGGCTTGCTTCAAGAGGCCATGAAACAAAAGCTTAGTTAGGTGTCGTGCCCAAAACCTAGGGTAATCAGAGGTCATTCTTCGTCCGAGGTTCAGAGATTGTTTTCTGGGAAGATGGTTGCTATTCCCCTTTTCCCTCCTTCCTCCCCCACTTTCTGGCAGGTGTGGTAGTGAAGGCAGATCAATTGCCAGGATGGAGAGCAGCTGTGGAACCAGCTGTTGGGGGTGCAGGATGCCGGATATGAGCCATGGCTGTGGAGGCAGTAGAACAGGGGTGTGATCCTCACAGCAAGGCGTGCAGGAAAATGAGTGGAGTCACTTGTGGAATTACAGTAAGTCAGGGGGAGTCCTGGGGCTTTACAGAAGCTCGCTGGAGACTGGAAGGGAAGTGGATTTTATTTGAAGGAAGGGAATAAAGAGGTTTGTGGTCCTAGGGCATTAGAGTTGGATAGTCAAATGGGTTTGAGGTATGGCTGATCATGAAAAGGCCTGAGGTGTGCATAGGAAGATAAGGCAGCCTGAGTGGGGGAAGCTGTTTGAGGAGTACAGGTGGGAGAGAGGAGAGTGCGGAGCAACAGAACATGCTGTCAGAGTGGTGAGGGCTAAGAGGTTCTGTTCTGAGGCTGAGGGATGGCTTAGGTCTATGCTCTTGGAAGAAGGGTCAGTGGGGTGTGCTAGCACACTATAAAGGATGTGATGATGCTTGGACACATGAGGGGAAACTGCTGTGGTGCAGAACTGAGATGAGAAGAAAGAGATGGTCTAGGTCAGTTCAAGGAAGCTCTGGAGGAGAGCTATGTGGGATAGGATCCTGGAGGAGATGGCTCAAGGCATGCAGTCATTGCTGCTGCGCTAACACGAGGAGGGTGTGAAGGAGGCAGTTGCATGGGCTGAAAGGAGAAGCTTAGGGGCAAGGAGTTGTGGCTCACACTCGGTGGGAGGAGTTCAGTGTGGTACAAGGGCAAGGCAGGACAGGCTGAAACGATGCTTGTGAAGTTGGGGGTGAAGAAGCAAAGAGCCTCGGGCAGCCCATGGAGGGGAAGGAGTTTCTTCAGCTGCACTGAGTCACAGTAGTATGGTGAGGGTGCAGGTTGCAGCCCTGGATAGTACAGACAGGCACAGGCCAGGAAAGGTTCAAGCCACAGTTGAGTTTGGCAGGTCAAGGTTGATCTTCACTCTGTAGCACTTCATTCCACTTCACCAGTGTTTCAGCACTGGTCAAAGCCCGAGAGTAAGAAGCAAGTGTCTAAATTGTGTGGGCAATTTAAAAGGAAGAAAAAGTCTCAAGTGATGGAGAAGGAATTCAGGACATGGTAATCTTCTCATCAAAAGTTCACAAAGTTGTTTCTAGGAACACTGAGACAATTTATTACTTTGAGCTGTCTGACCTCCCTGTAATCAAGATTATCATCTCTTATGTTTGGCCTCTAGTCATTATACTCCTTGACTAACCTTTAATTAGAGTATGTGTCATCTATCTTTTCCATAAAGGAGACATTTAGCTTGTACATGCTATACATGCATTATGTTTTGTATGTGAACTGTTCATAGCTTTTCTTCTTACATTCAGAACATGGGCTTCTGGTCTCAGTGAGACTAGTAAACAATGTAATCATGAGAAATTGCCTTGCTGACAGTGCAGTTCCTCCTAGTCAGCACAGCGTAAATCAGCAGCTGTGTGTGCAGGTCACATCCCTTACTGTCCTCTATTTCAGAGAAAAAGACAGGAATGGCAATGTTGTTCTGAAGTTACATGTTGTAACAAGCTGTTTATGAATACTGGAAAGAACTCTTAGCTCTGTGTGTGTGTGTAGCTAAAAGAATGATTGTTAAGCTTAGAAGAGGTGGGGTTATTTGGCTGTTTGGTTGTTCTCGATTGCTGAAAAACTTACTGTTTCCTCCCTTCCAGCGGTGAATGAACTATATGTGCAGATGTATAAATCCATATGAAGTAAAGATACATATCTCACCCAAATTCAAGATTATACCAGCTCAAAAAAAAAAAAGTAATTAACTTGCCATGTAGGAAAAAATGAGAAATCAGGAATAATAAAAAAATGTTTTCTCCTACTGAATTGGGCTCGGGTCTCTGCTTTTGTGCCAGTATAGCCTTTCAATACAGCAGTCTTTAGCTTTGTTTTTTTGGCAGGTGCGGGTAGAGTGACCACTCAGCAATGCAGGAGCAGGTCAGAATGAATGCCCTGTAGGTTGGGGACTTCCCTCCTGAGGCTTTTCGCTGTGGCTTGTGCCTGTGCCCAGACCTCTTCAGCCTTGATGGGGTGTCCGTGCCCATCCCTACTGCTGGGGAGAAGGTCTTCTGCACTGGTTTATACTAAGATCAAAGTGAGAAGTTCTTTTGTCAAACTGGGACATCAGGAGTTCCCTTATTGTTATCTTTGAACAACAGGTATGTTGCTTTGATGTATGCTTTATTTATCATTGTACCTCTTGATGTCATATTCGCAATTTTGCACTGGGTGATTTAATGTGTGTTCTGAGAAGGCTTGTAGGTGTTGGCTCTCAAGAGGAAAGATCTGGATATTCTGTTGAGTGTTTGCTGGGAAAGAGCTATTCCTCTAAGGAAAAAGAAGCCCGTGCATCTCTCTTGTAGAAATTAAGGCTCATGCCACTTGGGGTCCTACAGTCACCATGCAAACTTATACACTGACAAAATGAAGGTAGGAAGAAATTATCTGAAAGGCCTCAATTCCACCTGAATGCTAATCTGTCGTTGTTTATGGAAGGGGCATGTGTGGAGAAATGAAGGAAGCATGGAAAGAAGTGAGGGTAAAGAAAGTAGTTCAGAAGAGCAAGGAGGAGAGGAACTCTGGGGGCCTTATATTAATTACCTTGTAGTGTAAATGAAACATCCTGTGGTAATGAAAAATTGCATATGTGGAATATCATTGTAAATCTTCTTTGCCTTGTATCCCTCCTCTGGTCACTAGTTTTTCAGCAATTTTCATTGCTTGTTATATTTGATTGCTTTAACCGTTCCACTTAATAAATGACATCGTGCAAATTTAAGTTTTGCTTTCCCTGAATTACTTTAGAGTGAGGTTTCCTTACTTGCTTGTAGTTATGTAGGTTGTTAGGAATGCTAGTAGTGCTATTTTAATAGATTTTTTCACACTGTGTAATCTGTGGGTGCTCAGGAAGTTTTTTTCTTATTTTATACAACAGTTTCCCTGTCAATTGGTAATGATCACTTTTTGTTTGCACAGAAGCTGAGGACTTTGTGATTAGTGGTTTCCAAAGTAGAGTGTGAGAAAGGAATACAAAATCAGTGTGATTTGGGGAATGCTGTGGTTTTGTATATATGTTCCTGTGAGGTACATCTTGGAGGGCAGAATGGAGATTCTTGGTGAGGCAACCTGATTAGTATGTAAGTCAATGTCGGCTGGACAGGAGAAAAAGAAATTTTTTTCATAGTAAGCTCACTTGGGATTTGTGCTGTCAATAGTTACTTAAATTCTTACTGCCTTCCTTACCTGGGATCAAGATGACTATGCATAATGGTAATTTCTGAGCATACTTAAGAATATTTTCATTTTGCAGTCTCTTAAGTCCTTAGAGGAGTCCTTGAGTTTTATTAAGCTTGCCAGTGTATGCTAATTGCAAAACCCAGTTTGATGCCGAACAATGACTTCCAAATGAAAAGATCAATAATTTTAGAATTAGTAATGGATTGTGCTCTGAGAAGATAACTTGGTTAATTAATTTAATAAAGTCTTTTCACAAAGGGAGCAATTAAACCAAAGTTTGATTATCTCTGCTTGATAATACTTTAAATATTCTGTATTAAAGTTACAGGTTTTAACTCTGATGGTACCAAAGGAACTTCTTGATTTATGTTATTCTCTGAAACTCCTTATCTTTTTATATTATTTGTATAACAAAGCACACATCTTCAGAAATAATGTCAGCTTTTTTCCTCAGCTAGGCAATAAGATATCAACAAATCTGAAGCACTTGTACGGTTGACCGTAATTGTGTTGTTGGATATCACAAGGAGGATAGCAATCCCATGCCTGTTATGGACTCATTGTTTTGTGTCCTGGTGAATGCCTTAAATGCTGACTTACCGATTTATTTGAAAAACAGGGCATGGTTTTGAAGGGGAGGGCAATGTTTGCAGCATGAATTCCTCCCTTAGACTGGTGCATGTCGTGTGTTGTTTGAGCTTGTGCTCTGGGTTAGAGCATGCTGAGGCTCTTGCCAAATTGGAGAGTTCTGAATCAGAACTGGGTTAGGGCTGAAGTGGGCAGTAAGCTGTTGTACAAACCTGGGTATGGGCAGCACGACTTCAGTGGCATCACTCAGACACCCACAAATTCTAGGTGTGTAAAAGACTGGGCAGCAATTCTGAGGATTGTGTTCCTCGGCTCGGCTCCTAAACGACACCCAGATTTCATTTTAAGTGCATTTAGCATCTTGCCTTTAATTAAAAATGAGGCTAAGGTTTGCTTTGATATGCTGCCTTGTGTTAGACAGCAAACTGCAGCGTTGTTGCTGCTCTGTGCACGTGGCCAAGCTGGGTGGACGGGTCGCAGAAAAGAACTACTTGGGTGTTTCTGACTCTGTCCTTGTCAGACTTTTGTGTGCTGGAGGAGCATCCTAGCAAACAGTCTTGTGTTAGACTCACACTGGTGAACAAGAATTAAACACGGGCTTTTGCTCTTTTGTGCTAATTGTCTAGTAATATAAATGTTGCCAAAATACAAAAATGGATGGTGCTATGAAGGCACTCTTTTAAAATACAAGCCATAAATAACTTTTTTTTTCTGGTGTTCTCTGACTCATACGTATCATTAAATATTAGGAATGATAAATTTTTCAATACTTTGAACACAGAATAAAGAGTTCCTCTTTGTACAGTTTGTATCATTGATCCTAAAACCAACATGGGTGGAAATCTGTGATCCCAATTTTCCTCTTCTCTCCTCTAGTTTAGGATCACCGGCATCTGCCTGCTGAGAATCCGTGACTCTTAGATTTTCAGAGAGGCAACCTTGATCAGGAGGTCATCTTGATCAGTGTTTTTCAAGCTTATTCTTATTCATATGGCCTCCTAAACTTATTGGAAAAAAATCTGAGCATTACCTAACTTCTTTGGGGGAAAAAATGAATCACAAAGCCATTGTGGATTGCTGCCACAGTAGTTATCAATTACACTCAGAAAAATAAGGCAAAGCATTTGAACAATTATAATTTTTCCAGTGCTGATTTTGTTTAGTTCTTTCCATACCTAGGAATGTAAGCATGTCTTTCAAAAAAATCTTACTTTGTGTGTAGGTTGTTTTGCAAACTGCTGCATGAAGGTTTATGACCTACTTGTGACCCAGAGACGGAGAAGTGCTGCTCCAATAGCTGTGGCGGTGCAGATAACCTACACCACCGCTAATGTTATCTTTTGTCAAAAAAGAAACCACTGAGTTCTCTGAACTCATGAGAACTGAGCAAGAGGTTCTCAGTTAAATTGACACTAATATCTCTTGTGGTATTTTTTTTTTTTAACTTTGTTTTACAAACCATATGTTGTTGTTTTTTAAAGTGCTTTTACTGGGAAGGAATAACATAATACTGTATCTGAATGCATAGCAGTCACAGCACTGGGGGGTGCAGGGCATTGAGCACTGCTGAAAGGTGGGATATTGTTAAATACTGTACCTAGTATATGGCCTGGTTCGCAATATCTTTCCTTGAAGCCCTAGAAAGAAAATGGACAGCTGAGGGGTTTTGCCCAACCTGCTTGTGTGCCTCCCCTTTGCTGGGAGAGGCAGCTGTGCAATGTGTTGATGACCGGTACAGCTGGGGGGAGGGGGCTGAGCCCAGGGGACACCTTGGAAAGGACCTGCCCAAACACTTGAGGGAGGGAGGTACATCTGGAGTCTGTATGCTGTGTAGTTTGAAGGCTACATCTTGTAAAGTGCCATTTCCTTGGACGCAAACTTCTTTTTATTTTTCCTTTGAGATTGTTGGAGCAAGGAGTGTAAGTGCACATCTGGAAGGAGAGGAGTGCCCTGTCTGAGGAAGCCAGTGATCTCCACCCCTTGGCAGCTCCTATGTTGTCAGCTTTGACTACAAGCCATACATGTGAAAATATAAAAATACATTTCTTAGTATTAAAGGAATATTTAGCAATAGGAATTAGCTATCTATGAAAACTTAAATGGCCATACTCAGCTGATGAGAAGAATGATCTTGATGTGTAGTGTTAAATTTTGCATACTTCTGCAGCTAGATTTGAATCTTCTGTCTTGAGCTCACTACCAGTGTTGTGTAAATCATACCATATGTTAGGCATCTTCAAAAGAAAACTGAGCAAACCACACAGTAATTAAAGTGTGGGTTTTTTTTTTTTAAATCAGACTTTTTTTTTTTGCTTATTTGAAGATTTATTTCTTTGCAGCTCTGGTGAGAATAAGTGTCTTTACATTGCTTTGTGAACTGCTTATTTTTTTCTCAGAGGATCCTAATTCTGAATAAATGCAGGAATCTGTGGTCTTTGTACCATTAGTGTTAAGAGGGGAAACAACTATGAAGGGAAGTCCCAAATGCAGCAGACCATAGCTAGGGGACAGCAAAGCCTACTGCCATCTCAAAACTTTTCCTGTTTCATAAGTCTGAGGAAATACAAGTGTTGATAGGTTTAATGAGGTTCTCAAATGACAGGAGGTTGTGTGCTCATGTAGGAGTTGTGTGGTGACTCAGAGGTGGCCACATTTGAGTTGCATGAATGCATGTTTTCAAGCAATATGGTTACATTGCCTAGGTTCACCAAGGTGAAAACTGTTTTCCAGCTAATGTTGTGCTAGGTAGCGAGTAATTTGCAAGAAGGCTATAAAGAGATATCCTGATGAAATTATGGAAATTAGGAGTAAAAGGACTGCATTGCCATTCAGAAGGATCTTTTTGAGAATGACAGTACATAACATTAGGCTCTACCTCATGTTACAGAAAGACAATACTGGTAGGATATAGTATCATAGAATGGTTTGGGTTGGAAGGGACCCTAAAGATCATCTAGTTCCAACACCCCCTGCCATGGGCAGGAACACCTTCCACTAGACCAGGTTGCTCAAAGCCCCATCCATCCTAGGCTTGAACAACACTTCCAGGGATGAGGCATCCACAACTTCTCTGGACAACCGGTTCCCGTATCTCACCACCCTCACAGTAAAGAATTTCTTCCTAATATCCAATCTAAAGCTACCCTCTTTCAGTTTAAAACCATTACCCCTTGTCCTATCACTTCCTTCCCTGATAAAGAGTCCCGCCCCATCTGTCCTGTAGGCCACCTTCAGATACTGGAAGGCTGCTATAAGGTGTCCCTGGAGTGTTCTCTTCTCCAGGCTGAACAACCCCAACTGTCTCAGCCTTTCTTCACAGGAGAGGTGCTCCAGCCCTCTGATCATCTTTGTGGCCCTCCTCTGGACCCGACTGATATAGTTTGTTTGCAAGCCAGATCTTGCTCCCATAGCTACCTTTACTGTCCTAAATATTGACTTATTAGTCTGCTGGCTGGGTGGGACGTGGCGAACCTCTTGAAACTAAGCCAAAGTAATGGGTGTTATGAGGTGTGTTTAATTACAGTATATTGGAAAGCAAGTTATGTCTCACACTAGCATTCAGACTAGCCAAGGAGCTGTTATCCATTAGAACATACAATCGGTATTTTCTTCTATGAGTTGTAAATCATAGAATCGTTATGGTTCAAAGAGACTGTCTACATCCCCCAGGGATGGGAACTCAACCACTTCCCTGGACAGCCTGTTCCAATGTTTGATAAGCCTTTTCAGTGAAGAAATTTTTCGTAATATCCAATCTAAACCTTCCCTGGCACAACTTGAGGCCGTTTCCTCTTGTCCTATTGCCTATTACTTGGGAAAAGAGACCAGCCCCCACTTTGCTACAACCTCTGTTTGGGTAGTTGTAGCGAGGGATAAGGTCTCCCCTCAGCCTCCTTTTCTCCAGGCTAAATAACCCCAGTTTCCTCATCCACTCTTCGTAAGACTTGTGCTCTAGACCCTTCACCAGCTTCGTTGCCCCTCTCTGGACACGCTCCAGCACCTCAATATCTTTCTTGTAGTGAGGGTTTCAAAACTGAACACAGTACTCAAGGTGCAGCCTCACCAGTGCTGAGTACAGGGGGACGAATGCTTCCCTAGTTCTGCTGGCCACACTATTTCTAATACATGCCAGGATGCTGTTGGCCTTCTCAGCCACTTGAGCACGCTGCTGGCTCATATTCAGCCAGCTGTCTACCAGTACCCATTAATTTTTTCCGCCCGGCCCCGCCCCAGCCCCTCTTCCCCAAGCCTGTAGTGCTGCACGGGGTTGTTGTGACCCAAGTACAGGACCTGGCGCTTGACCTTGCTGAACCTCGTACCATTGGCCTCGGCCCATTGATCCAGCCTGTCCAGATCCCTCTGTAGAGCCTTCCTACCCTTAAGCAGATCAACACTGCTCCCCAACTTGGTATTGTCTGCAAACTATTGTCTGAGGGTGCACTCGATCCCATCGTCCAGATCATTGATAAAGATATTAAACAGAACTGGCCCCAATACTGAGCCCTGGGGAAAACCACTAGTGACTGGCTGCCAACTGGATTTAACTCCATTTACCACAATTCTTTGGGCCCAGCCATCTAGTCAGTTTTTCACCCAGTGAAGCCTACACCCATCCAAGCCACAAACAGCCAGTTGCTCCAGGAGAATGCCGTGAGAAACAGGGTCAAAAGCCTTACCAAAGTCCAGGTAGTCAACATCCATGGCCTTTCCCTCATTCACTAAGCAGGTCACCTTGTCATAGATGGAGATCTGGGTAGTCAATCAGGACCTGCCTTTCATAAACCCATACTGCCTGTGCCTGATTGCCTGGTTGTCCTGTATGTGCCATGTGGCGGCACTCAGGATGATCAGTTCCATAACCTTCCCCGGCACTGAGGTCAGACTGAAAGGCCTGTAGTTCCCTGGATCGTATTCTTTCAAATATGGAAAAATAGGCTAAAGAGAGTGCTGGTTGGAAAAAGCACTTCAAAAACTCCCGGAGCAAAGTTCAGATTCAAATTGTAAAGCCCATTTGGTCTTCCATCAACATTCAGATTTGTGTATATCACAGTATCTGCCAGATCACAGCAGCAGGTGTTTCTTCACTGTAGTAAAATGTTTCATTTCTTCTAGTATCTACTTTACTATTTTGGTATTGTCTTCAATGAAATTTTTTCTAATTATGGTTCCTTTAAATTCCTTCTTTTTTTGTGTTCTATCTTAATCTCTAATAGATATGCATGTTTGCCCTGGAGGAAAATAAAGCATGATGATGACCACACAGATGCTTCAGAGTGGTGAGGTTGTGCATCGTTTATGCAAAATAGAAGTATCAGATTAATATGGAATTAGCTTTATTACAATAAAAGTTCCCTCTTGCAATCATTCATTCCCATCCAGCCTATAGCCAGGCTGAAGAATGTTACTGCTCTGATTGTGTGTGTAGTGATGGTGATTAGAGGCCCTGAGGCCCTGACTCCGTTTTGCTAAACGTTACATGCATCTGTCACCCAAAGTGCTTAGTATTTAAAGGTAAAAGGTGTGTGGTTGAATAAGCAGTAGAAATGTAGAAGGGGCAATAAAAGGCAACAGCGGAGTAATGATCAGTGCTGGAAGCAGTGGTTATGTTGCTCAGCTGCATCTCTGACAAACTTTGAGGCAAAGCCCTTTAGGGTAACGTGTTTGGTTTTCAGTGCCTCTGTTTCCTCATCTGCAAAATGCTATATCCGTCTGGCAAGTGTGTTGTCCTGCTTGTAAAGTTCTTCTTTTTGCACAAGAATGCTATTGAGATGTTACAGCTGTTATTTGTGTTAATGGGGCTTGTGGTATAATTAGAACTGACTTATTGAACTTTTTTTTAAGCAGAAGGTGTTATTAAAATCATCATGATATAGATATATAAGGATTTTCAAGTACAGTATGGGTTATGTTAAAGATCACCTTAGCCATTATTTGTCAACTTTTGTTCTTTGCTTCTTTGCTTTGTTGTTACTCTTATTTTTGGGGCTGCGCAACTAGGTATTGGGGGTACAGTGATCCAAGGAAATAATGGTGAGATCACACCAAGTGACTATTAAATGAAATTTGGCAGGTTTAGCGCTAGAAATGTTTACAGGCATCTTATTAACTAGGGGAAAACTTTCCAGATTACTTATATTATTGTTTTAGTGTTTACACTATAGTTTCTACTCTGTGATTCTGTCTCACGGATTCCAAGATTTCAAACCTTAAAAAACTAAAACATACAAAAAATGTGGATTTGAATCCTGCTAAGATTAGCATTGCAACAAACTCTTTTATTCTACATGACTTTTTTAATCCTTCTGTGAACTTTTAACAATTCGTTTTTTCCTGCTTCCTCCCCATTGACTTTGACTACATGGAAAGTATCTTTGGAACATACATTTAAATAGGAATTCAGAATCATGAGCAGACACCCACATAGTCTCATCGCCTGGAATTAAGTACTTTCATGACAAAACAGGGTGTAGCATAAATCTGTTTGGATTAATTAAGCAATAATTGCTTCTAGAAACACTGGTCAAGTTGTGTTGTGTTTTTTTTAATAAAGGAAAAGATGATGCAAGTGCAAATTGTTGTAATGCTGAAATACTGTAGGTGTAGTTTCAATGGAAGTATAATACAGTCAAGACTGATGTCTCTCATATCTCATCCTGCTGGTTATTTGAAAGTAGTAAAATACCATTTCAGAGCACATGTTAAAACTTGCCACTATATTGTTTAACAGCCATCATATGAATATTTAATTTAAATAAAATATTTTAAAACACAAAGGCTTATTTTTCAGGGCTTCATCAAACTATGCTTACCTTCAAATTGTGCCTGAGTTCCCCTTAAAATGCGTTGAAGTTAAATAAGAGAAAGCTTGTCAGGATTTTGAGGCTTGCTATGTATTTAGACAGTTCAGCTCCTAACCCTCTGCCTTTGAGACATCCTGAAGTTCATGTCCTATGCCTGTGTTATTCCTCAGCAAGAATTGATCTGGCCTGATACACTGGCAAAGCAAAACTTTAATTGTCTTTCAGTACTGCACTTGAATGTATATGCCTCTTTATGACAAGGTAGTCTTATTTGCAGTAAAATCACTTCTCCTTACACAGCTGTGCAGTGAAATAATGATAACATCACAAATCAGCAGGTTTGTCGAAATAAGAGTAGTAGCTCGCCCTCTACTATAGGTGTGTTTCCTGTACAATATTGGACTTAATCATCAGGGACTTCCAAATTGGGAAAACCAATATGTACAGTACTGTATTTATAAATCTAGGTGATGTCAAACTTTCTGTTGCAGAAGGAGAAGTGCTGGATTTACTAAACCATGTTATTTCTGTGGAGCCCACTAATCTCTTTTTCTTGGTTCTTTTCTTTCGTCAAAACACTAGATGCCCTGAGCTATCTGTATAATGATTTCAGGCAGCAATCCACATTGTTAGTTTATTTCCCCTGGGTATATTTGGGGTATTTTTGAAAGTCAACTTAAAAATTGCATGGATCTGTTTGAAAGGAATACAGCAGTTTCCCTTCAATTTTGCCTTACAAGAGCCTCTAGCAGGCTGAATTGCCAGAGGCACACAACTTCTTGGAAACCTGGTGTGGAATGGCAGAGCACAGCTCAACAGGAAAGGTGGTGTTAACACATCATGGCTCTGGTATTTGATGCTCTGGGTGAAGGCTTGCAAGACCGGGAAAAGAAAATCACGTATAAGTAATATCTGCACTTAGTCACCAGGTCTGTTTAGGCAGATACCACTGCTTCCACTTATGCATTTGCAGGTAATTGAGCAAGACAGCAAACGCAGCTAGCTTTAGTCATGGATTTTCAGTTGCACCTTGAACTTTGAAGAGCTGAACTCACTGAAACTTCAGTTGAGACTGAACCTCTGATTTTTCTTGCTATTAAATAAAACCACCTGGAGATTAACAAGCTGGGTAAAAGCAAATTTACTAATTTTGTATTTTCCAAGCCAGAGCTGATTAAAATGTCCAGCTCAAGTCTGCAAGGATCAAAGCGGCTCAAGACACTCTGCAAGACCTCTGCAAACGGCAACTAAATGGCAGTGGCAACTGGTGAGCACTCTCCCGGACCTAGCTGTCCCTCTGCAGCGTGACTGCTCTTTCTGCTGAGCAGTCAGCATGACTTCCAGCCCTAGAGAAGATCCTGTACATTGCATCTGAACTGGTATGCTGTGCCCAGTGGCTCCTGTCATGGCAGCGCATCTCTTTGGTCACATCTCACCCAAAGGCATGGAGAGCAATTTGCTGAACCCCGTGAGCACTTGGGTTCAGCCTTGCTGACTCTCCCAGCTACTGATTGCAGGGATAGCTGAACTGCTTCCCTTCCACCCACTCTTCTTCCTTCCCCAGCTAAGCAGCTGCGAGCTTTAAATCCAAAAACGTGGCAGCCTTAGAGATGGTCCTGCCAGAGTTACTGTCCCTTGATGCTGTGCCATCTGTCAGACAAGTCCTGTGCCGCTCAGGATTCAGAGAGAGAAGTCCTCTGAAAAGCTGGCCTCAGCTAACCCATCCACAAACGTTTATTCCCAGCATTAACTGCTTACCCAAAAGCTCCCCCCACCAATGCAGTTGTATGCTTTTCCATTTCAAATTGCTGTTTTCTGGTGCTTGGTGCTAGTGTTTCACTTCACATCTTGCTAGGGAATGTGTGCTGGTTTCTTTCTTGCCTCTCAATTCCACAGGTGTTTGAGCCTAAAGGCCACCACAGTGGTACCATTTAGGTGCTATCTTCTGCCTTAAATGCCATTACAGCTTGTGGATGATCTGCATTTCCATATTGGGATTTCTAAAAGATTTTGCTTATCTGTTTTGCCATGGCCTTAGTATTTAGTTTGGGTTTTACTCCATATTAAAACCAGAAAGACTTTTTGTCATCTTCTGCCAGGGGGAAGTGATTGAATATCAGGCTTTCCGTTTGTTAAGAGTTCTTCTTGTGATAGCTGTGGAAATGCTGTTATGACTGAGCAGAAAAAAATGATAAATAGGTTTGCAGTCCAGAGATGTGTGCTCTACTGCTCTGGTGTTATTTTTAGAAGACTTGTTCTTATTTTAATTAAGCTCCTTGTTCAATTTTAGAAGCAAATGTTTTACTGTGTTCTGCAATATAATTGTTAAAATAAGAAATTGCCTCCGTTAATAAGCCAGAGGAAGAATTCAGGTGCTCAGCCCACCATGTGCGTTGTAACATGCTCAGTGCAAGGAATTGTCCTCTTTACTAGGTTTGTGTTCCCTGCAGAGACTTGAAGTACAAACCAGCTCACCAGTGTATGAAAGCAAGGGTAAAGCTGAAGTATCACTTGCCTTGCCTAAGGAAAGAGATAGTAATTACGAGACTGTTCTTTAAAAAAAGGTGGTGATCAGTTCATCTTATAAAAGAATATAAACAAGCCTCCTACTGGTCAAGTGTGAAGAACCCCATAGAAATATTGGATTTGCTTGTGTATGTATGTAGAAGCTATTTCTGCTAAAATGGACCATCAGCTTTCTGCTAAGTTCTTGCACAGCTCTGGAAAAAGCTGCACATACAGAGTCAGAACTAATGGATTTTACAGTTAAACACTTTTGCTGGCTTGCAGGACTCTCTAGCTCTTGATGAAGATGCGTGGCATCGCAGTTAATGCCATACGGCTTCCTGATTGACAGTTGGAAAAACACAGACTTCATAAGGATTATTGCTTGGTTTTCATAGTGTTTTGCGTGTGTGACAGGCATGCAATCTATGGACCTTAGGATGCTTCTGGAATTTGCCTCTTTAGTGGCCTGGATTGATGTTGAGCTTCACAGAAACAAGGTTTCCTTTGTGTTCAGGTGGTCTGTTTGATGCACTTGCAGGCTCATATGTTTAGTGAAAAATGTAAGTTTTCCGATTTTACAAAGATATCTACTTTTAAGCCGTTTTGCAGAATCAAGAAAAATTTTGTGGGAAATTCAGTTTAATTGCAGTGGCCATGTTGAGGATGGACTGACTCGTGAGTGATAAAATTTTGGATGTGTTTGATGAAGTGTAATTCAGATAGAGTTGTAATCCTGTTGGGAAAGAGGTGATGTGATTTCTCCTAGTAAATGAGACATCTAAAGGGAGTCCCTTTTTAAGGAATACATAGCACCAGAGGATAATGCAGGTGTGAAGCACACACTCTTGTAGCTCAAGCCAAGTAATGCTTCTTAAATGATACACTGGGGCACTATTTTATGTAACTTGCCATCAGATGACATAAATTTTCTGACAATTCTTAACTACACTGAAGCAAGCATTCTTGGAATAGGTTGTGGTACTGGAGCCAAGCAGTTAATCAGGTGTAACATGAGGCTTTGACATGATTTACTGCCTGCTGGTAGCTTGTACTGGGACTGTATTGTCCTTCTGTATGTACTGTATAATAGTTTTAAGCTGTCCTTGGACAGGGCCCTATTGTAAACAAGCTGTCTGGCTTAACTGGGATATCCTGTAAAAATATGTTAATAAAAACTGAAGTCATTGTGAAGGATCCTGCTCCTACTATTTCTGCTTCCCAAACTATTCCCACCAGAGAAGCACAGCACATGCTCTTAACTCTTGCTGCGCCGATGCTTTGCTGATGCCTGCTAGTGTTGCAATAATTGTTTCAAAACTGATTAATCACCACAGGCCATTTCAGCTGGCTGTTGGTGTGCGTGTATTCTTTCATGCCTCAGCTTACATGATTCCCACCAAAATAAAGCTTATTCTCAAGGGGTCGCATAATTTTATTAGCACTTGTTTTATTTCACGTCCCTTCATGTCTCAGCTGAGTCAGGTCTGTGGAGTGAGTTTTGAGGCAGTACTTCATTTAGGTTAAAGGAGTTTTTAAAATGAGGTAACTTGTGTTTGGTATGTGTCAGGTCCTTGTAGCCTAGAGCTAGCAGGTCAAGCTACAACAGTGAAGCCTTACCTGGGGTGTAATTTAATAAAGGAGGTTCTAAAAGACATCATCAGACATCATTCACTGAGAGCAACCTCTGCTAGACTTTCTAGCTAGGGACAGATGCTGAAACTGTGGGCTCTTGCAAAATGAGGTGTTGTTCCTATAAAAAGAGAGGTAGGCCCAAGTGCGTTTAGCCATGCAGAATTTTTTGAGGAAAGAGATACTGAAAAGTGTATGCTGAGACTCTTCTCACAGAAATCACTGAATTTTATAAGCAGGGTGAGATGTTTAGGAGAGACCCTCAGAGGAGACAGTGACCTGTGTGAAGGGCCCTTGTTTTACTACCCTGCCTATGGTTCCTGGAGGAAGTTCCTGAAGTTCCTGGAGGAGCTTCCTGAAGCAGAGTGTGATGGAGAGGTTTATGGTTCCTCCTTCTATTCTGCTGAGTAGTCTGCACTGGAATATGGGCACCAGGATTTTAGCAGGACCTCAAAGGGACCCACTGGTGGCTCTAGAGAAATGCATCACTCCCAGCTTGAAATAGCCCCCTCCCACCCCACTCGTTTTTTTTTGTTAAAGACAAACTTGTGATATACTTCCTTTTGTAAATTAACATGTAATTTTGAATGTAAAGCAGGCATCAAATCTTTTTAGTAAGGATTTGGATCATCCCCATAGATGGAAACAACATTTGTGTGTTGCATGGTGGTTTGAGGAGGGAAGGGTTGTGCATGTGCAGCTGTTAAAGGCCATTAAAAAGTGACCTGAGCCCCCCTGAGTGCAAGCCTGGGATTAGCTGTAAATTGATATCGCAGATCTCCACAGTTTTCATCGCAAACACTAATTTCAGATTTCTACATGGCAGAGTTTTGCTAAATGTTCTTATTCCAGGTATTCTAGTTACACTAATCTTCCACGTACTCTCAAAAATAGACTGCACAGCAAGTCAATGGCTGTGGACATAATTTAATAATTGAAGATGTAATCTTTCAGATCTGAACAAGAAGAATGAATCCCCCTCGATGTATTTCCATCATAGCAGTAAATTTAAAACTTATCCTAAAAAATAAGAAAGAAAACAAGAAAAATATGACCGTTTTGATTTTATATTACAAAAGGAGACCCGAAAAATTATTTTTCTTGCTTGGTTTTTAAACTTATAGGTGTGTGTTGCTTTTGTTCTGGAAAACGTTTGTCGCTGAATGCTACAGGACTGGCTGTTGTGATTGTGCTGCTTTAAAGGTTCAGTAGAGCTTGGAAAAACTTTTGGCAGTGCCAGAGAGAACAAGATGGCAGGTGCCAATCTAGGTTTGAAAGAAGCTTGCGAGCATGCCTTTTTTCCCCTTGATCTGATTAATTTAAAGTTACTGTGGTGAACTTTGAAAGATGGACATGATAGTTGTTTTCTAGGTGTCAGTAACAAAATTACTTGATCAAGACAGTGGGGTTGGGCATCTGAGGCAATGTGTTTGCCAGAGAAGCAGGGAGTACTTTTTGGTGGAGATACTTTCCTGTAAAACCCTGTAGCTAACCAAATCCAGTTATTTAGGATCATGGTGGAGACACAGCAGAGGTGTTTACCTCAGCTAACAGCTTGGGACAGAAATGGTGCTTGTGCTGGGCTGAGGGCCCAGTGGCCGATACCCGGCGCGGATGCCGGCCTCCATGGTTTCTACCGAGGCAAAAGCCTTGCGTGACCCCTCTCTGCAAGGGTTTGTGGAAACTGCAGCTTCGCAAGTTGTCTCTCTGTGGAATGGTTTGATGACGGTGGTGACGGCAGAGCTGTGGAATGGACGGGGTGTCTAACCGGGCTGGGTAGCTCTTTGTCGATGGCAGCATGGCCCAGCCCCGGTGAGCCCAGAGCAGCCACCCCAGCTACTGCAGTTCGGCAGATTTCCTACACACTTGTGTTGATGGACAACTGTTCCCCCCTCAGTGACTCCTGGGTATTTTGGAGACCTTTGGGTAAACCCACGAAGCACTTCATCAGGTAAGAATGAATAATTTTGAGGCGGCAGAGAGCTAGAAGCAACTAAACGTTTCCAACAGCCTGGAAATGAAGGCCATTGGCCACCAGCTGGGGCCAGCTCTATAGTTTACCTGTATTTGCAGTTGCCTGATTACTGCCACTTGAAAGGAGGCAGCTGAAAGGATGTAGGGGGTGGAAAACCATATCCTTAAGTTCACAGCAGTCTTTCATGTTTAAAAGGCCGTATTGTCGGAGCCAGTTCCAATGACTCCGGAAGCAGCTATGCAGGACAGCAATAGCTGCTTTTCAGTGGGAATATGGAGCTGATGAGTTGGTGTGTACCTCTGCTGTCTGCTTGTGAGATTTTTTTTTTATTTTTTTTTTCTTTTCTGATTTTGTTAACTGCTAGCTTAATGAAAACACATAGAATAGAACCTAATATTTACAAGGTTACTGTCTTCAGAGCAACAACAACAAAAGCAATTGCATGACATTGCACATAAATGACCATCAATAACTGTTAGGGGGGAAATACAGACAAATTACTTAGTTTTAATAAAAGAAACTGTTGCCTTCCCCTAACATACTTCTTCTTATTTCTGTTCCTCAGCTCCTGTCTGCACCAGCTTGTTTGGGGGTTGCACAGACTATTTTCAGCAAGGTAAAGCTGAATGCTTTCTCATTCATATAAAAAGGTGATGAACCGTGGCCTTCAGAATATCTTTTATTCACTCAAATGTGACAGTCATGACAGTCATGTCTTGCAAAACATTTTACCCTAACTTGTCTCAAAATTTTTCATTGATGTAGTTCAAATTCATCCTTCGTTTCCCTCCCTAAGCCAATGGGACTCAGGAGGGAGTCATGGCAGAAGGTTAAAGCCTATTGTATAATTCGGTATTTAAGCTGCATGCCTTTTGCATACAGTAAAAGCATCAGGGATTAATGAAAGCATTTTAATGGGTTTCTATATTCATGAATCATAGCAAAACCATGAGATCACTAGAGATAGCCTCACTACCAGATTTCCAGACTGGGTAGTGCTACTCTATATTGTCAAGTATATTTTTAATATGCATGTGAGAAATTACCCAGTGAATGAATGCTGTTTTTATTTTCTGTATTGTATTGTTATACTGTATAAGATGCATGATGAGGCTAATCAAAATAATTTTGACTAATAGAGAACTGATGTCTTAAATCTGATCACAAGACCAATCCTTTGCCTTCTGGACTAATATGTCTTCTATCCTTCTTCTGAAAAACTGAAGCGACTCTAGAATATCATTTTATGCATATAAGATACTTGCTAGATTCGCATTCATTCCCGATTAGTGGTAAAATAAGTGATATTTTCCTATAAATACATTCAACAGAAAGCATCACAGTAAAATAATCCTATGTTCATTCAAAGTTAAGGTAAGAAGACAAATTAGATCTGCCTGTGACATGTAGGAAATCTCTTAGTGTGTGGAACAGTTACTCTGTGTAACACCTAGAAACCAGATTGCTCAGTACACTGATACAGTGATGTAAAAAAATGTCTGGAATTGTACAGCAGAGGACGGTCTTGCCCATGAACAGTTTTTGATGCTTCTGAGTTCTGTGATTAGCAGAGTAGAGCTCAGTCTGCAGCCACTGGAAGTGTTTCAATAAAGCAATTTAGAATATCCTGGATCTGAAATAAGTTAATACTTCTATTCATTCCTTTAACAACCTTAACATATTAACCTGATTTATGATCCCCCTCAGATTTCTCTAAGGAGAGGCTATAGGAAGCTTCTTTTACCATTGATCTTGAGGAGTGCAGGAACCATGTTGTAGGCTGGATAAAGAGGGTTTCTTTTATCCTGTATCTTGTGTGCCATACCTGTATCTTATCTGCAGGGACTTATGTAGTGTGATTCTAAAAATGCTGTGGTCTGAATTACCCTCATTCTGCCACCAAATTACCAATGCCGAAATCTTGGAAGTCAGGGATTCGTGTAACTTCCCTGCCACAAGTCCATTTTGAGGACATCAGTATGCACCAATTCGGAACACAAGACTAGAGGTGGGGGAGAGCATCTGTCGTTCGTTTCAGTGGCCAGTCCAGCACAAACCACAACACTATTACTTAATATTGCTAACAAATACAGGATTCATAGGTAAAACGTCACCATATGGATCACTGCCATCCATGAAGAAAATAGAATCAGTGCATATGCCAATTTTTTTCTTTAAATGCTAGGGAGCCCAACTTCTCCCTTTTTAATGAGACCCCTTCATTCAATGGGCCTTAGTCAGGCTGAGTTTCGTTCTGTTCCTTGAAGGGCCTCTGTACTGTTGGAGGGAGTCATAAGGAGTATTTAATACAGATGGAAATCGGACATAGTGCTCTATCCAGGAGACAATAGCTCTGTTCAAAGCTTTGTTTTATAAAGTCATTAAAAAGAGAGTGACTTCAAAATAGCAGAATGAACAGACATGTCCAAACTCCCTTAGAAACTGAACAAGCTGGACAGAAACTCATGTTTTCTTATAAAGTTATTATTGTTTCCCATAGAGACCATAAGGAGCTTGACAAGAATAGCTGAGAATGACCCTAATGGTTTTAGACGTGAGCTATCCTTAACCAATCATTAAATTGGTTAATGGCTTTTTTTACCACCACAATCAAGATAAAGCAGCCATAGTGAAGCACATATAGCGGATAACACTACAGACGTTTTTCATGTAGATATAACTTTGCCTATCCGAGCAATGACATCAAAACATCTAAGAGTGTTCTAGAGAAAATGGCAATACATGCATTTAGGCAGACATTGGTCAATGGCTTACAATTCTTTGTGAATTCTTTGTACTTTTGCAAAAGATTCTTAGCTTGCAAAATTAAGACATATAGAATACAAGATTTAACACATAACACTAGTCCAAATTGACTGTTTTAGGGCATGGGGGAGAATTCTCATCTAATTAGTACTATGCATATTTTTTTTTTTTTTCAGTTTTCCTGATTTAGTTTCAAAGCATAGAAATACCATTTTCCCCCTCTCCTGATTGCTCAAAACATTTTTATTATTAAAACACATTTTGTATAATTACTTCACTTAGCCTTACAGTCCCCCCTTTGAGCATCTGTTTTAATTATACTGAATCAAGCTATGATTTGGCTGGCTTAAAATTTCCAAGTCGGATGCCAATAGCAATGTGTTTGGCTACTGCCGTACTCTAGTTCTGCCAAAGTAGAAACTCCCTGGGCTATTCACTTCTGATTTTTTTTTTTTTTCTTTCTTTTTTTCAGGGGGCTGTTGGACCTTAACACAAGAGACATATGATCCAGTGTTAGTTTTGATTGGGTTTCAGACTCATTTATCAACACGTGTCCCTTCCTCTCTGCAAAAATGGCACATAGGAGTTCCATAATAATGGAAAAAAAAAAAATCGGCTTGCTTTAGCAATGAGAAGAGAAGGGATCAGAATAGACCCAGCATGAAAATGTTATGGTGGTGAACATTAAGCCTTGCAGCTAGTGTTTACAGCTGTAGAGGATGTTTTCTTGTAATCTTATTCTCGTCTTTATAGTTATTATACTGAGTAACTTAATCTGTTTGCTCAGGAGATGTCTATGTTTGGCATCCTGGGGAGCTGGAATATGTAATGCTTTCTTCTTTTTTAGGAAGAGTACACTGAAAAAAGAGAATAAAAGAATATTTAACACATCCCTTGTGCAAATAAAATGAGTTACTATAGATCGCTGTTTTGTTTGAAATCAGCTACAGTTAAGTGGTTAACCAGGACAGGGGGGCATGGGGAAAGGAGATACTGTGCAACATTTCTTAATGCAGATAATGGAAGGACACAAGCAGGTGAGCAGGATTTCTCTTTTTTGTTTTGTCTTTAAGTGCCAACTAAAAAAATCTGATGTCTAAGGTGAGCGATTAAGATTAGCTTCTTTTTTTAAGACAAGACTATAGGTATGCATGGTCGCCCTAGCTAAAATTAAAAATTGCTTAATATTAAATTAAATGAGGGGTTATGCCTTAAGCCACCAACTCTAAGGGAATGCCTGCAGTGAAGACCAAAGCATGACTTCAGGTCATGCAAGCAGTCCTTGTTACACTCTGTTCTGCCATGACTATGCCATTGGCCACATCAGAGGTGGTTCTGGGGGTCTCATCCGTGGATTGCAGCTGGTAGGTATTCCCCTAAGTTTAAAAGGTCTGCTGGCATCTAGGGGCAGACTGTTTCGCTTTTCCTTTCTCTTATTCAGCTTATGTTTCTGTGGATCCTTTAGGAAAATATAAGCTGAGGGGAGCAGTTTCCTCAGCTGTGTCGTAGTGTTCTACTAACGAGGACAGGCAAGCTGTGTGTCTCCTAAAGGAAAAAATTGCTATTAAAGTGATAATTAGGCGTTCTCGTGTTGGAGATCAGTGTGGTGGTGAATTTAACCCGGTGGGAAGCAGTGGCACAATCCTACTCTGTGCCTGGGCTTCAGGAAGTTTGTCTTGCTATATGCTTTTTCTTATTCTAAACAAAATTCCCTGAAATAGGTGTCTGTTTTGAAATACCCATGTAATGTGGACAAGGGACAATTATGTTGACAATGACATTTCCATCACATCAAAGTAAATAACTTTGAGTCTGAGCTTCATGATGTGTTGTACTTGGAGTGGTGGCAGATAAGAGCTTAAGCTTTGGAACAAAAACACGCTTTCCTGAGGAAGTGTTAATGCAGCTGCAGCATCAAGCTAAAAGGTGAAGTCCTTCACCACCTGATACCTGCAAAGCTCCACCATGATTTTCTGAAAAGAGTTTATTTAATGAATATGAATTTCACTAAATTTCCTAAAAGTTCAGTTGCAGTGAAGGGTGAAAAAGTGAGAAGGACCAGAGGCTGCAGAAGTAGCTGCAACTCTTCTTCCACTCCAATTGGAAAGGATGTAGAGGACTAAATGAGTATTGCTGGCAAGTGAGAATGCACTTGCCGCTTAATTAGCTGAATCTTGCTTGCAGAGGATAGAACTTGTTTCTGCAGGGGGCTGAACACATTAATTGGCATTTCGTACACCTTTCTATGCACATCTTTCTGTTGCAACATTTTCCTTCAAAAACTTCAAAGATAAAACTGCAGTATTACTGAAAAAGTCAATAATACAGATGCTGACTGAGCCAGAGCAATAAGAAAGGAGTCTGCCCTAAGGGAAGAAGTGGGAAGCCCCAATGTAACATATTGAATGTTTCAACAGTGACATGTCCGTGATTAATAAATTCATGAGAAGCTGTTGTGCAACAGTACCCAGAACAGATCAGTGAGCAAGCATTTGAAAAGCCTTATTTTAGTAGATTAATAACTGTGAAGGGCTATTCTAATTTCACAGGAGATATTTTAGTGTATGATCAAAAACCACTATATGCAAAAAGTGTAAGTTTAAAATGGTTCATAAAAACCTAATATTAGTAGAAACAGTTTCATGATTAAAAAATTGCACAAAAGCCTTTTTATCTTAAATTAAACTGTATGGCTTTTGCAACAATATTGTGGGCTACTGGCATAATCAACAAACAATAAAAAACTAATCAAAGGATAAAATGAACCTATATAAGTTCAGCTCATAAATGAGGTGAAGAGACTAGTTTTCTGCAGGGTTTGTTTTTAAAACTGATGTGATATTTAGTTTCTGGTTTTCAGCACGGCTTTTAATTTGGAATCCTCCGCTCCTAACACGCGCAAGGAATAGCAAAGCCGTAGCTAATGCTAGTACATCCAGTTGTGTTTGTATTGTTACCTTTGGCACAAAGATTCAGCATCTCTTTTTAGCTTTTAGATGCAAAAACACAAAGTAAAGCCTTTTAGAGTGAGAATATGCCTTTCCATTTTCCAGTACGGCTCCAGGACAGTTTCCTTTACTCCCTGTGTTTACAAGGACAGCCCAAAACTTGGCATAGGTGGCTGAGGCAAAATTGCATCAAATCCTGAACGTTTTGCTATCTAAAGTCCGGACTTCAAGACCAGCCACCGCCACTCAGGATAAGCTCATTCCTTTTGGCACGACCGATGCTTAGCAAATAAAATCTGGCTGTTCAAAAGGCTGAGGACATGATAAACTCAGATATTTGCCCATATCACAGTCTGGATGTTTAGACAAGACCGAGTTGTTCATTAACATTGATAGCCTTTAAAAGAAATCCTTCCTTACATCTGAGCTTGATTAAGGCCTCATGCCCCTCAAACTGCACTGTCAGGAGGTGAGCAACTGCAGACCAATCAGGGTTGATACCCTAGTTTCTGCTCTGAAAAAAAAAAAAAAAAAACCAAACCCAAAACAATGCATTTTCCTCATGAGCTTTGAAATCTCAAAGTGGCAACATTTGGCGAATGTGTGTCTCTGCAGAGCTCATTCATTCCTCTGAGCCTGTGTCTGCTAGAATTTCTCACACGGAGAAAGTTATCTGTTCCTTAAACAAGAAGATGTAAATTAATTTCTTCTGTAGGAAACATGCTGAATAAGGATCTCCTACAGACCTAGTTCTGTATGTAGGCAGAGACAGTTTCTGGACTTAAGCCATTAATTTTTCTCCCTACAGTCAAAAACATTCATTATAGCCTACATAGTTTTACTTGAAGTCTACTGGCTTTGTTTGCAATAAAGAATCCGGCCTTTTGGAGAGCTTTCTATCTGTTCTGGTATGCTATCTTGATAAAGTTACCAACCCTAATTCTTGCAAATGTGTATTATCTGTCCTTTCATCGGATCACAGAAACTCCCTTGCCATGAGTGTTCTTTTCAAGGGCTTGAATAGCATACGTATCCTCAGTATCTGCCTCTCCCTTGCCTTTTTACATTGCTTGTTGTCCTGTGTTTCAACAGCCCGCTCGGTTCTGTGGCCTTGCCGACACATTGTTGACTTTGACACCATGCTTAGTATGCTGCTAAACTATTACACAGAATGGGTCACTGTAAAGCACGGTATAGTAACCCTCATCATGCATCCTATAGATAAAGTTTCTCCGGCATTGTCCCTGCTGAGGTAACTGCTAGATATGAGAGGCAGTACAGTGATTACTTCGACCAATCTGGACTCTTCACATTCCTTTTGTGTAGGTGTAAGAAGCAAATGAGATGGAGAAGAGGGGCAGGCACCTCATCTGTTTCCCAGTATTTATCAGATGTATGGCAGGAACAATCCTTGTGCTCTACTAAGTACAGTGCATCTAACTCTCACTGGCTCCTGGGAAGGGTCATGTGCTGGAGGAAAGCTTCCTTTTTGATCTCTTTCTCTCAGGACCCCCTCTGTCATTAATTTTTTGAGGCAAGAACAGTAATTCATCCCTTAAACAGGTGCTTCAGAGCTCACAGACAAGTTATGTGGATGAAACACCAGCTTTCTAGCTATTTTCTCTATTGCAGTTGTGTTTTCCTAAAGAGAATAATCATAGAAACCACAGGGTCATGTGTGAGCCCTTTCTAGTTGTGCGTTATATTAAAACAGTAAATCACTTTCTTTCATGAATGTGCTTTTTCTGTGTGGAAGCTGTTGGGTAATTTAGTCCAAAGTCAACCGAACATCTTTAGTTACTTCAGAGATAACGTGTCCTACAGATGGTTTCAATTAATATTTGTTCAGGGCTGCCTAAAGCAAGTAGCCAGTCTGCTTGTTTAGTAAGTGTCAGTTGGAAATATCTCTCTTTATGCACATGAAATGTGACCTTCAGACTTGTTGTGGTCTGCTGGGTAATACCCTCAGAATGGCGTGGCATGGGGTTTTAATTTGTGTCCTTCTCTCTTTTTTTTTTTTTCTACCTGATGTTGGAAGCGGGCACAATACCCAGGGCTGGTGGGATGGTCAGCCCCAAGCCTCTGCATCTGTTTGAGGAACAAAAATAGTGATCTTTGTTAAGCAAGCAGTTATTATGGATTTTACAGAGCGTATCTTCAGTGTTCAAAGCCTGGTTCAGCCCAGCTCTTCTGCTTCAAATAAGCACGCATTTAGGAATAGTACTTAAACAGGAACATGATTTATGTACTTCACTGGCTGCAGTCCTTCAAAAAGTAGCAGGGCCTTTTTTTAGTTAAACCAGTATTGGAGGTAAGGATGGTTTATTACTTGCACAATAAGAGTGTTTCTTAATGAGTGAATATGAAATAACAAAGTGGGTATTTTCAAGAAAAGATGTACTGTGACTGTCTATTGATAAGATCTATGAAATCAAATTGTTTGCAATACATATTATAGGACAACACACGCATAGGACCAAACACCATAAATAAATAGAATTTTACTATAAGGTGCACATTTTGTTTGTATAAAAATGAGAATCTATATATTACAGAGAATAAGAATCGCTGAGACTAGCTAAATCATACACAATCGGTGAATGCTGGAAGTGTTCATGCAAGTTACATTTTGACAGACTAGTGATTAATCTGGTGACATCTAATAAAGTATATTATTGGGTTTAAACAGGTAGTGGAATAGCTTGAGTAACTGCACTGATGAGGAGTTAATAGGGCAACGCAGAGGGAAGTTGCATTGATGTGTTTGCACTGTTTCTATTTGGACAGAGTTAAAAGTTTGGCTGAGGCATAAGTTACATCACTGTTGCCTTGCTTCATCCAGTAGAATTGCAGTTGCTTCGCGTTGGAGTAGCTGGGGCTGGATTCAAGTTCCTTGCTTCAAGAAGGTTGCAAATAGCGTCTCTTATGCATTCACCTATGACAGAAGCAGAAACACGCTATACACATATGTTATTAATTTGCTTCTTGTTGGCAAAAATTTGCACTCCTAAAGAGTTCACTGTGTTGAAATGAATCTGGAGAACAAAGAAGTTGCTATTTCCCTGCATATGAAACATGCATAATCTCCAGTGAACATAGGAAGAACTCTGGTGCTGGCAATGTCTGTCTGGCATGTACAGACACATCCATCCCAGTTGGGTTACCTTCCACAGGCTTTTCTTGCAATTAAGTTGGGAAAAAAAATTGTCCTTATGTGCCCTAGATGAGTTGATCTCTTTCTTTTGCTAGCAGAGGAAGTGGAAGGCTCTCAGGCTTACAAAATTATTAAGATGGAACTTCCAGAAATATCTTATTTCTGAGTTCTTTAGCCATAGATTTTTCCATGCTGCACTTCTCTTTATTATTTATACTGCTTTCATTGTTGCTACCATTCATAGACTGGTGGATAGCCAGCAAAGAGTTTGGCTGAATTGTCCATCTGTCTGTACTTTTGCTTGGATTCACAAAGGTTTTGAGTGCACAGCCTAAAACTTGCCTAGTCAGTTCCCATTTAAACTCCTCTTTAACGAAATCACAAAGATGAGAGAATCATACATAATTAAAGAAATATACAAAAAATAGCTTCTTCGTATGTAACTACGTGTACACTTTTCAGTATTAGTATTAGTGATGAGACGTTTTTTAAGGTCTTTGCTAAGATTTCAGAGTCTCCTGTTAAAAACCCAGGTTGTTCTCCTTTAAACTTCTTTTGGCTTAAATAGTGCAGCTCCTTTTCTAACACCGTCTTCTGTCAGTTACTTTTGTAAGAAGTGGGCTGTCATTTTTCAAATTCTAGTGTAAATTGCAGACCAGTTTTAAATACTGGGAAAAAAAAAAAAAGAGCATAACCCTCATTAGAAGTCTTTATAAATATATTGTAGAAATTCCACATCTTTTCATACTGTGACACAGGAATGGTCATTCCCAGTCTGCAGCAACTTGTTAAGCCTCAATATGTGACATGCGGGATTGATTATTATAATATAGTTGGGTTTATTCTGAAAATAAGTTCAAATATACCCTTTTGTGTTGGGTAATTTTGTTTGCAAGAATAGTCATAGTCCAATATCTTTAATAAAAATACAAATTTTCCTTCTAAGCAGAGTCCTTGATAACTGAGAACCTTTTCCTCCCTTAATTACGCTTTTTATGATTTTCTTGAGGGGGTGTTTGTGAAGGGATGCATGCAGCCGTGTCTCCAAAAAGTTTCTTTTTCAGAGGGAGGAAAGATTAATTTGTTATAATAGGAAAAATGGGACTTCCTCCTGTTTTGTAACATCAACAATACAATCCTTTGAGTGTGTGTGGGAATATTATTTAGGAAGTCTGAAATTGCAAGTGTTACCTCTGAGCAAATTCTTCCTTAAGCTCTTGAAATACATTCCACGTTTGCAGAATTACGGGGTAACAGTTCAGAAGGTTCTCATAGCTTTCTTAAGTTTTTCATTTTCCTTTTATTTTTTGCTGTGTTTTTTCTTAATTTTAATGGATGTACTTACTCTTGAACTGAAAAGCAGTGACGTTTGAGTAGTTTGACTGAGGAATCCATACTGGGAAGAGTTACTAAGGCACGTTAGCAGGGAAAGTTGTCTATGGTTTGTTTAAAAAACACGAAGAGAAAAAAAACCCGTTTGGGGACCCCTGGTTTCATGACTCAGTGTGCTGATCCAGCAGCTATTGAGTCCATCAGGCAGTGTAGTACTTGCCTCCCTGGGGAGTCCATTTTTCTGTGCACTGCATCCCAGGTAGTTACCAAGAGAAACCAGAAAATAATCACCCAAGCATGTAACAGGGAGGTGCTCAGCCCTTCAGAACAGATGAATCTCATGGACGTTCGTTCTGCCTGGTGGCAACTGTCTCTGGCTGCTGAGGCCACTGGCTCAGACTGGGGATGTGCCCTTGAACAGCAGGCTCATATAGCTGCAGAGTCTGCCAGTGTTGAATTCTCTGGGAGTTTTTTCCATCCTTCCTCCCTGCTGGCTGCTGAGGAGGACATCTAAACCCCTTTCTGGAGAAATTCTGTTGAATTGAACCAGCTGCCCCCAGATTTATACCCAGTCAGTTTTTAAATGTGTTTTCAAAGGAAAGAACTGTGGAAATGAAATTTCTAACGTCCCCATTGTAACTCGCTCACGCTAATTTAAAGATCTCGCCAGTGTTAGCATTGACAGGGGGAACTTTTCCAGATGTGCCTTTTGACAGGCCCAAATATGTTGATGTCTCTAGGGAGCACTCAGCTGCTAGGTAGAGCCTGGTGTGTGGTGGGATGAGGTGGGGGCTGAGCCACCTCCATACTGGGGGTTTCTTGGATATCACAAGACTGTTAGCATGAAATGTAAGTTTGGTTTGGGGACTTTGGTAGCTTGTGTCAGGTACCAAACTGATTTCAAGCCTGAATTAGCCAGAAAAAAATGAATGCTGCCTCTCAGGCCCTGGCCAACACACAGGGTGAAATCTCCCCTGGGGTGATGTCTTCTCTTGAATTCTAAGTCTAGACCCTTGAGCTGTCTTATGCAGGTCTTTGCTGCAAAGGAGAAAAATACCATCCTAATTGAAGGCATATTGCTGCCTTTGGACAAAAAGGGAAAGTCCCTATTTCGCAAAATGAGGAGACATTATGGCAAAATGAAGACTTGACAGTGTTTTGACAGATGGGAATACAAATCCTGTATAAGATCCACAGTTGGAGAAGGCAGATGATCTATCTCAGTACTGATGCTTTCCAAAGCACCTGAGGAGCATTCCAGCATGTGGCTGTACAGAGCCACTGCTCGTTTGTTCTAACTTGCATGCAATTTAATTTGCCATAGGTGGGTGAAGGATGAGCTGTATTCATGTACGGTCTTTGCTTTCTGGTTTTCCAGCTGCAAAACAGGAATTCTCTGGACCACTGGCAGCTTGTTTGTTGAATCATACACTTGTGTGCAGACAGAGCTCAAACCTGTGGCCATTTTCCATTACAAAGAGACTGTTATTGTTAAATCCATGTGCTCAGTCTTAGAGCAAGATTTCCTGTTGTTGTCTTATGAGTACTGTTGGGTTTTTTTTGCTTGAAGTGGAAAAGTATTATAATTACTGTAGGGTATATTCCCAAAACTTCTGCTATGCACTAAGTCCCACGGATTTAGAACAGCAGTATACCTGCAACATTTTATGAGTGCGCAGAATTTTCTCACTGAGTATAGGAAAAACAGCTAAGCTTGGTCTTGTGGCTAAGCATGAGATTAGAAACGTTGGACATCTAAATTGTGTTTTCAGCTCTGTCAAGTAATTGCTATGTTTGTTTTTGGTTGAGTTATTCTTGCTGACTGAACTTCCTCATTTATAAGTAGGAATAATTTGATCTCACGCAGTTAATCTCTCCATATATGCGAATTGTATATCCAAACAAATATGAAATAATAAATCATGTCAATCAGTAACTATCCTTGGTGTCTGAAAGAAAGATTAAGAAAAGCAAGGACTGTTTTTTTCTTCTTTAAAAAAAAAACCCAGCTAATTTTAAGTTATAAATAATAGTATCTATCCTAAGTACTGATTTGTTAATTATGGTATTTAAATGTATGGTCTAACCAACGAAATGCATTTGAGAACACTTCTACCTCCCATCCAATTTTATCTAATTATGTCGGATGTTTCTGTATTTCTAGTGAACTAACCTCACCCTAGAGCCGTGAATGCAACTCAGGCTAGATTACTATCCTGCCTTGCTGCAAATCCTGACAGGCAGTACAAATTATGGTTCACAGTAGTTCTGGTTTTGTTCTCTGAAGTGGGTGGTTCAGCTATTCTTTGCCTTCTCTTCTCGGCAAGGTTGGCTAGGAAGTGCTTCTAGCCATTAACTAGTGCTCCTCAAATTGCCAGGGATTGTCATAGGCAAATTTAAGGACTGTTGTGTGTTTGATTCATGGTTTATCAGTCAAAATGGGTGCCTGAATCTCCACAGTTTTGCCCTTGCAATCTTAGCAACAGCTGGTTTTACAGTTGGTTTTGTATCTGACTTGCTTGGCCTGTGAAGCTGTAGGCCTTAAGGCTGTAATCAGGAAACTATCATCCACCCTGTGGAAACGTTGAAAAAAAGAAAAGGAAAAAAAAGAAAAGGGTCATCTGTAAATAAGCAGCTCCTAAACTGCTCTGATGTACATGGATGTCTGCCACAGCTTCTGGTGAGTCCGTGATTTGGGAGCTGCAAAACAGGGATGCAGCCACATTCCCGTTTTCTCTCTGAAATTGCTGCAGGCTGATGCCAAATGAAGCCTCTGCCTGTGCCCTTACAGAATGATGTGTGTGTGCTAAAGAGAGCATATTTAATGATTCAGTAGTTGGAAATTCCCCTTAAATATCCTCTAGGTTATATCTAACATTCAAAAGAGACCTGAATGTGTGTTGAATACTGATTATCCCCGATCTCTTCTATGGGCCAGGATATACCATTTGGCTTCAAGAAATGAGCCGTTTCTTAAAGAAAAGAATTCTTGGTATCTGCCTGATCATCTGTGATCGCACATGTCTTTTAGTTTATTTTAGATTTTTTTCATTTACTACAGATTGTGCCAGTGGTAATTATAGTAGTCCAATAGATGTACTAAAGAGAAAAAAAAATAATTCTAGATTGAATTGATACCTTTTGTATTGCACTAACTTGCTTTAGGGAGACAACACAGGTTTCAGGACCAATGTTTCTCATTAAGCCAGGACAAAGCAAAGAGTTTAAGATACAGCGATAGGATGCTAACTCATAAAGAGTGACAATATAAAATTGCCCCAGAATAATGATGGGTAATGAGATATCTTCCTTCACACAGATCTGAAACAAGGGGGGAGTGAAGTGCTGGCAGGCTAGGGGAAAACTGGATTTTTTTGGTTCATTTCCCAGAGGACAAGGCAGCCTCACGAGGATGCTTAATATTATCTGTGTTATAAATGCTACCAAATATCACCACCTGTTACAGACGGACATTCTTATTTGCAGGAATCTAAGCATGAAATGGGCATAAAGAGGGCATCTGAGAAGTAGCCACTGTTAACCCTTTTGAAGCACAGCGGTAGGATCATGGAAGGAAAGCTACACTGCCTTTTTCCTGTGTTGATACTTCTCTTTGGATGAAATGGAGAATTTTAACCTCTGAGGTAGAAAATTTTGTATTTTCATGCCAATGTAATGACTTGCAATAATTTTAATGTGTAAAGTTGAAATAGATACTTTCTCTGTGAAATGTTTGTAGTCACTGTCTTGTGATGTTACTTACTGTTCTGGGTGCGTTGTTGATAAATAGTGTTGGCTAGACAGTAACTGCTTTCCTCACAAAAACTTTAATTTAGTTTTCATTTAGATTTGGAGTAAAAGGAAATTACTTTTTCTTTTTTTTTTTTTTTTAATCGTTAATTGGGAAAGAATGCAATAACTATGTCCCAGAACAGCAAGCTGAGTCATGAACAAAGCACCCACCTGAATGGAGAACCGGGTGAAAAGATGGTGCTGCTCAGGAATGGTTCTTGCATGTGTCTCTTTCAGACCGCCCCAAGCATAAATTATCTTCCTGGGAATACCTGCATCAGAACTGTCACTGTTTCCATAGAACCAAGTTTGGACTGAGCCATCAATTTTTCAGTGGGAAAAATATTTTGTTGAAAGAGTTTTGACCACTTCTGATGACAGCAGTCATTATTTTTACAGATATAAAAACTTAAGGGCAAACCAAATCTTAGGACCTAAGCATCTGCTTAGAAAATCTACAGATAATAAAATAGTGATGAGTCTATGAATTAGTAGGGCTGTAGGGCTCTGGTTCCTCAAATTCATCCGAAAGCTGTCTCTAACATTTATATAATTACAGATTTGGAAAACTGTGAGAATACAATCTCTTTCTAGACACAGAAGGACTACCGAGGAATAGCATCTGTAGCAGAAAATATAGTCGTGACTTTGAAGTAACTGAAATGTTTTAATGAGAAAGGCTTTTAAAATACATTTTGCATCTGTACTCTTTGGTTCTGATTGCATTGAACCTGGAGATGTAGGATGGATTTCTTCCACATACAGAAGAGGTTGTGTGTCTGCGGTTCAGGTCCTCTTCACTGTTATCTGTGAAACAGAGGGTTAGCTTCTCGTTGAATTGAAGCCTATTGCTGTTTAAAAACAAACCCAGCTTAGCAAAAGCCTACTTGCAATCATGAAAAAAATAACAAAAAGATAACGTGGCAATTGCTTTTTTAGGAAAAAGCACATGTAGTGAAACTTTTCACGCAGGGTATTTTGCCAGGAAGTGTGTGAGTGTAATATATAGACCTAAATCCTCCCTGTCTCGTCTGTGCATTGGGGAGTTTTTATGGGGGTGGGGAGAAATGTCTGCTTATTTTCCCTCAGACCTAGTTTCAGGCCAGGGAATGGCCCAGGCACAGTATTAACACAGCCCTTAGGGTTTTTTCTTTTTCTTTTCACACAATGGGGTGGTCGCCCTACATTGTTGGTGGCTTATGCACTTATCAGGGACAGGATTGGGCAGATAAGATATGTTATGTCAAAGCTTGCTGTAAATACTTTCGGGTGCTTACATTTAAAATGTTGGTGCGTTTTGAGGAGGAGCTGAAAACATTACTGCAGAAATCTAGTCGGGGTTGTTGGGCTTCATGCTTAAAATAGGTCAGTTTCTCTTTTTGGTTAGTTTTTAAAGGGTAACGGTGAACTATACAGGGGGAAAAAAGAAATTACCAGGGTATAACTGGAGAACTGTAGATGCTTTACAGGTTTGAGGCGTACAAGTCACAGCAAACAGGATGGGTTAAACACCACCCCCACACACACGCACTTACCCCCTTTGCGGAACCCGGGTGAGACCAGGTGAGGAGGACTCCGGCTCGCAGCACCGGGCGTTGCTCATCCCTCGGGGGGTCGCCCGGGGGACCTCCCGTAGCACGGGGCGGGA
>NW_009649570.1:1952408-1958154 GCF_000708025.1 Charadrius vociferus
CGGAACGGGACGGGACCCGCCGCACCCCCCGCGGGGATGATGGGGTCGGGGCCGGTGCTGTAGAGGGTCGGTGTAAAGGGGGGGCTCGGCGCCGGGTCCTTTGCGAGGAGGGGGCGGCGGTGCCGGGGACTGAGCACAGCAACCCCGGTGCCTCCCGGGCGTCCTTTCCCCGGGACCGAACTGCGGCTTTGGGACGATTTACGGGCTTTGTGGCGTTCGTTAGCATCTGGTGGATGGTTGTGGGCTTTAGGCAGCTTAAATTTAGGCATGAATGCTGGTGTGCACACACGCAGGGATGGTCCGGATCTTACCCTTTAAAATAAGAATGTGTGTGTGTGCTTTTTCTGGAAAGAGACCGTGGCATCTGTTTCTTCTTGTCTAAAATAATTCCCGTGTGTGCTTGGCTTTGCTTAATTCAAAAGAGCGGGCTCGGGTATGGGGAGAGGGGAGGACCGTGGGAAGAGTGTCGGTAACTTGGAGCAGGATGATGAATTCTGCCATTGGGTGACTTTTGGAGAAGAGACTTGAGGAAGGGCTTTCCAGGGCAGGGTCGTTGTCCCAAAGAGCTTGCCCGAGGGGATGACTTGGTGTAGCCTCCCAACTAAGGACCATCTGTCTGCGCCTACGGAGGCCGAGGCAGTCGGGATTCTGTGTAGGACATCTGCTGCCGCTGTGTTTTGGGAAGGGCATCCCTTTGTTCCTCAGAGGGGCCAGATTTCCGCCCCCCCCGCGCAAAAAAATGGCCATCCTAGCAGGGCCTGCAGGGAGCGGGCTGGTGGTACCGTCATGAAGTGTGTAGGTGTAGCGCCCGCTTGTCTCGCCTGCGGTACCTATGTGCTCGTACATCCATGCACATGCACGCTATTTGCTTTTTCGAGTAATTGAAACCTTTGCAATTTCAGACACTGTGATTAAGGCAGTTGCTGTGTATTTAATCGGGACCCCTGTCCTAAAGCACAAATGTAACAATAATGAAATAAATGCTAACTACTCTTAAAACGTATGCTGGAGAAACTGTTTCAAATAGATCCAGATATTAGAAATTACCACTGGAAAATGTAGAGGTCAGGTAAAATGGCTGATTCTGCAATTTTTATGTTGAATCATGAGTTTTCCATATCCGTCTGTCCTATTGTTAATTGTGAATTAAGGCTGGCAACAAGCTGCCCATCCTTCCCTGGATGAATCATCACTTTGTCAAGCCCTGTGTCAAAAACAAGGCTTTCCCCAAAAGCATGCAGTGTTAGGGAACAGAAATAGTGCGACCCATCTGTTAAAGTAGAGTTCAGTGCTTGGCCGCTTTTAAACATATTAAAGGTAACGACATTCTTCTCTTCATGTGTTTTTATTTCCAGTTGTCCCAGGCCTAACTTTAAGAATGTCTTTAATTTAGTGCTTAATGCAACATGCTGCCTCTGGCTTGATTCTGTGTGAAGGTGTAATAGCTGTAGCGTTCCCATTACTCCCAGAGTAACATCCAGTGGTAACTGCTCATGTCGGTGTTTACCATCATGTAGCAATTACTGGCATATTAGGTTACCACAAGTTCCCCCTGTCTTTAGGAAAGAAGATGTTTCTGAAAACGCCTGTGTGGTGTTTGGTGGCATATTTGATGGACATTTTAAAAGCTTCTGTCTCCATATGGGTACCACAAACAGATTGAGTGCTCTGCAAGGCGAAGGTGAAAGAACTCATGAAAGCATCTCAGATCACAGAAACTTGCCTTTTTTTCTTTCCTTTTTTATGCAAGAGACCTTGTTAAATCACATCTGTGGGGAGGAACTCTGTGAGCAAACGATGCCAGGGGACAGTAGTTTAATTTAGCTATGTGCATTAAACCTTTCAAATGTTGTGCAAGACTTGATGTATAATTCCCTTTAAAAGGGCAAACGTACATTGCAAGCCTACTAGTGCTTCTGGGGGAAGGGAAAATAAAAGTTTGGCAAATGAAAGGAGGAAGTAGGAGAGAGAAATTGGAAACATAAGCAAAGCCATTAATTTTTCCCACTGTGCACTCTTAAGAAACTGCTGGCAATATACTGAAGATACTCTGCCTCATGGAAGTGTCATGGACTTTCTTCACATGATCCTCTGAGATCATCCGGTTTCTCTGAGCTCTGTGGGAACAGAAATTCCTCGTGTTGGAGTCTGATCTCATCTTCCTTCAGCAGCAGTAATAGCAGTGGCTTGGGAATCGGGGAGGAAGGTGAAGAGCGAGCAAGTGGGATGGCTTGGAGAACAGCTTAGTGCTCTTGCAGGCCAATCTGGACGCTCTGCGTTTCCTCCTTTTGCTTGCCCTACATGGTCAGGCCTGAGACAAACACTAGCATACCCACCAAAGTTAAGCACACTGTCGATGTGCTAAGCTTATTTAGTGCATCTCATGCATCAGATCATCCTATAAATCTTAACTTCTATTTCATTCATCCTTTTTATTGTGCTAATGAAAAACAAACTGAAATGGAAGATGGTGACTTGAGTGATTGTACGCGTCAAGCTTAGGGAATTTCCTGAGTTTCATGAAAGGGAAGAATAAAGGCACTTTTTTTTCCCCCCTATTAGCTATGTATTTAGTCTTTTAAATTCTCAGAGCCTTCTTACTTTGAAATAAAAGGTATCAAAGTAGCTTCTCGTGATTGTTGGGGGACTACTGGCAAAAAATTTAAGGAGGCTGCAATAGTGATGACCAGCCCTTGAGTCTGTAACCTGATCCACAGCTTTTTCTCTTCAACTGGGAAAGGAAGTAACAGCTCCTATTACACCCTTATGTAACCTCCCCATTCGTATCCTCCAAAAGAAGGAAACCAGAGCTTGATTTCTGATGTCTAAACTAACATCAAGGCATGCTTTGTCATAAAGAAGCAGTAAAGAATAACATTAATTTTCTTTTGTTTTGCGGTTCCTAGAATGAAAAAAAAAAGTTAAAGTAAAGGTTTTTCTTTTGCACTGACGGAAAGGGTTGCAGCTCTGTTATATGCTGTGAAGTAGCTATTAAAGAGACTACTGGAACTGCAGCTGGGGTCTTTTTGTCAGTCTTTCCTGGTGGGTTTGAGCATTAGTTTCAAAACATTCACCCTTTACAGTTGTGCTCCACTTCGCTTGCAGATTGTGAAAACTGCTCTTTTGGTTTTTATGACTCCAGATTTTGGTGTGTGAACTGAGTGTGGAGACCCAGATCTCCTCTTTTTTTTTTTTTTTTTGGCTGTTGGATTTAAGCCTCATCTTGGGGGAGAGTGATGGGGGAAGAGAAAGGTGAGGTTCTCAAAACCTTTCCTTGTGCATTCACATATATAAAAAGATACGAAAGTAGTATAGTACGTGTTTCTCCCTTTGAATAGAAGTACCTCTGCTCACCAAGCAAATAGAGGAAGCCTTTCTGTGACTCTCTGGGCTTCCCAGCTTCCATACCTCAGTAGGGACAATAAGTCTTTTCCACCTTCTTCATCATTTTTGCCTTTGATCTCCTGCCAAGCTGTTTTTTCTCTAACCGAGTGGCCTCTACTTCTTTACTTACCTCTGGTGCCTGTCCCCCATCCTCCTGAAGCCACTGGCATATCATGCTTGTTGCAATCATACCTCGTACCTGGGAGGTGGGTAACCGTGAAATGTGTGACTTGACCCTCAGGGACCAGCCTGGCCTATGACTGGTTCTTCTTTCAGTAGAGCTGGAGTGTGCTTTTGTGGTATGTGTGGCCATTTTCAGTAATTCCTGCCCTTTTGGATCCTTTGCTCTGTGTTTGAATAAACTTGTAAAACCAAGCAGTTTATCTCACCTTTTGCTTACCTTTGTTTAAATAACTGTAGAGTCTTTGGAGTTGCCTCCAGATGCAAGACTTTAGACTAATGTATCATCCAGCCGCAGGGCTAGAACCATCCAAATTGTCTTTTTGCATGTGAAGAGCTAGTGGCATAGCTTTTGGAGAAAACCATGCAGACACTTAATCTTGTTGTCTCTTCTAACTCCTTGTTACTGGGAAATTTCCAATATCTTGTCAACAAATAAAAATTTGTCCATTTCTTAATACATTTTAATTCCACTAGAAAAGTCACTGTGGTGATGGAAGTGTTTCAATGAGAGAGACTCTGAAGTTTCAAAATAGGGTTTCAGAGATGAAGACGACTTGTGAAGTCCCTTTGCAGATGCGAACTGGTTGGGAAATCACTTGGTGCAGGCAGTATAGTAGGAATAACGGATGCCAGAGGCAAGAGCAGCATCCTTTCGCTCCAGTGGAAAATATGTGCACGCTCATGTACGCACACACTAATGCTCAAGCCTTTGGGGTGAAAGCAATCAAGAGGTGGCCTCTAGCCTAAGCAGCCAGACTTAACATTTCAGCAAACAAGCCGGGGGCCCAAGATAAGGAATCCAAATATTCAGAGTCCCAAGGAGTGAGGGTGAGAAACATTTACTGTCACAAAGATTTTCTCCTTTGCAGGGGTGGGGGGTGGGTGTATCTTGGGATTTAGGTAATTGCTTTGTCCCTGACTTTGTGCAGTGCTGCTTCTGAATTGCTTTGGTGTGGGTATACAAATTATGTTCATAAACTTTGCCTTGTTCTCCCTGTCTTGTAGAGGCAGCAACCCTTGTGAGGGTCTTATATTGGCAGAAATCCTTACACTGTTGGGCAAGAGGATCATGAAAAACAAAAATGGCAGGAAGAAAGAAAAAGCGTATAGGAAGGAGAAAAAGAGGATGTAATCATGAGGAATAGGTGCTGAGTAACAGAAGGGTTGATGGGTACTGTACTATCAGAATTGCTTGCTGTAGATTTTTTAATTTTCTAAATACAGGCAACAAGGAGAGACTCATTTTTCCCTACTGTCAGCAGAAAGTAGTTTTTAAAAGTTTGCGACCACAGCCTGGTCAGAATTAGTACAAGTTTCCTGGGCCCACAAATATGCTCTGTATGTGAGCTCTCTTGCTTTTCTCTCTCTGCTCCTTTTTCTGTAATTTTCTATAATTTTCATCGTTTTTGTGCTCTAAAGTGCTACTGGGGTACTTTGAATTATAAATAAGAATAACTTGAACTGCAGGACTTCTTAAAATGGAAATAAAAACAGTATCCGGAGCAGTCACATCCTGAAATGTTTCTACTCTTTTATATGCATGTTCTTAATGGAGTCTGTTCCTCCTTGTGTCTGCAAGAGCACACTGGTGTTTGAATATCTTTGTAAAGGCTTGACCTTAAGGTAACCATTTTTTTGTGCACAATAGAGCATATGTAACGTCCTGATACTGTGCTTTAACTTTTCCACTGACCTTTGAAAAACCTCCACCTCAGAAATGAAACGAGGAAACTACTGAATGTTGACTTCTGTGTCTTGGTAAAGCACGAGCAAAGAAAGCAGCACCTACTCTCTGTATTTTAATGCCTTTGTGTTAAAACAATTTGTAGGACAGTTAATGGTGTCTTTTTAGATCAAAGAGGTATCCTAAAGACCTTATTGCGTAAGGAGTCTTTGGATGGCGCTGTAATGAGTTAGTTCGGCTTTTAGGAGAGCTGTTGAAGGGAGTGAAGTTGGTATTAATCCTCTGCATTGTTTCTCTGTGGAAGCAAATAAGCAGCTTAACAGAGGCGCTGATGACATTGGCTGAGAGATGAAGAGGTGCCAGTTCTTCTGGGACTCCAGGGACCAGTTAACCATCCGCCAAGTAGCTTTGCTAGAGCTTCTTGTTCGAGGGCGGAGGAAAAAAAGCTTTTTCTAGTGGGGTTGGTGCTCAGATATGAAAGGTGGAATACCTGGG
>NW_009649570.1:1958196-1975938 GCF_000708025.1 Charadrius vociferus
AGAAGGAAGATGGTAGGGGTTGAGAGGCAGGTAATTTTAGGGAGTAGTTAAGCCTACAAGCTAAACAAGTTAAACCTTACAGCTAAACCAGTTACCAATTGGTTACTAAGTGTCTGGAGACCCTTCCTGGTTTTTACCTGTGAGAGAAGGTCTGTGGCTGATGGAGAAGTTGAGCTTAGTTACATAGGGGAAGCCAGGGAAGTGCTGATTCCAGGTGGAGCTTCTGAGAAGGAAAAAGAGTAGTGAAGACGGTGAAAATGAATCCCCCTCTTTTGGAAGGAATATTCCTAAATGTGGAGAGGAAATATCATTGCCACAACATACCAGGAATCCTCTGTACAGCCTTGGTTAACCCTGCTCAGCAAAGATGGGCTCAAATAGGAGTGGGAGCAGAAAAGGGCTGGTCAGGGGGATGGAGAAGCTGCTGAGAGGAAACTTAATGATCCTGGCTATGCTCTATTCAGAATGAGGACTGTGAGAAGATCCTCTCTAAATGTTTTCCTGGGGGGAAGAAAACACATTTAAATTTAAAACAAACAAACTAAACCAACAAAAAAAACCCCAAACAAACAAACAAAGAAAAAAAAACAACAACCAAAACCCACCCTATAGCATTAGCCCAAGCAAGAAGTGGATATTAGGTGACCATGAATAAATTTGGGCTAGAATTTAGACCTGCTGTAGGTAGTAGCTCTCATGAAACATAAGAAGGATGAAAAATCACACTCTGGAGTAGTGCAGTATAGCAGTTATGATTGTATGATACAGTGGTTTTGGCACTGGTCTCGAACGTGCAGAACAGATATAGATGCTCTTGCCATTGTTCAGTTCACAGACTGTCAGGCTGCGGGAGTTAAAAGGGCTCTGGAGATTACCTTCAGTGATCAAAGAGTGCAACGCTGTGTTAAAACAAAGTTTACTCTGGGAGAAACCCTGGAAAATCTTTTGGCAAACAAGGGTAGAGCTGGAGCTCCTTGGACATTGTAACAGATTTCTGCCACGGGGGAAGCTTCCATGTATCCAGGGTGAATAGATCTTTCTGCTTCCCAAAACTGCCAGTTGATAGTTCTTGCTGAAAGAAAATGAGGGAAAACTCAGTACCTGTGGGTGTTTGTGAGACCGGCTGTTTTCTTTCTGCTGAAAGGAGGTGCTTTCTATTGATATTTTAGGAAGGCGTCCCTCTCTAAATTTGCAAAATGCTACATTTCATTTGGAAATGCCTTTGTCATGCTAGATGTTAATAAGAACTCTGTCTGCTGGCTTCTAACTTCATGGACATCTGGACAAGAGCGATTACTCTGTGTTGAAATGCAGCTTCTTGAACTTCTCCCATTGTCTGAGACATCTCTTATCAAGAGATACACAGGAATAGCTGGAGATACCTTGATTTAAAAATTACTGACTTTTATTTTGTGATTTCAAGTGTCCTACTGAGAATGACTGTTAAGAGTGAAAATGACAAAACTGTGGATATTGTTTAACACTTGAGACAAGCAAACACGTCTAACAGTACGCGGAATTTGTCTAAGCCTCCTCTGCCTTTAAATAGATGCTTTTTAACTTGGATTTGGGCAAATACTGCTTCCTCTTCCTGCAACACTAGCAGCAAAATGTTTTTATTTTCTCCCCTTCCCCCCTCTCCCTCCTGCTTTTCATTAAAAATAGCAGTGTTTTGCTGAAGAGAAATTGATGCGCAGAATAGGCAGTGATGGCAAATTGTAGGGTGAAACCTTGCACTGTTCTGTTACCTTGGCAGCTAGTCCTGGGAGAAATGGGACTAATCGAGTCTGACTTCCCGCAGGTTTTTCTCTTTCGATGGATTGACTTGCAAAGCAGCAATTTCCAGGTTTTCTGCGGCTAGGGAATTTTGCAAGGCCATTCTTCTACAGTGGCTCTGTGGTACTTAATAAGGTGTTCTTCTTGCAGCTTATGTCTCTGATGGGATGCTTATGCTCAGATCTCCTCTCCTGCCTGCTTTTACAAACACGTGGAAAAATAGCTATTCTGTTGTAGACTAAATAGCTAAAAATAGCTATTCTGTCTGTAGACTCCTCTGTCCTTTGAATGAAATTCAACATTAGGCATGTATGAGAGAGTAGATACATAGATGGAGACATGTACAGCTAGCATGATTTGTCTTATCTTTGTAAAATACTAGGCTAAAAACATTCCAAATATTATTTACAAATATTACAAGGAGCCCATAGGGTGAGGTTTCCAGGAGGGAGAAATTGCAATGGGCAAGAATCAGATCTCTGGGGTGGTGTTTGGGTGGCTTTTTTTCCTTCTGTTTTAAATGGAAAAGGAAAGTGAATGGTGTGGAAATACACAGTGCTTTCAGCCATGCACATTTTAGCTTTACCCAGACTTCTGTTTGGAGGAGAATATGGGTACCTGGAAATTTGGACCTTGATCTGTGGGTAACTGTGAGTGTGACAGTGTCTCCCAGCTGCTCTAGGAGTTGCAGGCACGCTCAGTTATCGTGGGTGATTTGGTGGTGGGTAGATGGGGGCACCAACGCCTCTTCTGGGATCGGATTTCCTGAAGATCCTCATTAGCTTTGTGTTTGTCCATGCCCGGTTTTAAGTGGTTCAGTGACTGCTGTGATGACTTTCTGTGGCTGCTTTTCCTTCTGCTGTTGGCAGCTGAGTGAAGCTGTGGCGTTACCTGTTCTGTTGTTTCATATTCTGCATATCTTCAAGGCTTATCACGGACTGCTTAACAGGCAACGCACCCAAGTATTTGAGGAGAAGATTAGCATGTACTCTGGTATTTTAACCCTCTACTATTAAGACATCTCTGAATACCCACCTTACTGACATGATACAGATTGGTATTTACTCCAGTTGCCCCACCATGAGCAAATTTCTTTTGCCTGTATTAGGGATGTGTGGCTCGTGTGCTGACTGGAGGAATGCAAGACTTGTTTTGCCCGCACACTTGTGTGGCGGGGAAAGTAAAAACTCTATTATAATAGAAGTATGAATGAAAGGTCTAGATTACAGTTGATTGCTGGATTTCTCCCAAAGGAGTGAAACCTCAGTTGAAAGAAATGTTTTGACTTTGTGAGGGCTGGTTGTTTTTAAGTAGTATTTTTGTGAGGATGTGCTATCGGAGGATCTTTTGAACACAAATTCTGGTGTGGTAGCAAGCTACTGGTGTGTCACATACAACAAAGAAAGAAGATCCCCCAAAACAAATAAGTGCTACCTTGGTTTTCATGCCCCTGTTCTGCAACAGCTATGCAAACTTAACCTTTGGATTGGGTAGAATCCCAGAAAATTGGCAGAAAACTTTAAGCGGCAGCTTGAAAGATGGAGATAAACAGTTTAAAAGGGCACCCCCTACTTAGCAGGGTTCAGATATCCTGTAGTAAAAGATAGATTTTGTGGAGGTTTTTGTTTGTTTTTTTTTTTAAAGAATGAGGGTGCTTTTTTTGTGTTCGTGTTCTGTTCTGAAAACTTTAAAAAAAATCATGTTGTCCAAAGAACACTGTCAATCTGAGCTCTAGTCTTTGGTTTAGGGGAAGAAGGCAGGACCTTTGCTGACTTTTGGTTTTCCAGTCACATTTTGCTCCTTGTTTTGAAAAAGATTCAAGAGGATCTTAGCAAGGTATATGCAAAAAGAGACTCCCTTTATTACTGAATATTTCATCCCTTTCTGTAGATGTGGACCTGGAATGACTATAAAACTCTGTGGTTAGACAATGACTAAGAAAAGCCTAAATGTAAGAAACCACCATGGAGCCTGTTTCTGCTGAAGTCAGTGGGAATTTAACCAGAATTTTGGACTGCAAACAGCCTTGTTAGTGAAGACCTGTTTCCAGATGCATTGAGCATTGAAAATGTCCAAGGTGTTCTCCCTGTCAAACAGGAGTAATTAAAAAAAATATAAAAAAGATCCCTAAACAAACAGCAGAATGACTCTGAAATAACTGTTTATGGAAAAGGCTGCTCCTCACCTATAATCTTTGAGATCTGTCAATATAATCCAAAATGCAAAGGAACTTTTGCAGGGTAAAAATGGAGCACGAAACATCTTTTGATTATTTTAAGACTGTACTTTAGCAGGTGCTGAAGAAGAGTGCCTTACCAATTTTGGAGGACCAAATGTTTTTCCCAAAACCTAGCGTGACTGTATGACCGACCCAGATGAGTTAAAGTGAGGCTGCAAGTTGATTTAGGAAATAGATCAACCCATGAGTGCAATTACTGGTGGCAGTTATTGTGTTGTGGTTGCAAAATAATTATTAGAAGTAATTTGAAAACCTGTACTGCTGGGAATATAAAGTAGAAATAGTAGAATAGATATACCCCACGGTCTCTTACAGCAGGTAATATGCATGCTAATGTATTCAAACTAGAATGCAAAAGTAACGGAAAGTAGCCTTAGAGAAATGCAAACACAGCCCCTCATTCCTTCCCCCAGGCACATGAATTAGTCTTTTATTAGGGAAGAGAAAGAGGGCAAAACTGTATCTTCTGCCTACATGGCTCAGGTTATTTTGGTTTTGTGGTGAGGTACTGCGCACCTTTTACGTGATATGAGTGTGGTGCATGGTCTCGTGACAAAGGATATGAACAGAGGCTCGAGAGAGGCATCTCACTTTTGGGGGTTTGATTACAGCTAATTATTGCTTAACGCAAATTGTGACCAAGCTGATGTAAAAATAAAAAACCCACCAAAAAACGCTGGCAATACCCCCAACAAACGCCAAAAACGTCCAGCAACAACAAGCAAACCTCTCCCCTCTGCATTTATAAAGGATGTGAGTTCTGTTAATGAAGAAAGTTTCAGCCACTGTTTATGTGAGCAGATCATGTCCCAGCGAATGTTTCGTACATGTCCTAATGAAGTCGGATTATTACACGGTCAGTTTTTCTAAACTTCAGTTAAGCCTCCGTTGTTAAACTACGTCAAGATGATGTTGCTTCACATGGTTGCAGCTGTTTGTTCAGCAGTACTTTAAGTGTCCTGTTTCTTTCTTGAGAATTGACCAATCTTTAGGTAGATGCATGGCGTCTGGTAGCAGAAACCAGCGGAGCATTCGTTTCTCCTACGGAATTCTGCTGGGCAAATCTTCTGTCCTCTAAATTGCAGTCACTGGCATACAACTCTGTCGTAATCTGGTGTTGCTAAAGAGCCATTCCCATTTAGCTGTGGTTGAACACAAACATTCCTGCAGTCCTAGTACAAATATACCCTGTAATGCTGCATTTTACTTTTGTAATTTACCTGAGCCATTTGTTGTTAACTACTCAAGGAATCTGGTACGCATGCATAATGTTCACTGCCTACAGAAATTAAAGAGAAGTTGCACAAGGCTTTCAAATAATAGCTCTGGCTTGGTAGCTAAGATCTGAGAAACATTAGTGAATTCAAAAGCCCCAGATTATAAACTGTTTCAGTTTGAAAACACTGATTTGTTCAGTAGGACTGTGGGAGGAAAAGGAATTCAGAAGATACTCAGGCATTGGCCAAAGCAAAAGGAAAGGTGTAGAGACAGAGGAAGCATTTTTGTTCTTTAAGACTGCTTTTACTGCTGTTGCGATACCTATTAACATCCCTGCCTGCGATCGATTTGTCAGGTTTCTCAAGTCCATTTTCTTGCAGGAAGAAATTGTGGGCTGCAACATCACGCTGTTTTCTGCATGCTCTTTTCTTCAGCGCATTGATGGGGACGGAGCAACATCTGTGAGCTGTCATAGCGGGGCAGGAGGGTGCAGGTGTTCCTAGCAGCCGGGGGCCAGGCAGCAGATAGGAAATGCTGGGTGCACTGTATCCAGAGACTAAAAAAGTTAGGGGGTCTGGAGGGAAAGCAAAGATTTTCTTTGGATCGTATAAACATTTTTTCATACAGGCTGATGTCGGGAAATCTAGCCTTGAGTGAAAAGGACACTATAGTAGTTCAGCTGCAGACTCTGCCTCAGTTTACCTGGTGAATCAGCACACAGTGTTTCCAATGAACTTGTGCCTTCCGGGCACCAGTCACAGGCCAGTGATCTGTAGGGTTTGTTGAGCAGCAGAACAGGACGAATTTAAATCCTGCCTCTTGCCACATTGGTACTTATGCTTGTCATGAGTAGTACAAGGTGGCTGTAGTCCCGTTTGGTTTTGTTTTGTTCAGGTAATGACACTGCTTTTTGCAGCAGTGGCCTGTCAGGGTCCCCGTGCTGCGTGGGCTGATTGCTCCCTGACAGAGAAAAAAGGGAACGAGTGGGCAAGCATCATTACAGCCTGATGGGGGCTCAGGATCAGACCTGGAACATGAAATCGGTTTGAACTCTGAATTACTGATGTTGCAGGTTGCCCCTGTTAACTCTTATAAAAGAAAAAGGTGGTTATTTTCTACAATAAATTGGAGGTAGTGAGACCAAAAGTTTGTGTTTTTTTTTTTTTTTTTTTTTTTTTTTAAATAGTCAGAGCTTGAAGCATATATAAGTACACCTGTTGTGTCAATTTTGGTGGTAGGGAAATTGTCCTTTTGCTACAATGCCACAAAAGAAGAAAAACAAGCCACCTCTGCAGCCAGTGATAATTCCAGTGCAGCAAACGTGTGCTAATGACTGCATATCTGTAGGAAGCTGCCTGACAAGTGTTGCTTTTTTACTGTATAAGGGTGATGTGGAAAACCTTGGACAATTCCGTAACATGCTGTATGACAATAACGGGGTATTACTTCATTTCCCCCTTAGAGAATGTGTGAACTTAATTGTACAAGGCTTTGGGGGTTTTGCCTATTCTCTGTATCATCTTCTATTTATAGTTTTCATTAGCTCTTGTTTCACATTGGCTGCTAATAAGACTGCGGTGGCTGTGGAATAGTGTAGTTTTTAATTTGCCATCCTTGCGGCCAAGGGGGACAAAAAGGTTTTAGATTCAACTGGCCTAGCTGGATGGCAGTCCCAGGCATTGCAAGTAGAAGATAAAACAGCCTGTGTTTTAAGAGGCTGTGTGTAAAGTGGGAGTGTGTGGCTAAAAGCATTTTACAGACATAGTATGCCCAGCACTTCTCCTCCCGAGCATGTTGTCCAACATAAAACAGATCAAGCTGTGAAGGATTACTGAATAATCTTTTCTTTTTTTTTTTAATTTTTCTGAGAATGGAAATGTGTTGAAAGTGTTCTCACTCCATTGAATTAAGGACTAGATATGAGACCAAAGTGAGGAAGAACAGATTTGACAAATGACTAGAGAAAAGAGAGATGTTCTGAAATGCTGCTGATTTTGCTCCAGGGATGAGAAAGGTAAATTTGGGAGAAGGCTCAAGTGGTAAGTGGGTGTGGGAGAGATTAGGGAATGTTTGAGGAAGAACCTGATTTGCAAACTGCAAGCGTTAGAAGAATTTTGGTCTTTTTTGCTGAGCTAATTTGTTGCTATATTAGAATTCTAGTAATTTGCGGCTGTAATCTTTATACAAAACTGTCATTTTTCTTAATGTCAACAGAATGAGATGTTACAGTTGCATAAACAATGTATTAGGTAAATTGAGGGAATACCACTTACATTTTTAGGTTACTTTTTATTGAATTTCTAGTTTGAAATAGAACCTCGCTTCAGTACCTCCATACATTATCTCCCATTCAGAAATCTTTATTTGAAAATAATTAAAAATTGTCCTTGTTTTAAAGGACATAACCCATTTTGGTTCTTTCCTCTAACCTAATTTCCTGTTTGCTGGTGCTCTCTCACCAGCACAGCTGTGGTTTCAATCATTACTGATCCCTCAGGCACTGGGCGCATGTTTTGGTCCTGTCCTCACATAGTTCTGGTTCTCAAAAACGGTGTGAGAGAAACGTTCATCTTTTTAACAGTGCCTGAGCACATATATAGGTAGAAACCGCTTTTATGTACTGTTCTCCAAATTGTGGTGTGCACGCTATCACCAGCACTGATGGGAAAAGATTTCCAGCTGCAAGGCATCTTTGAATATATGGCAAATACCAATACTTGGACATGGATTTGGATTGAGTTTCTGAGCTAGTGATGTATTGCTAAAAATCTTGACTGAAGTTTAGTCTTGCAATGTAGCAAGGGTTTGATGATTTTATTTTTCTTCTGTGTAGTATGCTGATTTTTGAGGGTTTTTTTTGGTATTTTGAAAGTGCTGTATATATTGATCTTCTGTTAAATTCTTCTAGTAGATTGAATTCCATTATTGATTAAATTAAATCCAATTGTCTGATGTATGTTTAAATGTTGTTGGCTTTTTTTAACAATGCTTTCTTTACCACTTGTTACCTCAGATAGGCAACCAAATTATCCCACAGGCTTGCCAGATATTCCTTTGTTGTTAGCTAAACCAGAGCGGGGATTATGACTGGATTCCACCGAAGTGGGGGCTAACAACCTTGGTATGGCAAAATATTCTTGAATCATACATCAGTGTATGAGATAATCTTTAATGAATATTTTACAAAGGCTAAGCTGTTGCAAATGATTTTGAGAATTCAGCGTTAAATAAGATGTCTAGGTGATGAAAAAATTGGACAATATGCCTATGTTTCTAATATTTTTTTAGCTCTCATGTTAATGGAAATATTTAACCCATAGTATGATGTTAAATTATTGTGGGGGAAAAAACAAGCTGATAATTAACCTTTGACCATAAAATCAAACTTTTCAGATATATTGATAAGTTAATATTTGTCTACAACTTTCTGTTCCAGCTTTTTGTAGTAGATATGGTGTCTTGGTGCACCTCTTCTGCAAAACGTGCCTCCGAGCTTGGGAATACATGAATGTTCTTGATGGGTTTGGCTGCTCTTGGGCTTGAAATTCCCGAGCAGTGATGCATGAAGTGTGGTAGGTGGTATGTAATTTCACAATGGTAGATGAGGTATACTACTTAGAACTTAAATTTTAGGTTGAACTTGCCCATATTAGGATTTTTAGGTTGGCTTTTTTTTTTTTTTTTTGGCTACAAACCCAATATTTAATAAGTTCCATACTGGAAAAAGAATCTCCCCCCCGCCCCCCCCAGCCTTCAAAAAGTATTTGAGCATTAGCTGATGTATGGGAAGTAATTAGGTCATTGAAACAAGACTGGTAGTTTAAAGAATTTGTCTTAATGGTATGCAGAAGTTGAAGTGATACCTCTGATAAGATTTTGTGAATGTTTAAAATTGTTTTGTGTGATTTACAGAGGTGAACTTTTAAGAATAAAAGTATCTTTCTCTACAAAAATATTTGTCCAGTGTTTTTGTTTAAAATAAATGCTCTTTGTTTGTTTAGGAGAGTTGACTCAGCTTTGCTTGGTTACCATAGTTCAGCACTGGTTTTGCATTTCCATGTGAATTTCTAGTAATTCCCAGGCTTAGTTCAGGTTTTGGGGATCTTGTTCTATTACTTCCGTTGCTGCCTGTGGAGCTGTGCTTCTCTTCGTTGAATTTGGAAAAACATCAAACACGACTTATGTCTTGGATCTAATATCCCTCAAATGTCACTCACTGCTCAAAAATCAAATAGCATGTAGTAACACAGTGGCTGTGGACAGAGGCAAGAGAGAAAAGGCTTTGCTTGTTTTAAATTATCTGATAATTGTTAAAAATTATCTGATGGATAGCTGCTATGGCAAGTTAATGGTGATTGCGTAAGCTAATAGCTGTTCAAAGACATTTTGAAAAATGAGAAAAAATACTTAGAATTAAAATATGCTGCAGTGATGGGGGGAGCAAGGACAGCTTGATAGCATTTCATAGCTGAGAGGCTACAGCTGACTGGTGAAGTTCAACTGTTGTTTTGTGTAGCTGTAGCTGTGCAGCAGCTTATTCTTGGTTTGTGTTGTCAGCAAAGTTGTTCTCTCACGTTTGGTTCCCTGTTTGCTGACTACCACTGCTAATACGTTCATTTTTCAGTCTTGTGAAAGCTGAAAGCACTGTGTGCGTGGAGTTCTTGAGGAGCTCAGTTAATCTTCTGTAGCATTTGAATTGGAAGGATAAAAAGCTGGGAGGATCAAATAGGGTGTCGAGTTTTGGCCTGACCTTTACTTCTTTGTCTGAATTACTTTTGTTTATCAGACCTGGTTACTTTGCTTGATCCCTGTCCCCTTTTTAAGCCTGGCTTCTGCCTTTTGACGGTCCAGTTATATAGATGCAGAGTCTCCATTTGATGGCTGGATTGTTGCTGCCCTACAGAAATGCTATCTTAAGCAATAAAATTACAAATAAATCCAAATAAGTCTGGTTAGGAAATGACATAATTTGGTAGACTCATGTAACCAAGAGTAATACTGTACTGGAATATAGGCATTCTAGAGTATGGGGTTTATGAATTAAGATAAAATAGTGTGGGCTTTGTCTCTGCATGAGTTCACTTAGTTGGTTTCTATTTAAATGTTGATGGGGTTGGAGAAATGTAAGTAAGGGTGAGAAAGAAATTCAGATTAGGCTATTGACAACTTTAAACCCCAAATTGATACACTGGAGATGTTGGTGAAGCTTTTGATAAAACTTGAGTTTGCATACACTTGAATGCTGTGTTGAGGTAGTCCGAAAAATCTGTATGCGGTGCCCACAACATTCCTGTTTCTTGGAGTTTCATATTTTATGTATAGGGGATCAGAAGGCATTGTTGACTGCTAGAAGTTAATTTTTTTGGAATTGTATGGACTACCTGGGCAGATAGAATGACTTTAAGAATGTTCCTTGGAAAAATATTTTAAAGCAGTGTCATTCAAGTGTGTTTAACTTGTGTTCCTTAAATAGCGTTACTGGATAATGCTTGTGAATAATTAGAATAACTTTGAGCTAACTTTGCTCTTTGTTTTGTTTTGTTTTTTTTTTTTTTTTTTCCTCATTTCTCTCTTTGCAGGAGAAAATGGCCAAAATGGAGGTCAAGACGTCACTTTTAGACAACATGATAGGGGTGGGAGACATGGTTCTTTTAGAGCCACTTAATGAAGATTCGTTCATCAATAATCTGAAAAAGCGCTTTGATCACAATGAAGTATATGTGAGTATATTTTAACAAATAACATCCTATGAGGAGCTATGTCGTCATTCTTAAAATATGTGTTTATTTATAAGAATACACGTTGACTGAATGCCTGAACATAGTCTATTGTATTAAGCATATTTTAAACCTTACTTGTGCTGTAGTTTTTCCTGTACTGCATTGTTTGCATTTGATCTTTTCCATCTGGGATATTTTTCCTTTTTCTTTTTTTCCCTGTTGCACAATGTGGTGGACCTCTGATTTTTATAAAAAAAAAAAACAGTTCCAGAACTGATGATGACAATAAGTTTGATGCTCCTGTTGTCAGAGGACGTTGCAGTTATAAATAATTCAATCCCATGGAAGGTACTTCCAAGATGTTAGAGCAGGTTGATGCAGAAACAGTATATGCTTGGAATATGCTAGGGCTAGTTTAAGTGTTGCCTGCTGTCTTTGGTTTGGAAAAAAGTTATGTTTATTAGAATGGTTGGCTTTTAAACTAGAAACAGTGAGCTTGGATATATGTGGAAGTAATCAAAATCTTCAGGCATATTAATCTCTGTGTGATGATCAATAGGAGAGATGTTGTGAACTGACAGTTGAAACACAGGCTGGGAATGGAGAGGCAAATTGTGATTCCAGTTAAGCCTTTCATTTCCTGCTTCATCTCTCTTTGTTCCATTTTTGTTAAAATGTGCACAGTATTGTATCTGTTGTACTGCTGAGGCTGTGTGAACTTAATGATTTGTAGAGACTTTCCCAGACGGCTGGTGAAAGATAAGTCTTTTAAGAGTAAAGCTGAAATATTTAAGCCAAAGTTATAGCTGTGATCTGCAAGCAGTTGTGCCTGCAGCTTATTACAATCAAATAGATGCATTCTGTACTTAATTATAACTTAGCCCCCTCCCTTTTTTTTTTTTTAATTTTTAGCATGACTATGTTTTTTCTTCTTGCTAAGCATTTGAACCTTAGTGGTTTCATTGTACTTTTTGCTTTCCATGCTCCAGTATGGGAAGATCTGTGTTATTTTTGTTTGCTTCTTCTATCCCTTAGTTATAGTCTGTGCTTTTGTACCTCTGCTATTCATTGTCTGCTACATCTTTCTTCCGGAGTAATTTTCCTACTCAACTATGCCTGTTTCCTTTTCTGTAGGCGTTAGCTTGGTAATACACAGTTGCACTTATCTGCTATTGTATCACCTCCACCTACTTGCTCCTTAAGTTTCGACTGACAATTGAAGTTGATCAGAAAAATAAAGGAAGACTAGGATTCTCAGTATCAATTAAAACCTTGTTGGGGAAGAAACCAAAATGATCTGTATTTGTAGAAAGATTTTTTCCACAACAGTCAAAAAGAACCCCTTCCCGATACCTTTGATAGTTACATTTCCAAAAATCTGTGTCTTAAATTTTCCTTGTTCCTTGAAGATGTAGTCTGCTCCCTCTTGATAACCCTTAGACATTGATACAGGCAGGTAGATATCAGATTCCTTTTTGCTGCTCTTTCATCCTGCTTCTGGCAAGTCCTCCATATTCAACAGCTGCAGCAGCTGCCTCTTGTGAGATTTGGAGGTTTTTTTCAGTCAGTGGCTTGTATAATTAACCTGTTTCACATCAGTTTTAGGGGTAACTCTATATTCCTAACACCTATAGTAGAAGTGGGTGATCCTGAATCATCTCATTCCACTTTAGCTCAAGAAAATATGAAGGAGAAGAGAAGGAAAGAGAGCTATTTGCCTAGAGATTGAAGAAGGCAGTACTACCTTGCCGATTCTTTGGGTCATATTTGAAAGTTTTATTTAAAGCATTAAGGATAGAAACCTATTCTGTGAGGGTATCCTAGACTTACTCTCTTGAGAAGGATTGCTATAAGTCATGTAGGCAGTGGATTTGTCAAGATTTTTTTTTTAATGTAAACCACTACGGATTACAAAGTATTTAATTACATGTTCCTTCTTACTTTAGACTGGATAGCTTTTTCTTGAAAGAAATCAGTTTGAATGCCAAATGGGTAATCTGTTTTATTTTTATCTACTAGCTGACATCCTAGCTGACAACCACGTTCAGACACACCGTTCTTTGAGTCAGTGACAGAGAAGCGTGTATTTCTCCTCGTTTCTGATTCGGCTGGGCCTGGCACCGATGTGCAATGTAATTAGCTTTATTATTTGGCAGGTGATACAACGTGTCAATATATGATTCTTTGCCTTGCGGGTGGAAAAGCCTAATACTTAAACATGCTCTGTTGAGAAGCATGAACTGTTGCCTAAAACCAAAGGAAATGTTTTGTGGTTGTTTTTTTTTTTTTTGTGCCCCATCCCCCCTGAACCATTCTCTTGTAGTTTGTTGCACTATCATTTACCGTTTGTTTGATCACGTGAGTTATTTTTTTTTTTAAGGTCTTAGAAGTACTGATCGTGAATCCACACTGTGAAGGCAAAATCTTGTAGATCTTTGCAAGTATTAAAACTTTCACTACATCAGTGGTGGAAAGAATAGATGTCTATATCTGTGCCGCACACTGCTACCAAGTATACAAGTTACTTAGTTTGTGAGACTGCATGATTTTATTTAGCAAATCACTTGAAGAATAATATCTCCTTTCCATATCAGTTGAGTTCTCCTGCCCTGCGAATTTCATGCCACTGTTGCCTATTTTAGAAAACTTCTAAACCAGTAGCAGTTGGAACAGTGCTCATGGTAACAGTCACGTTAATTTTCAAGTGCAATCTCTTCTGTCCCTTCTCATTATTGCCACCCACTCTCTTCTCCCCAAGCCTCACTCATGAAAACTACACTTTGCATTTCTGTTGTTAGACTCAGATGAGCACAATGGAGCCTTTGTTACATCTGGAAGTAATGTTTGTTTTACCATGTAAAATCTGTAGTTTGCATGCTATCCCTGGGGAAACCAAATTGGACTATTAAAGAGCTACTGTCGATGCTTAACAAAGACTGCAGATTGCTTCAGCTCTAACAAGCTTCACAAGTTGACCGCTCAGGATTCTTTCAGAGGGCAATAGGAACGGATTTGTCCTTTCATGGCTCAGTTGTGGGGTTAAGTTTAGCCCTGATGTCAGTTCTCCATTGTAGGCATTACCAAAAGTTGTGTCCAAGTTTAAAAAAACTAAGTAAAACTGAAGCCATGTGAATGGATTTAAATGTTTCTATAGCAGTAAAACAGGGCTTACTCAACATCAGTTTCTAAGCAGTTTTCTTTAGACTGACGGCTGTGTCTGTGCTACATATGTTAGTTTTAAAACAGAGTTGCAGTTAAAGCCTTCAAAAGGGTTTGTTGTGAGGAACGAGACCTGTAACGTGGATAGCTTTGGAAATGCTGTCAAGATGGCCAGACGTTGCATAACTGTGTTAGCCAGTCTTGATAGATAAACCAAGAAAGGGGGCTTATAAGAAAGATGGGGATGAACTTTTTAGTTGGGCCTGTTGCAGTAGGACAAGGGGTAAGGTTTTTAATCTAAAAGAGGCTAGATTTAGACTCGATAATAAGGAAGAAAATTTTTATGAAGAGGAAGTCGGAACACTGGAACAGGTTGCCCGGAGAGGTGGTAGATGCCCCATCCCTGGGAATGTTCAAGGCCTGCCTGGCTGGGGCTCTGAGCAACCTTATCTATTTAAAGGTGTCCCTGCTTATTGCAGGGGGGTTGCACTAGATGGCCTTTACAGGTCCCTTCCAAACCAAACTATTGTATGATTCTATGAAATGTGAGAGTCAGATTGAGCCATCAGTGAACAGTGCCAAATCTCTCCCCATAGCCAAAGATGACAAGATAAATGGGTTCATTCCACTGGAAGAGAATACAGTTTTTGTCTTTTCTAGTGTCTTTCACAGTAGTTATGTTTGATGCTGAATGTTTGATGTGCGATATCCTAGTGCCAGCTCTATTTACCCCTTTTAAATTCCAGATCTTCATAAGAGCTCCCCTTCCAAGAGCATTCAGATCTGGATTGCCTGATGGTCCCCTTGTACCATCCTGGGCATGGTCACTGTAAAGCCCTTCAAGAAATTTAGCTAAGTTTCAAGCCATGGTGCAAACAGGGCAATAAGAGTACTCCTAACAGTTAGAAAACAGTCTACAGCTTGATTACCTGTTGTTCAATTTTATGTGTATTTGATGGAAAGTCTAATGGACTTGGGTGTTAGGTTGCATACCAGAGCGCAAAGCTGGAGGCTGTGCCTATAAAAATAAGCATGAAGGCTGGTGGAGCTGGAGTTAGGCCAAATATTCTACTAAAGACCATCAGATTCTGCAGTAATCTCATGCTGAGTGGCTTTGGGGGGAAGGGCTCATTGGGTAACATGCATGTGTTAATTGGAAATGGGAATCTTGGAGTTTAGTCATGTCTGGAAACGTCTGGGCTATGTCTGACCAAGAAAAATCTCCTTAAAAATCTGTACTTGTTTATTACATTCTTTTTGCAACTATAAAACTTTTCATTGATAAAATTTGCATTGCTTTTTTGCAAGAGTTCTTTTCTGTAAATGTCAGTAACAAAAGCCTGTGAGACTTTTTCTTTAACTTTACAGAATAAAATGTGGCTCATGGGCAATGCAGTTAATGAGTAGAAAAAACCAATGTTGATTATTTGAAGGTTCCAGGGAGCGGTTTGTGTGGTTAAAATGTGTGACCTAGAGACCATATGGAAAACTTCAAATACATTCATAAAATTCAGTTTGCATGTGACTGATGAATTTTGACTCATTCTACTAACTCCCTCCCTGAACTTTTTGTTTTGATTTTTTTTTTTTTAAGGTTGGCTGAAATATGCTCAGCCAATCCAGCTCAGCAATTATTTCTCCTTTGTATTTTGGGATGCTGACAAATGGGAGAGGGGCATCTGTCTATATGTGTTTTTACAGTGACTCATGAATGGTAGAGATTCGGGATAAATTGTAGCGCGTTTATTGGTCTGAAACTTATTTTTGTACTGGGTTTGTTTCTTTGTGAAGTGTGTGGAAGCAGCAAGGGAGGTGTGAGGAGTCTGGAGGGGAGTGGAGCTGCGTAGGCTCACAGGAATCAGCCTTTAGAGGCCAGACACAGCTTTATTCTGCTGCCCTGCACATTCTTCCCCACAGTTATGTTGTTTCTTGAAGTCTTCCCAAATTTGCAGAGGTCAACATTTTGTTCCTTACAACAAAATGTTTGTTTGCTTTTTGTTCTTGCAACAAAACAGAATCTTTCTCTGATGTCAGCGTTTAATTTGTATTTTCCGTGTGTGGAGTTTGTGGGCTGCTTTGGGCAGGAACAGTCTTTTGGTACTGAACACATGTTGTTTTATCACTGCAATATTAAATATTTGGCATTCCAGTATAATAAGTCAGTGTTAGCCGTTTGAGGTAGCATCCTTGTGGCTGCCTTCTGGTGGTGTGGCTATTGTGGTGTGCTTGTTTCGTGGACGGAGCTGCTTCCTGTTGATCTCTATTGTTTTGATATTTTAGGGGTAGCCTTTTTGTTTCTGACTTGACCTTAATCTCCTATGTCTGTCTATATTCTTGATTCACTCCTTTTTCAGCTGCCTTATGGTATTTAGGAATTTACTGAATTGCTGTCAAGCATAGTGGCTTTGTTCCTGCTACGCTCATACCTGGTATTCCAGATGCTACATTTGGAAGAAGAGGGTGGAGGACAGAACTATGTGAATGAGACCAATTGTCTTGGTCTGCACTGGCATTGTGTGACTGTCCCTCTGTATAGCTCTGTTGTAAAGAACAGAGTTTTGTGGTAATGGGATATGTAAATGCAGCTTGCTGGGAAAATCGTCATTGTAATATGATAGAGTCATTATTGAAGTTCAATTTCATTACCTTCTCATGTCAGTGTGATCATGTTGGTCTTTACTATGTTGTTTTTGAGGCCAGATAGAGTCTTTGTTGGGTTTTGAACAGGGTGGCTGTCCCCTGTGGTTTTGGGTACATCCTAGCTGCGTGCATGCCTGTTGGTCTGTGCCTTTGCTGCTCCTGCAGCAACACGCAGAAGAGTCTATCCCCCTGCTCTTTTGTATCTCAATGTATTTACTTGTGTTTATCCACTGAGTTCAGCCCGGACTGCTTGTCTTCCTTTGGGAGTTTGAGGAGTAGCAGGTGTGGTGACTGTCATTTCTTAAAGGCAGGGTGGTTTGAGAGCCGGAGCAGAGCAGCCATCCATCCGCCTATGATGGGAGCCCAGGGGACCTGAGTTTCCTCAGATCTCTTTCTCTTCCTCCCTCGGGGGACGCCTGCGTCGGTTCGAGCGATTTTTCCCATCAGTGCCTCAACAGTTTCCCTCTTTGAGGGAAGCTATTGAGTTGTAGTAATAATATTGTTGCAGCTGCCACAGGCTAGGACCTTGAAGCCTGCTGCTTCTCCTTCAGATGTGAAGAAGGGCTTGTGTGCCCAAGGCACATCTTTCCCCGTGCTAGCTTGGGGTGTAAGAATTACTCTGCCTCCCTGTAAATCTTGCTTTGCTTGTTATCTACATAGAAATCCTGTTGGTCCTCTGGCCCTTAGCATCAGCCCGCTCTGGTAAAACAAACTTTATAACTTGCCTGGAGTCAGGAATAAAGATTTTTTGCAGCCAGCAGGCTGGTTGCTTTTTACCTTGAAGTGCTTTGTGGGAGGAGAGTTACTTTTCTCAAAGCAGTGCTTTGTTTCCTTTCCTTATTGTATGGCTCCCACGATGCTGAGCATCGCCTTTGAGGCACTTGTTTGTAGGGCCGTATGCAATATCTGCATAAAGGAGTAAGAAAACATTAATAAGGATCACAGAAAATTACATGTCTATTGTGGGCTGTGTGTAGGGGTCTTCTCCTT
>NW_009649570.1:1975956-1980080 GCF_000708025.1 Charadrius vociferus
TCTTTCTTTTTTGCCACTGATGTGACACTGAAAAAAAAGAGGAGGTGGTGTAGGAAATGCCTCCTTTAGGGCCCCAGGGACTGTTACAGTGTTGGCTCTGCCGCAAAATGCTGTGCATTTTTTCACTAAGGTGATGGTGACATTTTCGGCATTTACTAGTGGTTTCAGCGCACGTTATATAAAATAAAAACACAAAAGGAAGATTAGTGGAAGATTGGCAAATAGCAGAAATAGAGGCAAAAGCATCCAAGTACTGTAAAAACATGTTTTTCACCCTGAAGAACCATAGATTAACGTTGGCTGCAGCATGGCAGGAGGCATCCCTCCCCCCCCCCAAAAAAAATTATTCATACAGAAATAATGAAACATTTTGGAATGAGTGCTCTTGCTAATGTTTTCACCAGTGGCTTCTTGGCACAGACACTATCCAATCTCCAGCTACTATTTGGTTACAAAACCAAGTCTTTATCTTTCCAAAAGTGAGCAAGCACTGACGTTCTGGGGTATTTAAATTCTCTCCTTAAAATTTCTCATGTCGGCTTTGGGGTGATTTCCTCATCACTTACTTTACAGGTTTCATCTGTAATTGCATCCTGTGAAGGAATTCTGTTTCCTTGTATAAAAACATCCCAATGTAGTCAGAGAGGCGGATGGCTGAGATGATTAATCTGGTTCCTTAATAATAACATCAGAGTCTGTCATAATGATTGTGAGGTTAGGAGCAATATCCACTGATCATCGGGGAGATTTCTGGGCCCTCAAGAAACTCGGAAGAGGAACCTGATAATCTGTACACATGCATCCCCTTTTAAGTACTCACTTCAACTTGCCATGTGGGTGTCTTTCTCTGGCTCGGCTCTTACTTCAGGGCTCGGATCTAAACCAGGTTGCAGTACGATTAAGGACTTGATCCTGGCCAGTGCGGGTTACCCATAGCTTGTTCAGACTGCTGCTGTTTGCACAGTGACTTGCAGGATCAAGCCTGTATTGGAGAATATTTTGGCAGTGTTGTTATCCTCTTTGACATAGGTTGCCTGTGTCACGATTGTTTGGTTTAGGATACGGATGTGCGCTTCTAACTTTTGTGTTACCTGTTTGAGCTTTGTTTCTTGAGTCATTATATCAACCATCAACATATTTGGTACGTGATTGTGATACATAGTAATGCCAAATTTTGTCTTCTTTAGCAATACAGTGGTTTTGCTTGAACTGTGGATGCTATTGCCTCAGTTTCTTCTTTTGCTTGATTTATTTTTTTTTTCTTGCCAATTTCAGGAAGTCATCCTGTGCTCTTCTACGTAGTTTTCTTCTGTTAAGTCTTTACTGTCCTGTCCAGGTTTTACAAGGCTGCCTGTCATGATTAATAACTGCATTAAGCACATATATAATAGCTTACCAGGATTGGTTGTTTTTTTTTTTTGTATTACAACATGCAGACTTTGTCCACTATATTTCTGGGGCTAAAATGCTATGTCCAGGAGGGCGGTCTTGAGCAAGAGAGTTTTAATCATCATGGAGAATGGCTGTGTTTGTTCAGAAATCCACTATTCTCTTTCTTCACTCATACAAACTTAATTAGAAAGGACTCCATCCAAACTACAGCGAAAAATGGTATCAAGGAGAGATTTTCCCATATATATATATATATGTATATATACATGGAGAGAGAGAGACTGGCTATGAGAGTCTGGTTTGTATTTTCAGTTTACTGCAGATTAGCTTTTGGAAAAGTAAGTTTTTAGCATTGGCTTCCCTTCCACTGAGCGGGGTGGAAACAGACTTTCTTATCTGTAGCAATTCACTGATTATTGTGACCTCTTTAGAGCTGATCAGGAACTTTGTAGAGGTGGTGTATTTGCTGGGAAGCTCTGAGAGAAGTCAAAGCACTGAAGTTTCTTTTCCTAAAGATCAGTGCCGTGTGATGCTGTGCCAGTCCAGCCCTTACTGGATAGGGGAAAATCTACACAGAAGCTCCTGTTTGCAGAAACTTTGTTAATTCCTGTTCTTTCCACCTGATCATCGCTCTTTGGGATCCTGGGGTTGTGTTGTGCCTGCGTGGCTGCCTGCAGATGGTACCCAGAGGCTCAGCTCATGCTCCCAGCTCAGTGAAGCACGAGGAGTGTTAGCCCAGCATTGGCTCAATGCAAGGTGCAGCTGCACAGCTTGGATGACAGGTAGGGTTTATTTTGTATGTGCTGTCATGAAACGGTGCAGGTAAACCCCGGAGTATTACAGGATGAAATCCTAGTTTGTTTGTTTGTGTTTTTCAAGTACCCAGCCCATCCCTCTCCACCAAATGGTACGAACACCTACATTGCTACACACAGTAATACAGTAAATCAAAGCCCCAGAAACAGTAATGGTCTAAGGTGGCTTTGCTTTTAGTCTTGATGTTAGACTTTTCCTTATTCTTTTCAAACACAGTGTCTTGCAACTGTGCGAGTGATTCCAACCTGAGAAAACACAATCGGCCAGAAGCAGGGTGCATTTAGCTATTTTATTGCGGCCAACCACAATGAAAAACAAATTTGAGCACACAGCATGATTGTTCAAATAATAGATGATATTTTAATAAGGTACTGATCTAGTTGCTAATGTTTATTAAATTGAAGGACTTCATTGTGGAGTAACGTTGCAGTGTTAAATTTGCCAGGTACTCTTTGAGTTTGAGGCAGTTCAGGAAACTGAGAACATGTAAGTACAGGCTTCCTCTGCGTCTGCCATCTCCTTGGCCTCAGCTATGCTGAGCGTGCAGTGGCACATGCGCTTACAAGCTGGCAAGATCCAGAATCACAGTAGTTCAGGCAAATACAAATGAAAATGAGTATTACATTAGAAGTGTACTTTTGCATATGTCACATTAAAAAAAACCCACAAAACCAAAACACAGCCCTCCCCCTTGCAAAGAAAACCCAAACCTTGGTTCTGGATTGGTTCCAATAAGATCTAGTCACGTTTCTCTTTGATCTTATTTTAGTATCTCTCATTTCAGTGAATTGTTTTATTGGTGTGATCCAAAACTGTTCAAAGTCATAGGAACCCAGTACACTCGAGCATGATCAATACTGAAGAAATGTGCATCATGCCTATCTGGAGTATTAAAATTGGTCTGCCTGAATGGAAAAATCAGTAGCCGCACTAGCAATCTTTGTTTACTAGAATGTCTTTATTTTCTATTTCGGTGCTCTAGTGTTTAATAAATAAGTAAATAGAGCAACCTTATTGGGCCCTGGGAATTTAGTACACCTGCAGGGTACATCAGCAGTTGAGCCTTTTACAGGAGGTGTGACTTGTGTGCAGCAGCAATTTTTCTGAACCGTTACAGACTGGGTAAGAAGGAGTGGGTTTGTTTTTAAGAGCTGACAAAAGTGATGTAGAGTACACTTCCAGATGGTTTGCAGTAAATTTGTGTAGATGCTCAATGATTTAAAACTCTGCAAAAGGTTGCTTTGCAGAGGATGGTTTTAAAGACACGAAGCAGGCTGTTATGATAACCTCAGCTCTGCAGCTCCTGTGCTGCAACCTCAGCTGCTGTCGATAATGTTCCCTGGCTTCTGCAGCTGCAATCTTCTCACTTCTGGGCCCTTGGGGTATTGCAAGACTAACTTTGTGAGGAGGAAAAATAGCTTTATTAATATACTGTATCCCATGGTGTGAAATGTTCTCCCATAAGCTCTACTAGTGGTCTTTGACACCGTCCCACTTGATATCCTGGTCTCTAAATCAGAGAGACATGGATTTGACAAATGGACCACTCGGTGGATAAAGAACTTGCTGGACGGTCGCACTCAAAGAGTTGCAGTCAACGGCTCAATGTCCAAGTAGAGACCAGTGATGAGTGGCGTTCCTCAGGGGTCAGTACTGGGACCTGTACTGTTCAACATCTTTGTCGCGGACATGGACAGTTTGGTTGAGTGCACCCTCAGCAAGTTTGCCAATGATACCAAGCTGTTTGGCGAGGTAGACACGCTAGAGGGGAGGGATGCCATCCAGAGGGACCTGGACAGGCTGGAGAGGTAGGCCCAAGCCAACCTCATGCAGGTTGGCTCACAAAGCCAAGTGCAAGGTCCTACATCTGGGTCAGGGCAATCCCAAGCACAAATACAGGCTCGGTGGGGAATGGC
>NW_009649570.1:1980557-2007526 GCF_000708025.1 Charadrius vociferus
TGGTTGTGCCTTTGAGCATCTTGGTCTTTGGGTATGCTTCCCTGCCTATGGCAGGGGGGGTTGGAACTCGATGATCTTCAAGGTCCCTTTGAACCTAAACCATTCTATGATTCTAAAAGGTCCCCTTTTTGAGCTGGCCTGTACTGCCTCTTCTTTGTGATTCAGATTTCACTGCAGTGCTTGTGCCTCCTGACTGCAGAGGTGCGTTGGGACTTTCTACTGGGCTCTGTGTAATGTTTTTGCAACCTCTCAGCTGAAAAGGTCCACAAGTGTTTCAGGCAGTTTGCCAGCAAGAGCTTTCCCCAGCCTTTGGCTGAGAAGAGGCTGCTGCTGGTAGTTTCTCCCAAGCAACAGGAGCCTCACATAGTCTTGCTGTTTCAGGCCTCTTCTTAAGTCAGTCTTAAAGATGCTTAGGGCAGGCACAGAAGGTCTTGCAAGGTGCATGTAAGCTTGAAGTAGCGCTAATATCTTGCCCCAAGGTGGTTACATTGGCTTTCAGTCCTAGGGGAAAAAAATCAGGCTTTAGAGTGTCTTGGTCATTGCATCTCCAATGGTACTTATAAGTGATGTGTAACAAATATTATCAGCCTTTCCTGCTTAATTGTGACTTAGAATTGTCTTCCTGCTTGGGATGTTAAACCCTTTGCTGAACAGGAATCAGTTGTTTTGGTGGAGAATGCAGAATGTGTTGTCATTTGATCTGATAGAAATTAGAATGCTCTTTTCTGCAGGTGAAATGTTAGCCCATCACAGTGTTGCTGTGCTACATGACAGGTGCACTGATAAACGACGAGTAAGAGTCCTTTTGTTTTGGGTTCTGGACAAACACACCAAGGAGGCAGATTTTGCCTTTTTGAGTTATTGCAATAAAGTAGAAATTTGGAGGAAGGATATTATCAAGAGTTAGCATAACTTAAGGAGATAGCAGATCTTGTCCAAACTTGCCTAACGAGACCATGTCAAAGCCAAGAAAGAAATCGCATCTCCTGACTGTATTCTGTGTGTTCATCATCATAAGGCCATTCCTCTGGGGTTTCATTTTTTCCTTAAACAGGGAAAATGAAGGATCTCTTTAGTCCCTGGGGTACCACGGTATGGTCTCCCACTATTCTTGGGTGTTCTGCTTTCAGCACTGGAATGTTTCTGTGCTTGTCACTTGCTCAAGGATTTAAGCATTTATTTTGTTTGTTTATAATAGAGTTCTGGTGGGAAGGCAGATGTTATGTGGGAAAGCTATTTTCCGGATCTGTTTATCCCTGTTACATGGAATCTCACAGACCATCAGTAGCAAGTAGCTATTAGGCAGCACCAGCTTTGAGATATTGGCATTTTTAGAAGAGGAAATGTATTAGTTCTTGTAAGCAGCTTTGCAGCAAGACCAACGATTTCGTGGCAGGCTTTGGCTTGGTGTTTAAAATGGACATGAGTATGTCTTTGTTTCTATATAATCATTTGACCTTTTGAAATATTGGTATTTTAGGAAATGGTCTGTATTTGTTCATGTCTGACAATAAACAGCTGGCTTCAATTCCCAAAATACATCATCTAAGCAATACTTAGCTATGAAGAGATGGTTCTAAATAAATCTCATTTGAATTCAAAATTAAAAATCAAGGTTTTCACTTTCACTCATCTTTGTTTACCTTGGCATCTCCAGATACTTCAAGGAACTTAGCAATTAAATTGTATGCTATTATGGTAGCAGAATAGCTGAAAAAGGCAAGTCTTCGAGTTTCAAAGAATTCCTGTTTCAAAATATAATGTTCAAGATCTGTCCTTCATCTCTTCTGCCAATACTTTCCAGCACTGATTTTACAACACGCTGAATTCGCAAGTTCTTAAGATTTAGCAGGAAACGAGTTAACAGATTAATGTTTTGTCAGGAAAGAGTCCTAACTGGGATATTCATGCACTTGTGAAGACTAGAAAGCTGCTTACTCTTGGGTATCTGTTATTCCCACCAAGAATCTGTAGGTTTGCAAATTGCCAAAGCCGCATGTGTTGAGAGAGCAAAGTAAACACTGTAGGAAAGGCAATTTTTGCATTTTCTTTGTGTTCAGCCAAAGAATTGGACATAGGTAGAAAACACTTTCCTCCTTAGGGGGAGGATGACCACAAATCTAGAACTTTTTTATTTTTATTTGAAGAAAATATATATAAGCACACACTGCGGTGTGTGTTTGAAAGAAGCAAAAATCTTAATTGTCTTGGGATTTTCACAACAGTCTGTATCTGAATGCCTTTGGGGGTGCTTCCCTCCCAGGTTGTGGTGTGAGGCAGACTGGAGTTGTTCCTCTTCCTAGTTGCAGGCTGGCTGCTAAGATGCGAGGCACTTTCAGGCTCTCTTACCCTACAACACTCTGCATGGGCTCTTGGTGTGAAACCAGCCTGTTTCTAAGGTATTTGGTCTGTTCTGGGCTCGGGTGCATAGGGGGGAAATGTTTTGCAGAAGGTTTCTGGCCAGTTCCAAAGGAGAGGAGAAAGTATGCACTGTTTAGAGATGGTAAGTCTTGAGCCCAATTAGTTTCATCGTAGCAGCAGTTGTACAACAAGTTGTCAGCAGTGACTGTGTCCCTTTCATCCTGTGGGTAGTAAACATTGCAAGGATGAACTATGAGAGCCTCTGGAAGCCTCATACTACTTGTTTCTTCACTGTGATGTATTTTCTTCAACAATTTTAAACGGGACAGAAAATGCCGTTTGAGTTCACAACTTGCCTATGCATATGTGTGCTGTGGAAGATGGGAAATCTTGGTCTCCTAGCTTTCTGCTTAGGACCAAATTTATTTAGTATTTAGCAGAAAATTGCTTTAAACGTGAAAGACAGGGAAGCGTTGCAGCATTTGGTATTGTTAATTTGTTACTGTAGCTCTGGAGGTAATTCGATGAACCTGTTGGTGAGTAACTCCGTCTCCTTGTGACTCTGTTCCCATTTAAAAATGCATATTATAGTACTTCCCTGTAAGGAAAATTATGGGGATAAGTCCAAATCGTGATTCGGAGGTGCTAAGGTGTCATGGGGAAGGAGCCATTTAAAATCATGCATCTATGTAAAAACCATTGTTTTTCTTCATTAGATGCTAGCAAGGGTAATCCAAATAACAGGAACCTGTGGCTTTTTTGTACAGCCTTTTTACCCAGGGAGTCCCTGGTTATTGGAAGACTGTGTTTCACCAGGTGTTATTTATTTATTTATTTCATGGGTGTGGATAGAGACACCAAACACTTGGGGTGGTTTCATTAATCTTTGATCAGTATCTGCAGGCAGAGTGGGATGGGGCTGTGGCATTTCTTGCCATTCGGGTGTATTTGAATGCAGCCCTTGCAGCTGGAGGGAGGTGTGGAGAGCTGCGGGGCATTCGGCAGTAGGCTTGATGAAGGTTGATTGTGTCACGCACCGACATGGTTGTCGGGGTGTATGGTATATTTATGCAGCTTAGTAGTGAATGGGACCTAACAGAGTAAAACAACGTCTTACTCCATCTGCTTTCCATGGGTAATGACAAGTATTTTTAGAATCTGGAAATAAAAATTACGCTTCGTGTCTGCTGAGGAACCATGGCAGGACTTCGGTTGACTTGAATCCTGACAGTAAATCACTCCATCGGTAGAAACCTGTTAGGTTTTCACAGGTTTCTTCCCTGTGAAGCTTTTCTGTGCCTGAAGCTTTGAAGAGATGGTGTGAAGCTCTTCCTCAGGTGAGGGAGCGCAGACCAACTCCGGCTTTGCCTTTATGTGGTTTTGTATGAGTGCACAAGGGCTGCAGCAAAGCTTGTGTGACATTTGCCATGTGGATGGAGTCGGTTCTTTGTGAACATCTGTGTCCTTTTCCCTTTCCCTCCCTCAACTGAATTAGTCACAGAAATATTATACGATTGGCCTTTCTTTTAAAAAACATTCATAAGACGCTTTCAGTTACGTAGAAATAGCAACTGGGTACCCAACAGTGATTGCTCAGAGATATCTAAATGGTGTTTCAAAGTGTATGTACATATTTATTTATTGCTACAATTAATCTTTTTGTTCGTTTTTGTGTAAGTATTAAATGGCTGAATAATATGTAAGCAGCAAAAGTATGTTAAAAAGAAAAATCCACAATATTTTTTTTTTCTTTCAACAGACATACATTGGCAGCGTGGTGATATCAATAAACCCTTACAGATCTCTACCCATTTATACTCCAGAGAAAGTGGAAGAATACAGAAACCGAAACTTTTATGAACTCAGTCCTCACATGTAAGTACAGTGAAGCAGTTTTAGATTTCATTCTGTCCTGAAACAGATGGTACCAGCTGTGTCTGTCATCAAAAGGTCTGTGTGGATTACAGTGTAAAAAAAAAAAATAATAAAAAATCATACCACCACTCCTCCAAAATGAATTTTTATTAGTTCATCCTTATTTTAAAGAGAAGTCAAGATGAGTTGCTCTTTCTGTTTAATGTATTTAGATCCTAGTATATGCATTTTAGAACATTTTCCTGTAATTGTTAGCAGTAGCCTTTATTACTGCATTGTAAAATAAGTAGTCTTTTTTTTGAGGAAATATGTTTCTTTCAAAGTCCAGATTGCTTTGTGAAAGCCTCTAGGTTTTAAAAATGTTTGAGTCACATAGTGTTAATTTTGATATCTGAAACTTTTAATTTCTAGTTACACAATGCAAAAAATGAAAAGACCCTCATGGTAAGTGCAGAAACATATTGGATATGCCTGAATGGTTAATGTAGGAAAATAAAAGCGTGGTCTCCTCTCCTCTGTACTGCGTGAAAATAAGCCCACTCTAAAAGGGCAGTCAGAGCACCATAAATACACAATGCAAATGTTAAGGCTAAAGTATGTAGCATACACACAGGCATATAATATTGCAAAATATGATTTGCATATGATGTAAATTCCAAGTCTAAATTTAGGAATAGAAGGCTGGAAAGTAGCTATAATCTCTTATTCTGACTTTCATTCGCCTTCTGTAATTCTTTTACAGGGGTGCATATTGCAAAGAAGTCAAAGGCCTTGCCTTGTGGTTATAGAGAACTGAAGCGACCCGTATTATTTGGGCCTAGTCAGAATTATTGAGAGTAATGGGACATGGTTAAGCCCTGTCCATAATAGGACAAGACTTTGAAGACAGGGGCGGGTGGTATGGCTGAAAATGAGGTATCTTGTCTTCAGGGTCTGTATGTTGTAGTAATTGTTTTACCTTGTTAGACATCATAGTAGTGAGCTTTAAAGCCAGCTATTCCTATTCTCTGCACGGTGCTGGGATAGAGAAGAGTTTCCAGCATGAGGTTGCCACTTGAATTTGCAGTCATATATTCAGGAGACTGACTTGAGTGATCAGCAATCAGATGACTGTCTAAAGATGGTCATAAATTTATGCATCTTCCTTCAGTGGTAGCTTTTAGGTAAAACGGAAATTATGTATGGAAAGAGTTCTGGAATTTATTTTGTTCTGATTAATTTTTTGCGCTCACACTTCATCTCTAACTATTCCAGATACGTTGGCTGAAATGCAAACAGCCAATTAATCAGATCGAATAAGCTTCTGGTAGTTCTTGGCCCTCTTGGATCTGCTGGCTATGCTCAGGTTTTCTTTCTTCACAGTTTTGTTTAGTAAGCACAATTGCTTGCTAAATTAACACAGTTGCTTGCTAAAAGAACTTTCTGCTCTGCTAACTTTGTTCAGCTGCGTAAAATTTGCTGTCATATAAGGAGGATTTTAAAAATAAAATCTGGGAGTTAGTTTGTCTGACATTCTGAAAGTCAGTACTGTGTACTTGGTTATGTGTTAAGTACATAATAATATATTGATCTCCACATTTTTCTATCTCTCTTGAGAGGTGTTTTTCCAGAATAGAAACGGTCAACAGTCAGTCTTGTGTGTATTATGAGAGCCTTAACTTGGGAGAAAAATGTTTCATAAACATCATTCATCACTAATGACAATAATTGTATGGTCAGGCTGCCATCTCGGAGGAAGAACTTCTGGAGTCTAAGCACTAAAAATCCAGTTTAAGAGCAGTAGTTTGAAGTGAGAAAATGTTGAATTTTAACTTATGTCAGGAGGTCTCGACTGTGTGATAGTAATAGATTTTCTTTGCAAGTTTGGATAGTGCCAAGTCATGAAAGTGTAAGGCTAATTTGTCTTGGACAGTTATGATTTCTCCACAAATTTTCTTTATTTGGTGTTGCTTCTGTATGAAAATTTTGTCTCCTGACACCTGCTAAGTAGACAACGTATCTTTCAAAATACAAGATTACGAAATAACCTTTGTTATGGTTTCTTTTACAGATAAACTGGGCTTTTTTTACAGTTTTTTACGGTGTCTTTTCAAACTGTAGAAATATAAAATGATCTTATTTTCTGGTGACCTTGCTTCCCTTCCCACCTGTCTGTAGATGCTTATGAGAACTGCAGAATCAGGATAGTCACTTTTGTCTCTGCTGAAACTGGTAAACTTCTCACCATCTTTAAAAGATACTTTTATAATATTGTAGGTATCTGAAATAAAGGCTATGTAGGCTGCCTTATGCCATCTCTGACAAGTCTAAACGACTTTTCATCCCCTTTAATATATAGTACCTTGTGTTGTAGCCTAAGGATTTATGCCAGTCTACTTGTTCACTCTGTGAACATAGAGCTGGTACCTGAATGCTGGGTAATAGACCATGAGGTGAGTTTCCAGGGTGACCATATGGTCGTGTGGCAGCCCAGCCTAGACTGATCACCAACGGTGTGCTTGCCTACCACGCTGCTCAGTACAGGCCAAGAACTGAGTTTGGGACAGAGCTGACACCATCCCAGCCTTGGAGCTTGCAGCTAATGCTAGGGTTAACTGGTCTTGGGAGTAGGAGGCCACTGTTAAAAGCAGGATTCAGGCATATGTGGGGAGGCTGCTATGCTTCCACAGAGACCTTGCAATCTTCAAGGCTTTTTTTTTTTTTTTTTTTTTTTTTTTTTTGGCTGCTCAGGAACTTTAATGAAGAGATGCTGTGAGACAAATTGCAATTTGTGGTATTTCTTCTGACGTGGGGGTAAAATACCCCACACTGATTTGTGGAGATGTACATACTTACTTTTCTTTGATGTGTAAATCTCCATTGAGCTATGACCTCTTCGGAAGAATTGATTGTAGGTAAGCCCACTGCACCTTTAAAGTGTGCTTTGGGAAAAGACTTGGTTCCTGTTGCATAATTCTGAGCAAAGCAAAACTCTTGACCGTTTATAAGGAAACTAATGCCTATGACCTAGAAAGTATGTCTAGAAATAAAATTATATATAGTGTGTTTCTTATTTCAGCATCTCCTTTGTACAAATAATCAATCTAATTTTGTTACTAGTGCTAGCTAGAAAAATGCAAACAATTTATTGCAAAAAATTCCTAGTAGTGGTTTGGTCTGAGATTCCTATGGAAACCAAGTCTGTATGGCACCAACACTCTTCTGACGGAAATAAACATGCTGTCACCTGTTAACATGGTAGCTCATATTCTCCACGGTCTGTCATTTTGGAGAAAACCTTCAGGTTTGGGGTTCACAGGTTTTAAGTGCCCGTGTCTGGAGCAGGCTGCCATGGAGCATTCCCAGAGCTCCGGTTCTGTGTGGGAGCTCCTGGGAAATGAATCTAAATCGTGTTTTGCTTATTTTCCAGTAGTTTTGTATGACTTTCTGTCTATGCTTGAGTTGTGTGCAAGCGTTTGGATGCGATGGATTGGTATGGGGAGGATGTGCTTGAGAAAGCCAACAGTCTCAATAAAATAGCAGGCTTGGTGAGCAAATGTAAACAGAAGGAAAAAGAGAGAGAAGTATATAATGACATGAAGGAAATCCATACCTAGAGATATTTTTTTTCCATATATGGTCATTGAAGGAAACATATACCCATGGGAGTGAAAGATCTGTTCACCTGTTTTCTTAGCCCTAACCTGAAAGACAAAGGAGCGAACACCTAGTCATCTGCTCTATGTTTCCTCAAGAGCGTCTGTGAGAGTGACTGACGCTTTCAGTGACGCTAGTTAATACTTAATTGCAGGCTTTGGGTGTGGGTTTGTTTTTTTTGTTTTCTTTTTTAAATGTTCTTTGGAAACTGTGGAGTAAGGCCATGGACACATTATGAATGGGCAGCCAAACTGAGTTTCTGGGAGATAGTTTCTGGTCAGGTGATTTTGCATAGTTTTATACCTGATCAAATTTCATCAAAAAGATTTTATTTTAATAGTCCATTCCTCTCTAAATACACCACTGTTGTTGTGGCACCATGTAATAAAGTGTTACTTTTCTAGGCCTCCTGAATGCTTGTTTTCATAGTCTGTGGCTATTTGCATAGCTGTAATAGGAAGTTTACCAAGCTTTTTAATTGTTTTCTTTTTTTTTTTTTTTCCAATGTTTTCTTAATCTTGCTGGTTTTGTCTTTATCTGCAAGGCAGGATCAAACTTGTCTCTGACTTGACAGGGTAGAGTATGACATTTCAGTGTTCAAACAGTTTGCTGCTTGATTTGTGCAGTCCTTACACTTACGTCCTGCTCTTTTAGTTGATGTAATTACTGTTTCAGTTGATGTAATTGCTGTTTTGCTTACCTTGTGGGTAACCTAGACATGAGAGAGAACCAAGCCGTCTATCTTGCTAATTTACATTGACTCCTATCAGTGACAAAGGCAGCTGCTGGCATCTTCAAAGTGAAGGCAATAGGAAATAAATAGCTTATCAGATCATTTATTTGTAACCGTCATGCCGTTTCACTTTCCTACCAGTAAGAGATTTGCTTTAAGGGGCTGCAGAGTAGGTGCTTTCTTCATTTCCTATCTTAACATCGGCTCCTGGCTACTAGCAGCTCTCCTTCTCTGGGAGGTAGCACGGCATGTGGCTTTTTGCTCCCCTTCATGCTCTGAAAAGCCTTAGCTGCTCGCTTTAGAAGAACCACAGGTTATTTTAAGTTGAGGGACGAAACAGAAAGTGGCAACTGTACTGCTAACAGCAAGCTACAAGAAATAGGAGTTCACAGTCAATGTGCATTTTTTTTTTAGCTATGCACTAAAGTATCTATGGTGAATAACTGGGAGAGCAGGAAAATATCTGGAGAAGGCTTTTATCAGACATCTATTGAATTCCACTTAGGCAATTTTGCTGTTTTTTTGATTTACTTGTTGTCGGTTCTTTTAAGTCACATATTTCTGAAGAGACAATAGTTTTACACTGAAAGCTTTCAAATTTAGAGACACTTAAACTCTTGCAGGCATCTCCTGAAAACCAGCTTGCCTTTATATAGGATTCGAGCACAAAGATATCAACCTGATGCCTATTAAAATGCAAGAATGAGGAACTTATTAATGTTCCCCATTTCAATGATCAGCACATTAATAATTATTGGGACAAATCTTTATCCTGTGAATATCTGCATTCACTCTGACAATAGATGAAATTTGCTGTTTCCTTTTCAAATTTTGGGCCAATGTAAGCAGTGAATGTAGAAGTTATGTTTTTGCTTCTGGCTTTTTTTCCTGGTATTCCAGGATTGCATGTCTTCAGAAACAGCAAGGTTACAGTAACTCTTTTTCCTCCTTGATTTAAAGCAAATATTTTTGTCTGAAGGGCATGATAAAGTCCCAGCTGTGAAGGATAGTTTTTGCCTATATGTGAAACTAAGCTTTTCCTTATGGATAGGAGAGTTTTAAGATACACAGTAGCTATCTTTATTTGTTGAAGAAGGAGATGGTGGGGTGAGAGCCTGTGCCATAGTTTAGTGTCAGTTCATTGCCCCAGTATGTTTATGTTAACATTTCCTTTTCAGTTTGTCCTTTCCTCATCTTCATTTGCTTTGATTTTGAGGGTTTTTTTGGGGTGTACCTTGCAATATCCCCTTTTTACAGATTTTTTTTTTTTTTATTATTATTCCTATTAATTCCCGACTTCTCCAGAGACTCAGTCTTTGGACTTGTTCGTGTGGCCCAGCTCAGTGCCTCTTTCAGAAAAGATTTATAGTCGAGGGAAAATGATCACTTCAGAGGTTAGTTGGCAAAATTAACTGCTGAGCAGGGAGGAAACATACATCTATGGCTGACAGAAATCATAAATAGCAATTAGAGAGGACTGCCAGTACCTGATTGTTAAACCCATGTGAGGAATGAGTTGAAAGAAGAAGGTGGAAAGAAAAAAAACTCTACAGAGAATATTGAAGTCTTATTTTAGAAGGGGTCAGGCTTATTACTCTTAACCTCTATAGTGAGGCAGTACTGGATATGGTGCATCCATGACTGTAAATCCCTCAAGTGTATCGATTAAAAGGGGATGAAGCATCACACTTGCTTCAAGAGTCAGAAGGACTTCATGCCTGAGAAGAGCCTCTTCTATTGCAGGCTGCTGGCCCACCCATGGGCTGCTCAGTTTCCTAAATTCTGCAGTTGGTAGGAGACCTCAGAAGTCCTTCTGAGAAAACAGAGTTTTGTGGACGGCAGTTGTGATGTGGCCATATAGAACTGGCCATCTGATTCTCTGAAGAGCATTCTGGAAGTGATTTGTGAACATGAAGGCTTAGGGTATAAAGCAAGGTTTCTCTTGCCTGCAACAATAAATTTAGCTTTTTCCTGAAATGTGAGCAGGGCTATTTTAGTTGGTTTGGATAACACATAATGCAGCCATGTCACCCCAGTGCTTCAGAGGTGAATATAGTCTTATTGACAAGAACAGTAGTTGCTTGTTTGCTGCCGGTATTAGATTGCATGAAATGTTGTAATAATGCATAATAATACAGGAACTGATTTATAGCAGGACGTGCAGTTATAAGGAGGCTCAAAAAACGCACCCAACACCCAAGAAGTATAAACAGCCTGGAAAATCAGTGTATAGATGAATATTGTGCTTTATTTCAATTTTTAAATGGTCTGGAGTGACATTTAGACTGGATTCCAAAGTTCACTGGAATGAGCCTTTCCGTCGGTCCTCTAAGTAGCGCTGCCTAAATTAAGAAATGAAAAGGCCCTTTAAGTTCTTTTTTTATGGCACTGGTGCTGTCATTCTTCTGTAAGTGTCTAGGACACAGGATTTCCAACGTGAAGACGTACGATACTGTGTGTAACTGCAGAGCCGTAGCACCGGTGGGGTGGAGCTGCTGGAGGTTCCTGCACATAGGCTTGCCCAGACATCAGGTGGTCCGGCAGTGTGGAGTCCAGGTGGATTTTTCTGCTGTTGTGGTATTTAAACACTTCCTAGGCTAGGAAGGAGTATGTATAGTCTATAGAGGATATAAAAAGCATCAAGACAAAACTGTCTCCCAAAATACCTCAGGAGGCGGAGAGGACTCTGCCTCTGGTGTCACCCTCCAGCATCTCTCTGTCTCAGAAGCTACAGCAGCATATGCTGCCATGACAAAATTTCAAAAGCACCAGATCCACTGGCTCACAAACAATTTCGGTCTCCACAGCCATACCAGTTGGCAGTAGTGTCAGTCACAGCTCCTGAAGTCCTGCTGCCAGAGGTCCCCCTCTCTGGGCAGGACCCACCTGGCTCTGGTAGAGCCTGCTCATCCATCAGTTTCTCAATTGGAGAGCCGTGTGTGGTCCTAGCCAACATTCATGTGTCCATGGACTTTTTGAAGAAGCTTGCAAAAAAAATGCAATAGGGTACCCTTAAGACATAGTGAGTTTGTAAGGGAAAGACTTAAGATCTGTTCCAGATGCTTCTATAACTCTATAATTGTTGTCATGGTGTACAAAGGAAAATAATCTTGGGGCATCCTTCATGAATTAACTGCTGGCTTAGAGCCTCAACTTTCAGAACTGTTTTCAAATATTTATTTGTACCTCTGTACACAGCATGCTTTCACATTTGACTTCAGTCATGTCAGGAATAGAGAGTAAAATGTTTTTAGTTATCTGAGATGATCGATCTCTTTTTTTTTTTTTTTCCCCCATGTGGGTGTATTCATTATAGTCTGTGTTTATTTGTAAGCAAAAAAAAAAAAGTTTGGGGTTTGGCTAGATTGTTAGAGCAAAGATAATTTTAAAAAAAGTAAAAAAAAAAAAAAAAGCCTTAATATATGTTGGATTGTTGGAGATGTGTGTTAATGCTTCAGTAGTCTAAACTAATGGTAACTTTTTTTGCCAGATCCCGTTTCTCGCAGTTTCCTGGAACTTGAACATTCTGGCTAACTTTCATATTATGCCAATGATATTTTTAGGACATAAAATGCTGAGATTTTTTAAAATTAATTTGCATTGTCACATAAAGTAGAATCTCCAATTCCCACAAAAGGCTTGGGAATCTATTCAATATGACAGAATTCTGTGAATGAAGTGGACACTAAATTAAATAAAGGAAAGGACCTGCAGTAATTTTTCAGTTTTGTAATGCAGTTCTCCACATTTGTCAATACATAACTGCTCTTTGTCTCTTCTCAACATTTCAAATAGTTCTTCTTCCAGCTCTTCATTCGTACTCCTGGGCTGGAACTAAGACTTTTTGTGCTGCTGAACAGAATGAAGTTCTTCGATTAGAAAATTGACTGATGTTATGGTAGGACTTGGAAATAAAAGAAGCATTTTTGAACACTTCATGCAGTTTTAAATGTAACTTGATATTTAAAAAAGGATCCAATATCTTAATTTTTCTTTTTATTAGAATTTTGGGATTTTTTCTCACTGAAAAGAATGAGAAGTACTTAAAAGGAGATACTGCTATGGTTCAATTCTTAAACGCAGACTGAAGTGAGGGCAGGTAGAGGCCCTGTCATAAATGAGAGAAAACACATTTTATGCATTGTGTGTACATGGACCAGAATTTTCATTATGCCTTTCCTGGATTGGCAGCATGGTACTCTCTTAAGAACTGGGATTTCAAATTGCAATTAAGAACAGCTGTCGTCCTTTCATTGGAAGTGTCTCATTGTGTTTAATGGTTGTCTTTTTTTTTCTTTTTTTTAGCAATTTATAACACACCAGAAAATGCCCATCTGCTATGCTAGGAGCCTTTGTCGTGATTTTAGATACAGCGTAAACAAGGATAATGTTTAAAGCCTTAAAGAAACTTCAGTAAAATCCCTGCTTTTGTACCACCTTTAGAGGCAGAATGTTTTCCATTCAATCTCTATTTATTGGCAACCTTATGCAAAAGGTTCCAATTTCTTCAACTCTGAGTACATTATAGTTAATATAGTTTGGATTATTAAAGATAAACTTTTTCATGTTATGAATCAGGAAATACACAGTCTTAATATTTACTGTCTAGCACACTGAATAATCTTCTACTTATGTTTTGAATAGATAAGAGAGCTGGGACTGGGGTTTACAAACAAAGGGCTGAACTACAAAGTTTAATTGCAGTCATTTCAGTAAATTAGTTCAAATCTGCATTTTTCTTGTATATGCGGTTTCCTTTTATATACTACATAAATGACTTTTAGTTGCTAAACCTTGTAGAGTAACTGGTTGTAATTGCTCCAAGATGATTCTTAGAGAGGATGTATCCACAGGATGTATCCACAGGACAAAAAAGATGTGTGCAGTTGACATTCTCCTTTGGCATCAGCAGACCAAGCAAGGACGTGGTTGTTGAAACACGTTGTCCCTGGAAATAGTCCCCATGTGCTGGACTGGAGCCTGGCGTTTCCGCAATCTGAAGAAGGCTTTCAATTTCTTGCTTTCACCAGTCATGGAAAGAAAATTCTGGATACATACCCACAAATCCCACGCACAAATTTGAGCAAATGCCATTTTATAGACTGAATAGACTCATTAGCTTGATGTTGTACCTGAGCTAACTAGCGCTCAGAAGCTCAGATAAGCTTTAGTGCCTACTTTGTCCAGGGATTCATGAGTGGTACTTTATTTGGAAAAGAGAGCTGGGAGTCAAAAAAGAAGTTGCGTAAGGCTTTTTAACTTCCTAACAAACTACTTGGTTTGTTAAGAGTACTTAAGAGGTACATGCAAAATTAAAACATTCAGTAACTCCTCCGAGTAAAGTAGCAACATACCTATGCAATTGCGTAGTGTTGAAGTTGCCCATCAGATGTTTTCTGGATAACTGAATTACTTTTATTTACGGTTTTGTCACTGTTGTCTCTGATAAACTTGTGGGCAGGTGCATGCTAGCTTTTGCGTTACAGAACCTAGATTTCGAATCTGATGAACAGCAACTTACTTCAGCTTACAAATAGCTATGAGGATGTGATAATACTCCGATTTCTCCAATATTGTAATATGAATGTGGTGGAGTGCTCGGCATTTTTTCTGGTGGCAAATTGTGTTGCCTTCCAGTGCAGTCTGTTGCACTAAGGCATGGCTGATGTTTCTTTACCCATCTCACAAGGCAGAGCTATGAAGTCACTCCAAGATGCATCTTTTTATGTGACACGCTGTATCTCTTAGGTATGTGCAGCATACTGGAGTTTAGTTGTGCTACAGGATGCTGTTGTCCTGTGAGATGAGACCTTGGAAAGCATGTCCCATTCTACGAAGGGAGTATGTGGAGCTGGGCACCTCACTTCACTGTTCATCTTCCCCCGAGTACAGGAACACATTTAATTACTTTAGAATAAAGGAATAAGTTTATTTTTCATTCCCCAGTTAGCAGATTAGAGCAAGCTTGCCTAAGACAGTATTGTTACTTGTGCAATAAAATTATTTGCAGTGAGAGAGGTCCCTGCATGAGCATTCTTATTGTGGGAGTCAAAACTCGATTTGCAGTATTGCCCTTACAGTATCGGGAGTAAATAACTTCTGACTTCAGGGTGATGCTAAGTCAAAACTCGATTTGCAGTATCTCTGCCCTTACAGTATCGGGAGGAAATAACTTCTGACTTCAGGGTGATGCTTCTTAGGGCTGCAAATAAACCCGGAGTTTTCTTTTAGCCAAGCAGGAGGACGTTTTTTTGCGGCAGCAGCATGGAACACTGCCTGTTTGCTAAACATTTTTCCATGTGAAATCATAAGAGCAGTGCGCTCCTCTCCTCTGCCTCAGGAAAACCCCGCAAGCAGTACAGCCCTACTGTGGTTTTGTTTGCGAGATCAAGAAGTTGCTGGTATTTTTACATGGAGTATCTCTGCTCTGCAGCTGATTTGGACAAGCTCAAACTGTAAGCCCCAAAGATACATCCTATTTTTTAAAAAAAATTAAAAAAGAAAAGGGAAAAAAGTGACTAACAGTATATTCCCATCTGTATGGGAATAGCCAAGTTATAATAATCATTGTTCCTCTAATAGGATTATTGTTTTTTAAGTGTTTCACTTAAACTGTACTCTAGGCCTGCTTTTTCTGGAATAGCTATGGATAGTTGTAAGGATCTGTGTTTAACCACAATCAGTGTTTTATAAATGAGGAATAATTGTTTCTCAGTGTTTTATTTTGATGTAATATGTATTATGCTTAGCCATCTAAATCAAGATGAATCACCTTTTTATTGGAGGAGTTTACTTTTAGCGTGCTGTTCACACAGTGCAGCAGCATACTCAAAGCACGGCTTGTTCTGCAGAAAAAGATTTCGTTTATGTAAAATTTGGTCAAAGTTGACATGAACTGAACATGTGTGTTTGACCAGCTAACTTCCCTAATTTTCAGACACATGCTGTATTAGGTACAGAAACTAATTCAATTTTCTGTAAAATATTGAGAGTCTGGTTATTTCAGCACAGAAAGGGAATTGACTGTTTTCCTTCGCTCCCCCTTTTCTTCCCTGTCCCACCAACCCTTCATTTCCAAATAGATGGAAGAATTCAGAGGTGCAATTCCAATCTGCTAGCATGTAGATGAAAGAGTAAACTGGGATTTTAAAAAATGTTGTGTCCTTCACTTAAACTCTGACAGAAGCCGAGCAAGGAGAATCAGTTTACACCTCTTTTTCCTTGCTGTCCCGTTCAGCTGTCTGACCCCTTGCTACTTCAATTGAACCGGGGAATGTGTTCATTAATGGGATAAATCCTAATTTTTACAAGCCCAACCTCAGGGGCTGCAGAGCTTCAGGAGGTCCATGGAGAAACGTGAGTCTCTCGCCACCTGCATTTCTGGTGTGTCATGAAACTGCTTCCCTTACAGGTGGCCACAGGCTTGTTTGGTGCAGCCAGGCTGGCAGTTCAAGGAACAGTATGGAGCTTCTGGCACAAAATACGGCTACCAAAAAGGTTCAGCTGTATACTTGTGCATTTAAACCACTGAGTGTAAGGAGTTGGCTGGTTTAGGAAGTCATTAAATCAAGTGTGCAAGTGCTGATTTATCTTGAGGAAATAAACTACATGTAATTAAATCTGGTTTTAATAAAACAATAGAAAACACTTCCTGTACTTCCCTTCAAGGATATCATAGCCCAGTAAAATTATTATTTTTGTAAGCAGAAATGCCTTTTCCCCCAAGAAACTTCAAATTCCTTGCAGTGCACATTACAGCAGGGTGATTGGCTGTAGGTCAGTAGAGGCCCAGCTGTGTCCTCCTGCATGGTGGTGTAGGAGCTGGTTGGCTGCCTTGGGTAATGCAGCCCGGTATGTGGGGTGAGAGACTTTTTGGGTTACGAACTCACCTGGTTAGCGCTGTGCCTTGGGAATTAATTGTTCATGCTAGACCCACAGGCTGAGTATTATTAGTATGGGCGAGGAGGTGATGGTTACGTGGCATCCAGCTGACTGGTTTGATTTCAAGGAATGGGACTAGTCAAGGGAGAATCCAAGCTGAGCTGCTTTTCTAAACAGCTTATGACACAGAGATACTTGCTTGCCCCCGGGTCTTGGCTTATAGATATATTCACTTCAGCTGACAACAGGAACCTGCTCCAAATTAGAGTTCACCATCTTAATTCCCTTCTTCAGGCAAACTAAGTCACAAGTTATACGTGTTGTTTGTCTGCAGCTGCAGGTGTTTATGGTGTGTACAGCTGGCACTGGTCCACCCTCGTTCAATTTGGTACGCTCTAGTGGGCGTTCCATGGTTAACAAGTTACCAGGGCAGGAGACTGACCTGTTGGCTTAGTTATCTGCAGCACCAAAGTTCTGCCTGCTGTTCCACTCTGCCACCATACTACATTACTTGGAGGACCCAACCTTGGACCTATGCCCAGGTCACTCTCCTGACCGTCTGCTGGGCGTACTTCACTGCCAGCTTACAGGGCTGAGCTGCTGAATGTGATATGGACATACTTACTGCTGTTCATAGTGTTTGCTAAAATTTAGATGAAGAATTTCTTTTGTAGTCTGGATTAGAAAGTGGCACCGTCATCTTCGGCTTCAGAGATCATGTTTTCCAGCAGTTGAAGGGAAATAATGCAACAGCTGGGTCATAGGCTCCTGGTAAAATGTGTTTCTTGTTTTCCATCATACTAAAGTGCAGCTCCAAGGAGATGCCTTAGATGTTGTTGAAACAGGTAGAAAACCATAGGCTGCATTTTTGTGTACAGTGCTGGGGAAAGACCACTGCTGGTTTTCAAAATATTGCCTTTTTTTTTTTTTTTTTGGACTGTCAGTCAGTATAAAGGAAGTGATTAAAACTGATAAAGCCTCCCGCTTGCTTGGAGGGGAAATATGTGCCATCCTACAAGAGGGAAAAGGGTCAGGGATAGACTGGGCTGTGGTGAGCTGTGAGGTGGTGTGGGCATGGTGTTTGGGGAAGAAGCATTGGATGGACCTCTCTGTAGGGAGTTTTTTGAGGTGAAGTCCAGTGGATGCATCTGAAATCTGCTTCATCCTGAGAAAGACAAGATTTTCAGAAAGAACTTTTTCTTCTTTTTGTCCAGACCGCAGAATGTTGGCCTAAATCAACTCTTTGGCTAAACCTGCAGTGTGTATTTGAGCATCGGAGGGTATATTATATTCCTAGTCTACTGGAAGAGAAAATAAATCTCTCTGGCTTCATATTAGCCTGTGTTTTAAAGTGTTTTACTCTTGAAAATGAAGAGTGGCTTTGTCTATCCTCTTCCTCCTCCCTTGCCTTCTCTTGCTTTCCTTCCATAAATTATGGCTGCATCTTACAAATCAAATGGGCTGATTTACACAGCTTTGGGCTTTATTCTGCATCTAATAACGTCACAGTTGCTAATGTGAATTAACAAAGTGGGGAAGCATACGCAGGAGGTACCCTTCTGCTGTGTATATTAGCCACATAGTAGTGTTGATAAAACAGGTTTCTGTGTTCACCGGGAAAATAAAATTGGAGAATATGAATAGGAGAAAAAGGCTTTCCATCTGTCTTAGCACACCTCTTTATCCTGGTGTTTAAACTTGTTTTATTTTTTTTTTTCCTGATGGGCATTTTTCAAAGAGCAGCTGCTTGCCTGTGAAGGTCTATCCTAGCCGATGCTCCATCAATTTAGCTGTTACTTTATTCACTCCAGTGGCAGTCTAATCAACCTTTTCTTTTCAAGTGTGTCAAAGTGCTGAACATGAGACAGTTTGTAATTATGGAAAATGGGAGTACACTTTTTATCCTTAAGGCAATTAGATGAAATGATTCTGCACTATGAGCTAACACTATAAATAATCTCTTACGGTTGTTTTTCCTGAATGGTGAATTTTCCACTGAGCTTCAATGGGCGGGGGGAACATATATAGCAAATGGTGATGATTTACAATGTAAAGCCTCAAAGCACTTTATAAAATGTGCTTCCACTGTTCCTAGCTCAGGTTATTAAGAATTTTTATACCCAAACAAACTGTGATTCTGAGGTTTTCCCACTGCATGCTGTGAAAGGAGAAAATAATTTGTTTGCTGTTACCCTGTTACTGAGCACTTTTGTGCATTCAGAAAGAGAAGGAAGGACCTTAATTGATGCTCTTAATTAAACTTGAAAGAATTAATATAAATTACACTTTATGTAAAATTTACATTAAAAACGTATGGACAATTTACGTTTTACTGCTGTTCTTTTTATTCTAGCATGGTACGTAGTCTTTGATAAGCACTGACTTCTAGTATCCTGCCTGTGTGTTCAGACACAGTTGAGCAGAAGTGAAGTGGTACCAGGGCTCTGCTTCATGAGGAATTGGAACAGTCAAGAAGAGATGTTTTCTTAATTTCCTTTGAAAGTAGCAAATGAGTTGGCAGTCGCAAGCTAAGATTAAGCAGTGGATGTTTTAAAATGGGGACCAAGATCTTGGAACCAAAGCAACAGCCAGTGAAGATGGGATGAAGGGAATTGACTCTATTAGTGCATGAGAAAAGCAACTGAGGGGAGTTTAAGATAGTGTTAACTAATTACTGGTAATGGAGAATGGTAAGGGAAATGAGAGGAAGAATTGAAATGATAGTGGAAAGAAATACTGATAGCTGCCAAATACTGATCCTTGTGATTTTGGCTTAAAGGAAAAAAGGTGGTAGAAGGGCTGTTCCCACGAACTGAATTTATCACAATAAGAGCAAGGTTTTTACCCCTGGTGTAGTTGTGGGTGTGATCTTCAGTGTCCAAATGAAGCACTAGCAGTTGATGCCTATGGCAGGCGGGTTGGAACTCGATGATCTTCAAGGTCCCTTCCAACCTAAACCATTCTATGATTCTATGATGCTCGTTTCGAGGTAGAGTGGGTGGAAACCTTGCTCCTGTCTCTTCCTGACCCAGGTGTTTTGTTAGAGCATAGAGATGCTGTTGTGCTGCTGAAAGTTGCCAGATCCCTTTGGAAATCCCCCTTGGAGGCCTGTTTGCTATTTCTCTTTGTTAGAATTTTTGGGTTAGGACTTTGTGACAGGTCTGGCCATCTGGAGCTGAGCGGCTGAAAAAGCCGTGCTATAAAAAAGCACAGCCTTCTTACTGAGCTAGGTGTGGGTGGCGTTTCGATTTCAAATTGCTTCTATAGTTAAGTCTTAGCTAAAAGAGAACTCCAGTAAATATTTCTGTGTTTGTTGTGGTAGGAGAATGTCGTCTTCTTTCATGAAAACCTAAAAATCAAAGGAGAGTTTATTATAAGGTATGGTAAATGACACTGCTGACCCACTCACCAGCTAATTCAAAACATATGGCTTGTAACTGCTTTTTAAACTACAAACTATTCTAAAATTTTACTTAGGCTCTGTAATTGTGAGGTGGCTGAAAGAGTGGTATGTGGTTTAAACCTATAGTTGCAAATGTTGACTTTACAGAGCTGTGTCTCTTAATGTTGCTAAAAGGAAAAGAATAGAAGGAGTCTTTGTGGTCTACGGATCATTAAAATGCGTTAAACTAAAATTACGTTAAATGAAATTATTTTATATGTTTGTAACAAATAGGGAATAGCATGAAATTATATTTTTTTTGATTAAATAAAGTTTGAGCCAAAAGATTCAAAGGTTGTTTATGGGGGTTTTTTGTGGTTTTTTTTTATTATTATTATTATTGCAAAGATAGAAGGTGATAATAGATAGGAAAAACTGTGAGGTGTAACGGTGTGCCATGAAAGTCAACATGACAAATGAATAGCTCTGTCTTTTTGTTTGAGATAAAGATCTTTGTTCAGGCTGTGACAGACTTTTGTCTGTAGCTGATAATATTTGATATGCTTGTGAAGTTTTGGGCTTTGCTGGATTGTGTAGATGGAGGAAAAGATAATGTATGTCAAGCGTCTCTGACTAGATTGGATAAAATCTAGATGAAATCCCACTCTCTTCTCCAACTTCAGAGGTCTCGTTGCAGTACTAGACTCAGTTTCTCTGCAGAGGGAGAAGAAAGAGCATGGTTTAGTGTTTTTAACTGTGCAGCACAGGCAGAGTTAATAAATATATCAAGCAGTAAAATACATTTTGACAGGGGCTGTTGGGAAACTAAAATTCAGGGTATTAGGAAAGATGAATGGTTACTAAGCTGATTAACTCGTACCTCAGTATATCAGCAGAGAAAATACTTTCTCTGTGCTTGATGCTGACTTCATTTTCCATTGTGAAACTACTGCCAAGAAAGTTGTTTCAACAGTGAAATACCAGTTGATGGCTGAGATTGTTTGAAGGACGGCAGGCACAGAGTGAGCCATCCAGTCTGTAAGTTTGAAAAGCATTTCAGAGTCTTACCTTCAAACTGAAAGACAGTTTCCTGAGTCAAACCCATGGAATCCATGGCGTTAGTATTAATGTTCTCTCACATGGCCCATGAATGCTCAGTGCAGTTTTATTTCTTTTCTCTTCACCCTACTGTTTTTTTTTTTTTTTCCTTGTAAAAAGGAATGTAACGTGTGCTGGAATAAGCTTTTCTGAGTGCCACGTGTTGTACTCTTCAATTTACAAGTATATCTGCAGCAGCGTTCAACAAATATTATTCATTTCCTAAATATGTCCTGTAAGAGAGTCTGGTAAAATGTTATTGCTACTGTAGTTTGGATTCCGGACAGTAAAGTGGATGCCAGAAATTGTGTCATGGTCTCTCAGCAGCAGCAGAATATTTTTTATTTTTTTTTTTTTTGCTAGTTCTCCAGCATGTTGGCCACATTGCAAATTGACTTTGTTGTAATGCTAAAAACATTACAGCCTGCTACTTTCTCGTAAACACATTTTCACCTCCAGTTGAACTACTGAGTTCAAATGCTTCAATCACCATAGCAGTATTAAGTTTTGAGAGTTCAGTCTTAATTCGGGTTCAATGGTATATGTATCAAAAGGAGTTAATGACCTTTGATCCTGGTTGTTAAGTGAATCGTCCAACCATCTGTGCAGAGAGAAGAATTGTAATTTAGTGCCTTAGACAATGTAAGTTGGAGAGAAAAGCAGTGAGAGAAATGGAGCCCTGGGTTGGTCATGCAACTAGACAGGCGGATGTGCTGCAGAAGAGGTGACGACAGGAAAGGGACGCAAAGAGGGAGGAATCAATGACATGAGCATCGGTGGCAGGAACTAGAGATGGAGGGGAAGGTGTGATTATGTAGTAGCAAAGGAGCCATAAGGTATTTCACTTACCCATTTTCCAACCTTTTCAGAATACCACTCACTTGGTATGCTGGTCTCTTGAAGGGTGGCTGAGCTGATAACATGATGCAGCCATAAAAAAAAACCCAAAAAGCAAATAGGAGATTAGTCTAGTGCTGATGAGGGATGAGGAAGTATAAATGGTGTTGCATGTGCATGTGATGATAAATTGGGGACAATATGACATGCTCTCTGTAAACTTTGGGGGAGAGAAGCCAGGAAGAACTGCCTGATCTAAGGGGACAGTGGTAGCAATAAGTACGAACTAGTTTGAGTATATGTAGGTTAATATTTGAAGCTTTCAAGCTGTGGCAATAGGAGCCTCTAGAAAAGGCTCTGTGGCTCTCACTACTTGCATTGCGTTATCCATGCTGCCCCTGACTAGTATCATGACAAAGAGCTCCCTTATCTACAAAGGGCTGTGGTTGCCTGTGAAAGCACTATAGGGCTACGTTATTCAAAACAAATATTTGATCTATTTGTAGTTATCAGCTGAATGCAAAGCTCCTGAACTGTTGTAGAATAAAGAATCAAGTTTCTAAAAGGTGCATTGAACCTGCAAGGATTATGCGCTTTATGTTGACCTGAGAGTTCGTTTCTATTTTTCATACATGGTTTGTTTACTGTAAATAATAAACAATATCCACTTTTAAGTATATACAAACACTAAATATTTTACTAGGTGCAGTAATCTAACAAAGCTCTTGGTCTGTTGAATGGACATTTATCTCATGTAAAAATATTCTGTGTTTGGCTATCAGATTTTTTTCTTTAAGTAGTGTAATGCAAGTGTGCCTCTTTGTTTGGATTTCGCTTTTATGTCCTTTTTCAGATACTACTTGCTTAAGTTTTTCCAAGGTGTTCTAATGCTCAGTTTCCAGAGTCCTTTATTCTATGAACTGAAAAATGCAGCTGAAACAAAATCAATATTACTCTGTCTAAAAATTAATACTAAAGAAAACTCAATATAGGTAACACATCTGCATTTCTCCAAAATATATGTTGCTGCAGGGCAACAAGGCACATCTGGATTGAAGTTGCAGCCTAGTAGTTTCAGGGTCATGATGTTTTGAGCTCCATGGAAAGACATTTTTGGTACAGGATAGCTGTTGATTCTTACTGTAGTCTTTAATTCCACTTCATAACATCACCCTTACTGAGTTAAGACACACTTATTAGGAAACACTTCTGCATATTTATGCAAAAGTTCAGCAATAGCCAAATGCTTAAAATGCTCAATATTTTATAAGGCTCTGAGATTTCTTAATACTTTTCAGAGTAGAATTTGCAGCTTATGGTATTGTTAGTGCTCAGGAGTCTCCTGTTTACTTTTTCTTAAGTGTCTTCAGACAGAACATGTCCTGTTGATGTATTGATGTTTTGTTCGATGAAGAATATGACATTTTGTTCCATGAAGAAAGCTACCTGAATTTCCCTGAAATTTTGTGAATTTATTTTGAGCTTGTTATCTTTAGAAAAACTTGGAGATTATGCTTGCTTGTTCCTGAAAAAAGTCTAAATAAGCCACTGAGAGAAAGTATCCATTTTGCTTCTGTGGGTCTTTCTATTCTGAAAAGTGAATGCTTCACAACTTACAGAACATTAGCACTTGGGTTTGGGTTTTTTTTTTATTGTTGTTGTTTTTTTGTTTGGTTGGGTTTTTTTTTTCCTGTCTAGAAGTGAAAGAGTGTAGTTATTGTTGGTATTTGTTTTATCTAATTCTCAGCTGACTCTTTCTTGTTCTGCAGCTTTGCTCTGTCAGATGAAGCATACAGATCTTTAAGAGACCAGGACAAAGACCAGTGCATTCTTATTACAGGAGAGAGTGGAGCTGGAAAAACAGGTAATAAGCAGTTTTGATCTTATTCAAAAACATTCAGAGTTATTCAGTCTTGTAAAGCGATGCTAGAATCTGTAAGAGCTGAGAGATTAACGGTATCTTTTTCTGTCCGGCGATTGCAGAAAATGAATGCTGTCATGCCTGTTGCTGTAGGTGTGAACTTACATAAACTCGTGTTTTTTCACATTGTCACCATGATGCAGTCCTATCGCATGTTAATGCAGTATCCTCATCAGTATGCAGAGTCATACTAAAGTAATGCTGGTTTGTTGTAGAATATTGCAAGGGCCAGAAAGCTTTTAGGCTCTCCCTGTGGGAAATATGAAGACTGAGAAAACGGAATGCTCTTGGTCTTCTAGGCTGGAAGACAATCCTTTGATACTTTTGCAAGTCTTTTAATAAATATATGCATTTAAATTGTATTATGCTAGTTATCCAAGGAAAATAAATAATAGTAGCTGATTACTTTGGAAATTTCATCAGTCTTTTGCATGCTGTGCTCAGCTGCAATTCTAAGATTGGCTTGTGTACCAGAACACTCTGTTTCTCAGGCAAAGCTGAAATTGCCTTGAAAACGGCTGCTAATTTTTAAACTAGAATGGTAGAAATCAAGTGAGGATTGTGTAACTGCAGCACATTTTAGGTAGCCCTTAAAAAGTAAAGAAGCTAATTATTTTCTGAAATAACAATTTAAAACTCATGTGACTTGCCAAAGAGACAGTGGGTAGGAACACATACATCTGTTTCCATGTAATTTCAGAGATTTTTCCTTTAAATCAGAGAAAACGTGGAGCTTTGTATACTTATACTGAGCAAGACTTAAAGTGGGTAACAAGAAGTTACTTTCCAAGCCTTTTGTGAAAATGTAAAGTGTAGGCTTCATCTTTGTTTTTCTTTGTCTGATTAGTGGCATCCAATTGAGAGGTCTTGGGATCTTGTAATATAATCCTTTTTTCAGTTCAATAACACAAAAAAGCATGTGTATTCAGTGAAAGTGCATGTTAAAATAATAAAGTTCTTATAAATATGATTGTTAGAGATTCTGTTTAGGACTTCAGGCTTTAAAAAGGAGTTCTGTACTGGTTTTGTTTCACCTCTTGATTTCCTCAAGAACTGTGAATTATCAAGCGCTTCATACAACTGAGGTCCACCTTTTATTCATTTATTTATTCAGTTGAAAGGCATATTAGTGGTTGAGATTCTGAACTTCTCTATTTGTAGAGAATATTCTTGTAGATTTCAATTTGTCTAAAAATTTTGACTGTTCTGTAATTTTCATAGTCATATGGGACATAATATGAATTATTCCCTTTATAAACGTAAGTACAGAATAATATAGAGGTTGAAATTCAAGTCAATAATTGACTCGGAATCTGTGCTATTCTCTCTCTAACATCTGATGTAACTACTGTTGCTATTAGCTGAGAAGTCAGGTTTTCATTGCAAAATAATAAAAAAAAGGGGGGGACAACACAGGACGGGGAGGAAGTTCCTGGTGTTGAGGAAACAAACTTGTTAGTATAGATCCTATATAACTCCGGTTTAGATTGTTGATAGCGAGAATATTTATCTGGAAGAACTGAAACTGAACTGTCATCAGTTGAGTTTTTTTATTTACTTCCAATTTACTTCTTGTTTTGCTGCATGTTTATATTGGTAATTGGTAGTAACATTGGGCAAGATAACATGGTACATTACCAGAATGAGTGGTGTGTTTAAATGTTTTTAGATGTTAAGGTGATGATTCCCTTCCTGGTGTCTTTATTGGACCAAACAGAGTTCCTCATAAAAGAAAGGGCCTTTATTTTCTTTCAGTGATGTTCAAAGCCTATCTTGAAGTCATTGTGTTTTCTTACTGCGTGTGATTTTATAATAGCTTATTTGCTGCTTCAGTGCTTTCTTCTCTGAGTGATTGAGTAGCTCTACTTAAAGATGTTGACTGTTTTAGGAAATATTTCAACTCAGATAATTTGGTAATTCCAAGCTCTGAAGGGAATGGATTCTTAAAAATGAAAGCTGGGTTCGAGGCTCAATTAAAGGAGATAGGAGGTCTTATGGACACACGTAGAGTTCTTGCTCCTTGCCTGCTTCCTGTGTTGCAGCTTTGCTGTTTTCTCTACAATATGGGATAGTAATATAATACTAGCAAACAAATTTGATTAAATAGGAAAGAATCAAAATCCAAGGGATAACTTCTTGTTTGTCAGTTCTTTCCTGAAATGAAACCCTTAAATTTGTAACAGATCTCTCAAGAACAAGTAATGGGGTTTTTACGACCACTGTCTTGAGTCGATAGGGATTCCAGCTGTTAGTAATTACATTGTATATCAGCTGATATTGCCTCAAATTTCACTATCTTGCATCATACTAAACATCACAGAGTCTGTTTATAAACAGAATCTTTTCTCAGCCGCTCTTTGTCCTGTCCAGCAAAAACAGGAGGGTTGGATGGATTATTTAATATTTGTTTCTGTCTGTATATGGGTGATTGACGCCCATGTGAACCCGGCTTTCAGAGTCCAAAAATTTTTCCAGACTTTGTTAAAAGTTTGTACCTTCAAATTAGTTTCATTGTTTAAATGAAGGCTTCACGTTTTCTGTTTGTTATACCTTGAAACTGACTGCATAATGTTATGTGATGTTGCAGTTACTCATTTACTTTTACTGTATGTTGGAGTTGCAATTACATGTGCATAGTGTTATATGTTGCACTTGTGGTATTGTGTATCCACTGATATAAACTGAATTTTGCATCTTGAAATTGCTTGGACCTATTTTTTTCGGGCTAGATTAAAACACGTCCAACGTGTCAGCTAGGGATAATGTTCTTTTCTTACTGAATGGCGCTTACTGAGGCTAAATGAAAAAGTAGCGGGTAATGTGCCATATCCACTGGTGGATGTTTTAGCTTGGGAAGGCTCTAAGTAGTTGAGTCAGTAGGGCTGCGGATCTAATGGCACGGGTCTCATAGCAGGATATGCTCCTTCCTCATTTCCAGATGGTACAACAATGTAGAAGAAAACTGAAATGAAATGTGCTTACAGTTCCTGTCTGGCATGGTGAAAATGCGAATGGAGATCAAGTCTGCAAATCATTTTGTGGCCTATTTGCCAATACTTACCACTGTTTTATTTTGCTCTCCCCCCACAGAGGCGAGCAAACTTGTCATGTCGTATGTAGCTGCTGTGTGTGGAAAAGGGGCAGAGGTTAATCAAGTAAAAGAACAACTTCTACAGTCAAATCCAGTTCTGGAAGGTAAGAGTCCCATAGAGCATGTACAAGCTCATTACCTCTGTGTGCATCAG
>NW_009649570.1:2007557-2017105 GCF_000708025.1 Charadrius vociferus
CTGTTGTTTCATTGTTGTTTGGTGTCCAAACCCATAGGAGATGCTTTCTGTGAAGACAGCTACGAGATTTTATTCAGTTACAGAGAGGTTTTCTGGAGAAGAAAACTTTTTCCCTCATGAAGGGAGAGCTTAGGAAGTTAGGTCCTATTTCCCAGACTCCTTCTGCTGCTTTCTGAGGGCGTACCCTTTCTTAACCCTGCCTTGATGATGCTTGGCTGCATCAAAAGACTTAACTTCAGTTCAGTCGCTCTGATTCATTTCCTTCCAAATTATATTATTATAGTCTCTAGTAAACAAACAAGGTCTGTAAAGCTTTATTTTTCTTTTAGAAAAAAAAGGGTGAAGAAATGGATCTTAGAAAAAACTAAGGCAATCCATATGCATGCCTGTTGTTCCCTGAGACTTATTGTTCCCTGGGTCTGGTGACTCTGGTGGCCTGTGTTCCTGACAACTGCTTTTCTTGCTCTCCCATGAAAGACTTTTTTTTTTTTTTTTTAATTAGTTATTTTAATTTAAAGACGTTGGCTGCCAGAAACAGGATCTTCATTCTTTCATGGAGATAGGATATATGATCCTCAAAGCTTGCAGTTTTGTCCCATTGTCTAATAATTGCCTTCAGAAATGCCTTGGTTAGCGTTGACTATTTAGGTCTATTGTGTTGATTCCTGGCTCAGTCTTTCCCACAGTTCTTTTAAACTATTATGGTGCCGAGACAAATTCTCATGACTGCTGTACAATAATTTTGCATTATGGCCACATGATATGCAGTGTTTGTAAGACTGTTGAGTGTCAACATTTCATTTATTGCCTAGCTATCTGTGCGTATATATGATGATTTGGAGTCTATAGGGAGCAAGCACTCTACAAGTGAGAACAGGGTTGGGTGAGGGAAGTAAAAAAAAGGGAAGGGTATGCAAAAGTGGGCTGAGAACAGTGGTGAACTGGATAGGTAAAACATGGCCGTTGACTGTTCAAAAGCCCAAAATTGTAAGCAAAGACTTGTAAAGAAAGGATGAAATGTTAAAATTTAATAATAATAAAAATGCTGGATAAGCCTTTTAGATATGTTCCACTTAAAGCTGAATGGGGGGACTGCACTCTTCCATTGTTTTGGGTTCACAGGGAAGAGCTGTGTTGCTTTTGTCACTGTCCTGGAAGGCAGATTTGAGATGTAGATAGTATGGGAAGTACAGAGTTTTTTCTTGCCAAAGCTGGATTGTTCCCCAGGGACTGCCAAAAGTATTGGATTTCTTGTTGGTTTGTGAATCTTTGTTTTAATGCAAGAGGAATAGACTAAGCTTACAGAAGAGTACCTTATCATTTTAAGGTATTATTTGTTCTACTTGGTGTGCTGGTAACTGCCTATTTAGCTTTTTGGAAGGTAGGACACTGGATTTTTCCATGAGGCCGCAAACCTGGCTGCTTATATACATTTTAGACAGAAATTAAGCATTTGTGGTTAGATTTGTTTTTCTTTGGTTGTGTGGTTCTGTTGCAGTTGAGCTGCAGTGCAAGAAAATGACATAAATGTTACATATGCATAATTTATCTTATGGGAAATTTTTTTTTAAACTACAGTTGCTACTGTAAATTAACATTTAGAAACAATGAACTTAAGGGTAAACTGAGGAATGTGCCTCATGCTTTATAATGAAACATTTGTGCTTGATTCTGTGCAGTTATAAATGACTCTACTGTTCAGCACTGTGTTTAAGAAAATGCAGCTCTGAGATTTGGTTGTTGAAAAGATGATTTATTGCAGGGCATAAAGATTTTTAAAACAATTCTTTCACTTATCCTTGGCCTTCAGGAGCAACAAACTTTTCCTTTTGGCTTCACTTCTTTGATCAAGAATAAGTCTACTAATGCAAGTTTGTTGAAGCCTAAAAGCATGTATTTATTTCTGTCCAAAAAACATTGACTTGACTTGATCTTTGAAAATATATATGCTATATAAATAAATACTGGGATAAATAAAGTCTCCTGTTGGAGTGGAAGTGCTATACTTAATAACGTAGGGGACACTCCTGTTGGACTCAACGTACTTTGACGATGTGTGATGTTTAGAGCTTGAATTGTCTTCCCTTCTGAGTTCTTGTCCTGCCTAGGTTCTAAGCGAGTGGCTGCCCATCTGAATGTAGCCCTGGGAAGTCCTTTCTCAGAGAGTTTTCATTGCCAGAAAACTTGAGCTAAAGAAATTAAAACCAAGCTATTCAAAAAGCTAGTCTAGGTCAAGCTGGAGAGAGTGTGTTAAACTTCTGTTGTAAATCAGACTTATTTCAGCTGATTAATATTCATTTTAAGCTAGGATAAATGTGTGGGAATAGTGTAAATAAATCAGTTTCAAAGCATAGATTAAAGTGTCCCATGCAAACAATTTTTAAGTGTCATTCTGTAATTTCCTCAGTTCTGGCCTTCATCTTTTACCATCTTCAGTTCTGGAAACTAAGATTCATTTCTTTCCATGAATTGAAGAGAAAGAAGTATTTCCTATATTTAAGATTATTTAGGTAATAAAATTTTAAATTTGATGATTCAAAGCCTAAGGATATATGCTAAATCCAGGTGCAGTTTTGTCTTGGAACCGTTTCCCCTTGTATGTTTTTCTTTCTCTTTTTTAACAAAGAATGTGTTGAGAAGAAACTTCCTTGGACTTCCATAGATGTTTCCTGATTTGTGATCATGTCTGTCACCCTCTGTCTATCCTCAGTGACTGATAGCCACACAATGAACAGGGTATTGTTTCTCAGAAGTGTAAGATTCTTTTAAATATATAAACAGTCATAGATTATTTTATTTTTTTTTTTAGCATTTAAATATTTCTTTACTGATAGGTTTGGTTGTCATCTTTGTTTTTCTCTTTCTCCAGCTTTTGGAAATGCCAAAACTGTCAGGAATGACAACTCCTCTAGATTTGTAAGTACTTTCTGTAAGGCTGAATTTGAATTCCGTGGTACATTGTTGGCTATTTCTGTTTTACCTTGTATCAGCCATCAAGGCATCTGTAAAAGGAGGAAATGCATAATTCGGGGAGAGAACTTTCTTGTAATTGTCAGAGGTGTTTGGAGAAGACAAACGCGTTCAGCAGTGATCAGTATTCATTTTGTACATTCAAGCATGTTCTCCTTCCCCAATGTGTTAGTAGTGCATTGTTAGCAGTCACCCCTCTTTTTAAAAGATGTTTCACCTCCTTCTCAGAAATCTTGTTGGTTTCTGATGTGGGCATAGAGTTCTATGGAGAATCAAAGTAGAGGCAGAAAAAAACCAAAAAAAAACGGATGTGACAGTCTGTGACCGGATGAAAACATAATTACAGCACAGCTGGATTCTTTAATTTTCTGGCACTGGTGGCTTTAATGTCAGTGACCACGTGCCTAGCAACCGGCCTGTTTGGCAAGTCTATCTTTCTGTGTATCTTTCCATCCATATGTATACATTTTTTTGGGGTTAAAATTGCTACTTCAGGTTCTCATAGTTGTTTCTATGATGTTTCAAACTGTGTTTATGACTTTGGTTTTAATACAAACATTTGTAATGTTATGTTTTTGCTTATATTCTTTATAAAAAACTGGTTGAATTCAGGCTTTTTTTTAGCTTGAAACAGAGTGTGAAATTATAGGAATTGACAATTGACCAAAAAAAAAAAGTTGAAGCTGGAGTTGGGAGGTTCAGAAGTGAGTACTCATCATAGTTTCTCCTGCTAAAATCAGAAGACTGAATGGAACTTTGTAATTTGCTCATTTGTGTGCAAAAGAGTAATATTGTGAGATGAGTAAAGTAGACAACGGAAGACAAATTAATATACTGGAAAAATGGCACTTTGAGAGTAAAAGCAAATGGATGAAAGTCTGGGATATTGTGAGAGTGGCTTTTTTTCCACATGGGAGACTTCTCTCCCCTTCCCTTCTGATTCTCGAGTGTTGATGATGTTGTTCCACATGTCTATGATTGCTCCTTCTGTGGCTGTCATTGCCTCTGCTTGTGAACTGGGCAAAGGGTCTTCATCACAAGGTCGGGGACAAAATTTGAGGCACTGTAGAATGTTTTGTGGTCTAGAAGGGGCAGAAAAAATGCAGCCATCAGAGATGACATACTATAGAAAAGAGGAGGAGATAGTGAAGAGGAGAAGTGTCGTTTGCAAAGAGAAGTCTTTCCAGGACAAAGTGCAACCAACTACTGTTTTGCCTTTCAAGTCCTTGCTTATAAACACAAAGCTAAAAATACTTCTGGAAACATCCAGCTGGCTCAGTCCTTGGGAAATTAAAATTTAATTATCTGATTTAATTCTTTATCTCAGCAATTTGAATTAGCTCAGAATTAACTTCAAACAAGAAAGTACAAGTACTGTCCTGTCTAGCCTGCCTCAGCTGGCAGCAAGGAGAAGAATAGATTTTTAAATAGAGTGAAGCCAATCTTGACAAAATTCCCAGTAAATTAGAAAATATCTTTGAGAGAGTCAATGTAAAGTGCTTGTTTTTTAAGTTCTGTAATTAAAATCAAAAGAGAAAGAAAAAAAGAAAACTGTTCCTAAATGCAGGTTGTTTTTGTCCACTGTTAAGTAAGCACCAGAGGGTGGTGAGATCATTTCTGTGCATGGTTTGCGGAATTTGTTTGAATTACTACCAGCAGTTTTTTATCTTTCTGAACTTCCTTGCCAATGTGAGCTGCACTGCTTTTGCCTTTTCTACACAGTGTAGGTCTGCCCATTTTGTCACTGTTAAACATAGCTCTTACTATGTTAAAACACTTGTCATATAAATTAAAATGATGCGAAGACCAGAGTGATCTTCTGTGATGTGGAAAAGTCACACAGAAGTCAAGAAAACACACTGCGACACTACAGCTGAAAATGAAATCACTTTTGCAGTGACAGTCTGTTAATTGTTGCCTCTGGTCTCCTGAGTTACGAGGATAAGAGTTCAGTGGGAAAAATCCATCACTTTTACAAGGCAGGCACACGCTTAGGGACAGACAACCCACCATTACTAACAGTAATCGTTGCCAGCCAGTCCTTAAAGCCAAACTGAGCGGCTATCCTTCAGCTGCCTTGATTCACTCTCTGAGAAGATTTTACACTGAGAAAATAAGTCTGCGTGGAAGATAATTTATTCCTTCGTTCTTATGTTAATAAGCATGGTAATACCTGCATGGCACAAGTGTTTCGTGTTCTTGGCCTTCTGGTGAAAATTTGTATAATGTGCTTTTTCTTCATTTCTTTCTAACCTTAGAAACTGAGCAAATTACCGAGTTGCATTACAAACCTGATTAAAGCTATTCTCATAAAAATTTCTGGCTGTGATAATGCTATTGTCTTAGAAGCTTTGAATCATTTGCTGTTTTTCAAAATTTGATGGAGTGTACAGGAGGTTGCTAGATTGCTCTTTTAGCCTGTAAAAATGACCAACTAATTTCTTTAAACATGTCTTGATTTTTTCTTAAACAGAAATTACAGTCTTAAAATATGTTTCTTTCACAGGGAAAATACATGGATATTGAATTTGATTTCAAGGGTGACCCACTTGGAGGAGTTATAAGCAACTGTGAGTATTACTCTTGGTTTCAGGGTATTAGCACCTTAAAATGTTTTGTTCAGAAAGGAAGATGGTTAAATTATTGAAAAGATCAGCTGCATTTGTCTAGTTGAATCTCTCTCCATTATCTGATAAATTCTGCTTTTTAATTTTATTGTTGTTTTGACGCTGAATAGCGTGCCTTAGAGTAACTGAAAACAGACTTGAAGAAGTAAGCATGACTAATGAGTGAACTGTATTGTTTAAAAGGTACTGAGTAAGGTGTGTAGGTTGCTATATTGTCTCTGAAGCTAGTAGCAGATGGATAAGGGTGTCTGAAGCTCCTTTTATACTTGAATCCCCCAGATACAGTTGTGTTGCTTGATTTGATGGGTCATGTATTTCAGGTAGATACCCTGTTTTGTAATTAGTAAGAGTGATACAAAGTATGCTGGAGATCACCATGAGGTGGGTATGGGTATTTGTAATCAAAGTGTTCCATACTGATTTTAACACACTTCACAGTGTAGGAAAAGGTTTATCATGAGAGAGGATGAAGAGCTGTTGAGTTTAGGGAGGCAAAGGTAGCCTCGGAGGTTGTTACTTGACGTGATGATGCTGCTATGAAATCTATAGCAATACAGAAATTTTAATCAGCTCTCTGTTGGGAAGAAAGAGGCTGGGAACTGAATGCCTGCGCAGAATGGTTTGACTTGCTTTCCTTTTGAGAGTTTAAATGCAGCTTTTAAAAGAAATTGCTCTTCTGAGCTATATAAAGCTCCGTTTGTTTGCTTTTCTTATTTTTGAAAAGGGATGGAGGAGGGCAGTCAGTGACTATACTAGGTGTCACTGACCTAGCCTTGACCTCTCTTCCCACTCAGTCAAATTCATTGCTGTTTCTACAGACTGACTTTTGACTCCATTGGCATTTTACTGGTTGTGAAATAATGAGAATCATCCAAGGTGAACTGAACTCTCCATATATAATATAAACATTTTAAAACATTGTGAAGGATTTTACGCATAAATACAGCTTTTGGTTTGTTTCATAGGGCAAACATTTTTTCTGGACCAGGTCACCATTTGGAACTGTGCCTGAAAGAGGATGACTTTTGTGACAGAGTAGATCTTGAAACTCAAAGCAGTCACTGTTTAAGTGTTTACGGCTATCTATTAACTTTGACATTTGGTAGTCAAAGAAATCAGAGGGCAAACATACTCAGTGTATTCATCAATAATTAAATGTGAACGAAAAGGTTCTAGTAGGCTAGCTGTGTTGTTTGTTTCTTTTTATTTCGCGTTCAAAATAGACACATAAAAATGAATCCTCCTTTGTAGAGTGGACATTGAACAGTTTGTCTTTGAAAGTACTGTGCTGAGTCATCTAATTAGAATATTGTGTCATATCAAAAGGCGATCCAAATAGTTACTCTATAGTTTATCTGCCTTATAAATCTTTGCGTGTTGTAATTATAACATTACATGTAATTATAATGATGTGATGACATATGTAATCAAGGGCAGACATATTTTTAGATCATCCTAAAAGATGCCTATTTTAGGCATTCTCCCCGTCTTCTCACATTTAATAAATAGCTAATAGGAAGAAGATTAATTTAAATTTAGAAATGAAGACCTTATATGTAAGCCCTGTTGTGGAAAAGATGTTACTTATTGAACTGTGAAACACCTCATACTTGACAGGGTATGTCACAAGTAAATTCTGAGTTCCTGTAGCTGTGTGTTAATATATCTCATCTTTGATTTAATCTTCGCAAAATTTGATAGTCCATACATCTCTCTTTAAAGAGAGTTTGAATTCTGTACAGTTTTAAGACAAGTTTGTTGTCCTGCCTTAGATATTTTCCACGCTTCTGCAGCATTGCATTGCAACAGAAATGTTTCTGTTGTGAGGTGTCACCACTCTGGAGATATCAGGGGCTTAAATCCTTTTTACACCATTTACAGTTTACTCTGGTTTTAGTCACATTCAGAATTTGTCTTTTTACTTCAATAAGTAGGAAGTCAACTAGTGCTGAAGTTTCTGATCGTTAAAAGGGAAAGTGGGATTACGTTGTTCATAAATATGCTTTGCTTTCTGACCATCTGTTGATTCCATGTTAACAGAACATGAAGAAGATATGATAACATTTTTATTAAACTTTAATAGCTGCATCTGATGAGCTTGATTTCCAAACATTAATGAAGTTAGTGGGATTTTTGGATTACAGCCTGTGTCACCAAACTGTATTTCACACTGTGAGTGGCTGGAAGCAGATACGGTGAACATCTAGTTTATTTTGGTGGCAAGAAGGGTAATGAAAACAAGCTACTAATTTTATCAGACTGGTAAAGATAAGCAGAGACCCATTAGGCTAAAAGGTCTTCTTTGAAATGGTCTGGTCTGTCCTACTCTAAAATGCCAAGAAGCTCTGTGAAAGCCTGGTCAATGTCCCTGTGACCTTTCATGTAGCGGCTGATGCTATTTTGACCTTCCCTTGGTCCATTATCTGGTGCCCTTCAATGAGCTCTTACTTCTTAATGACAGGGGTTAACCTACAAGTGAACCTTTCACGGGATGGAGCCAGAGGGTAAAATTATCGTGACAATACATACTGCGTGTCTGTCCTCTCCAGTTTGCAGTGAATGGTTTGTTCCATTCATTGCAGTGAACTGGTATGTTCCCAAACTGAAGATATGTTTGAACAGTGTAAATTACATATAGATTCATTGTATTACTTAGCTGCTCAGAGCTTCTCAGTGCACTGAGTTGTAAGGCGTTGGACATATTGCTATATCATGATGTACAGTCGTGAAAAGAAACTGAGAGTGGAAAATTTGAGATGAATGCGATTTATGCGATCTTTAAGTATATTCAGTCGGGAATTTTCTTCCAGTTGGACTACAAAAGAAAGATGATTTCAGGTAGCATGTGTTGTACTTGTTTGATCCTACATTGGCAGCAACTGAGACGTGGGGGTGAGCAGGAGGGTGAGGAAGGGCTGAGAAGCTGAGGTATGTGGTAAGCCTGAGTTGTTTGAATCCTTCCTTGTTGTTAGTTTTCTGTGAAGGTCCCAGCTGGTTTTCCTAATGGGTGGGAGATGCTGGAATCCGTGTAAGGTGAGGCGCACAGCCTTAGTGCTAGCTAACAACCAGCCCATCCATTCACAAGCTGACCTGATTCACGTGCGTGGGATTAGGAAGCCCAAATTCCTCTTGTGAGCTCTTGTGAACACTAAACCCTTGCTGTATTGTCGCCGGTGACTGCAGATATCCCATCCCTGTTTTGTAACAAACACCAGTCCCTGCTTACAGTTATGCTGCGGCTCTAAAATGCATTTACAAACAGGTAAATTGCATTTACGTTTTCTCTCACCGAATTGAGTATGAGGTGTATCTGCTCTTTCTGTCCTCTTGTGGGGTGTTTATGGTTGCTGCTGTTGCAGTGAACACTCTTGTCAGCGCTTATGTGCTCAGAGGTTTTTTTTTCAGAGCACTTGTGAAGAAAGACAGTTGGAGTGTTGGGTAATTAACTTCTTTCACCTGGGTATTATATTGTAGACGTAAATTACATAAAACATCAGTACTATTCTTAGTTTTCCATTTATTGTAACTACCGTGGTAGTGGGGATGGGAGCCGGAGAAAGGTAGAAAAGAAACTACTGTTCTCCATTATTACAGAATAATATGTATTTTATGTAAAAATGGGTATGTTTGGTTTTTGAAGTAGCAGGTGCTAATTGCAATAACTTGTACAGCTCTAAAATATGACTCTCTGTCCACAGATGCTGCATCTGTTTTGTACTCCAGGTGATGTTTGTGTGCACACCTGGTTTGTTAGTTTTGTGACTGGTTTTGTGTACACTAAATTTTATGGTTGAAATGGTTTTGCATAGTACAGTCCAAAATGTTTCATCTTTGCAGTTGTTTAGACCTTTCCAAAAGTAGACATCTCACAGTATCTTTCCCAGAATATTTAATGTCTTAAATATTCTCTCTTTAATATTTAGTAAGTGTTAAATTTTCATGTTTCACCTG
>NW_009649570.1:2017149-2042712 GCF_000708025.1 Charadrius vociferus
AGTGTGCCTAAGCCCTTCAGTGATTTAATGATTAATGAGAAGACAACAGTGGTGCAGGTGAAGTACAGTATACGTAATGCCTGCTTTTGAAAAGCCGTTTTTAACTGGCACAGTGTACTTAAAGTCCACATAACAAGTGATTAAGAAAGGGCCTTGTTTTGCCATCTTTTCCAACAACAACGTGAAAGAAACCTGTGATGTTTATTGAAAGCAACAACTTTTTTGAGTTAATGAAGTGATAGTGATAACTTTAGAACTTGTTCTCGTTTACAACTTGTGTGTTCATTTTAAAAGACAAAAGTAATTACCCACTTACTGAGAAATCAACAACTTGGGCTGCTGATTTTAGTTATGTGATTGCTGTTAGTAATGTCCTTTGCTTAGGGAAATATTACACAAATTTTACAATTAGGCATTATGAAAAGAGATACTTGTTATTGTTGATTTTTATTTTTTTTTAAATCTTAACTTGTTTCAACATCTCCCTTGGTGTTTCAGTTAGTACAGTTGCCACCATTTAGGCAATTGCCTTGCCTAAATTAGGAAGTGTTTAAAACAAAACAAAAAAAAAAGACAAACTAAACATTTTTATTAGATAATTTTTAAACATTATCACTTGAGTAATCAGGATTTAACACTTAAAATTGTGCAATCGTCGTAATTTTCACAGCACGTACTGCCCAGATAGTAGTTTTTGTTTGATACAATTATGAATCATTTCATTCAAGAGAACATTATTATTAACTTGGAGGGAATAATGGGAAAAGGTTCCTGAGAAACCACTACTGTATTTTCTTTTTCGTCAGTGACTTTTTTTGATGATAGCTGAACAATCAAGATAGGAAAACAGAAAACATAATTTAACATAATGTGGGTATAGAGATAAGATTCTGTGACTAGAAAATGTTCTGTAACTTTGGCTGAATAGCTAAAAAGGCCCTTGGTCATGGCCCGCTGAAGAGAATATGACTAAAATAAACTTTTCCTGGATTATTCAGAACGTACCAAGATAGTGGTTTTTGTTTGTAGTGTTTACTTATTCCTTTCTTGAAAGTTGATTGAATTTCTAATATATTTTGAGAAATACACAGATACTAAATTTGTCTGCATCAGGTCAAGTTCATGGGTCAAATAACCGAAAAGAGATACTGTAAATTTGTATGTTAGAGTTTGCAGGAGTATTCAGCATCAATTTCTTTTTCCCCTCTCTTTTTCCCCCCTCTCTTTCTTTTCCCCCTCTCTTTCTTTTCCCCCCTCTCTCTCTTTTCCCCCCTCTCTCTCTTTTCCCCCCTCTCTCTCTTTTCCCCCCTCTCTCTCTTTTCCCCCCTCTCTCTCTTTTCCCCCCTCTCTCTCTTTTCCCCCCTCTCTCTCTTTTCCCCCCTCTCTCTCTTTTCCCCCCTCTCTCTCTTTTCCCCCCTCTCTCTCTTTTCCCCCCTCTCTCTCTTTTCCCCCCTCTCTCTCTTTTCCCCCCTCTCTCTCTTTTCCCCCCTCTCTCTCTTTTCCCCCCTCTCTCTCTTTTCCCCCCTCTCTCTCTTTTCCCCCCTCTCTCTCTTTTCCCCCCTCTCTCTCTTTTCCCCCCTCTCTCTCTTTTCCCCCCTCTCTCTCTTTTCCCCCCTCTCTCTCTTTTCCCCCCTCTCTCTCTTTTCCCCCCTCTCTCTCTTTTCCCCCCTCTCTCTCTTTTCCCCCCTCTCTCTCTTTTCCCCCCTCTCTCTCTTTTCCCCCCTCTCTCTCTTTTCCCCCCTCTCTCTCTTTTCCCCCCTCTCTCTCTTTTCCCCCCTCTCTCTCTTTTCCCCCCTCTCTCTCTTTTCCCCCCTCTCTCTCTTTTCCCCCCTCTCTCTCTTTTCCCCCCTCTCTCTCTTTTCCCCCCTCTCTCTCTTTTCCCCCCTCTCTCTCTTTTCCCCCCTCTCTCTCTTTTCCCCCCTCTCTCTCTTTTCCCCCCTCTCTCTCTTTTCCCCCCTCTCTCTCTTTTCCCCCCTCTCTCTCTTTTCCCCCCTCTCTCTCTTTTCCCCCCTCTCTCTCTTTTCCCCCCTCTCTCTCTTTTCCCCCCTCTCTCTCTTTTCCCCCCTCTCTCTCTTTTCCCCCCTCTCTCTCTTTTCCCCCCTCTCTCTCTTTTCCCCCCCTCTCTCTCTTTCCCCCCCCTCTGAGGATAACCAATGTTATCTAGGAATAACAAATAATCTTCAGAACCTGAGGAATGTAGCTGGATTTTGAGTCACCTGAATTGATGGATATTCAAACAATATGATTTTAGAAGTGTTCCCAGGTTGAACCTTTCCAAAGCAATGCAATTTTTACAGTTGTTTTGATACATGCAACATCTTAAATGCTTCAGTTCAAGCAGAAGCATTGTTAGATAATGCAGAAAGAATACCTAATCCATAAAATCCATAAATACACCATATGTAGTTCTGTATGTTCTCTTTAGATAGTTCTGTATAGTCCCTATACATAATTTACGTAGACTATGTAACAAAATGTAGTATGTGTAGAGTTTGGGGATTTTGCTTGTGTGGGTTTTCATATAGAAAAGCACCACCTGTCTACACATGCCACTGTAAACACAATTACCAAGTGGATGCGCGCAGAAATCTTTGTCTCTTCTGTTTTGACTGTTTGATGCACAGAATTTGTAATCATGTGAGATTTAACACAAAGGTTACTGGTTGTGCAGTTGTTGCTTTAAGGCAAATATATTTGGTTGATTTATTAAAATGCTAATTAGGGCAAACAAAGCAAGGTTTTCTTAAGAGTAGGGCAGATGGTCTGGATCTTTTCTACCAGTCTGATTTCAGTCTGCATGTGGCATAAAAGAAGAAAAGCAGAGAATGAATACAGCTTTAAAAAGAATTGGTAACAGCTGCTTTGTTAAGGGAAATACCTGATTTTTTGTCTGTAACTGCTTTCTGGAGCCTTTTTCCTCAATTATGAAGGCTAACAGAATATGAAATATTGGGACTTTGGAAAGCTGACTGGTACTTAGTTAACCTCCTTGCTTCTAAAAACATATAAATAAGAGAAACTGCAGTGAAAAATCAAAGACAGTTATCCAACGTAACTCATTTGACATGTGCTCAAGAAACTGTTAAATCTGCCGAAGGCATGCATGTAATTAGAAAAAGGCTTACATGTAATGTTTTGCCAGGATATGTAGCTGAGTTTTTATGGCAGCATTTGAGTAAATTTATATATAGAATGTTTTTAAATCCAAATAAGCCAAACCGCTTCACAAACTGCATTGCTTCAATATCCTTTGAAAATACAGCCATTTCCTGAAGTGTGTGTAGCCACCGCGGGAGCTGAAGTTGTTTATTTCTTTGAGATTAAATTTGGCTGCGATCCGTTCCAGCACTTCGCTGGAGAACCTTCACAGCCAGCGTGACTCTGAACTCCCTGGCGCTCACCTTGCCTTTCTCAGCCCAAGTATTAACACTTGGGTGGTGGACCAGCCTCTCCCTTGGAGTTACAAATGTAAAACTAGAGAGGATCAAGTATCCTTTAGTTAGGTACGGGATAACTCTGAGTTTGGACCGCAGCTCAAGGAGGGGAGCCCCAACCTTAGGTGAACTCAGAGGTAGAGAAGTTGCACACTAGGCTGCTGGCGAGAACGACACCTTCTGATCTATGCATTTTCAACATAGCGTCAAACAGCAGATGTTAGTCATCTGTCATCTAAAAACAACAAAAAAACCCACAATAAAATGGAAAAGCAAAAGTGGGAGTCTGCAACCTGCTCTACCCTAATGTAAAGATGAGCTGCTGGCAATATGGGACAGCCACTTGTTTGGGTGTATCTGTACGTTGTCATCTGGCATGTGCAAAGCTTCCTGATGCTGAAATGGGGCCACTGTGGAATGCAAGAGACTGTGGGGTTATGGAGTTGTAAAAACACAATTGTATGTTCAAACAAGACTAAAGTTCTGATCTGGTCACGCAACGCATTCGATGGTTAAGAGTTAGTTGTCTTCATACAGTCTTCACCCTCTCAGATGCTCTGGTCACTGGGAGCTATGTGCACTGTCACCTGCTGCACTGGTTACAGGTCTTCTCTCAGGCAATTTCATGTTTATGGAATAACATAGTTCAGCTGCTCTGTAAAATATTTGAAACTTGTCCTACTATAAGCCAACCAGAAGATTAATAATACTGTCTGAATTTTGTCGTTGTTGTCACCGGCTAATCACTAGAGTGGAAATTAATTTTTGAGTCTGTCTTGCTGTAGTTTATTTTCAGGAGGGCCTCCTAAGGCTTATATAATTTTGTGGGTTGAAGTTTGGTCTTTGGTTCCTATTCCACGAAAAGGGGCGTAAGCTTAAGTAATTACAGTGGGTAACACAGGTCCAACATGCTGCCTGTAGCTAGTGAAAATATGAACACACCTTATTGTGCTCTTCCTTCACGGAGTGAACCCCGGGGCAGATGCTCCTTCTGGGGCTAAGCCCTGCTGTGCGGGAAAGCCAGCAGAGCCCGGGGGCTGCAGCCCGGCACGAAGGCACCCGCTCCCCTGCTGCTCTTCCATGGTGGGGCTGGAGAGGGGTTTGCAGCACAAAGGCAGCTGCACTGAGTGCCGTCTCTAACTTTCTGGATTGCCAAAACTAAACAGGCTTAATTAGAGCAGAAATGGAAATCTGAGGAAAGGTATAGTAGAATATATGTCAGGTATTATAGTAGCCAGGCAGGGCAAGTGTTTAGCAACCACACGTATCCTTACATAGATTGGTGTTCCCTGTGTTTTACCTTCATGAAACCCAATCTCAACTTTGTGGCAGTTCTTCTGAAGAGTGACATCCAAGCTGTAGTAATTTCCTTTCAGGGGCTTTCTTCTTGCATGGACACAGCTTAGAGACAACTTAACCCCAGTCAAGAGTGCGCTATGGTGGGTTACGTAGTGGTAGGTGCATGGGGAACTCCTTTGCTGTGCACTTGGAATGAGGCACTGAATGTCTCTGTCTTCATGTCGCTGGAAATATGTACCTTAAGAGAAACTGTATACTGGGAACTGTGGGTTTGCTATCTGGAAAAATGGTGTGGAGCCCTTGTGTGTCAGTGAGAAAAGGAGTAACATATTTTTTGTACAAAAGCAGCAAGTGACACCAATACCTGTCCAGAGGTTCTCTTACTGCATCTCTCTCCCCTCTCCCGATGGCACTGAGGACACAGTGGAGCACAGGGCGAACAACCTTTTATTGTCACTCCATAGTAAATATGATGTAGACTCTGAAGCGTTGCAGTGTGTTACAAGTTAGTCTGCTTCTGCTGTCTGCCCGGATTCCTATCCCTATTGTTAAGGCTTAGAAATGTGCCCATCACTAATGGTGGTGGACAAAGCAATCTTCTTGTTAAACTACTCAATCAGTGCAGTGGTGCTTTTCAAAGCACTGCTTTTCCATTTCACTTTAAATGTCTTATGATGGAGCTTCTGTCAGTCCCATTGGGAATTATTTCATAGTCTGATGCACCTGAGGATCACAAAGTGCTACATGATTATTCAGTTTAAATTCTTCCTTTATTTGGCTTCCCCCTTTCATTTACCCATCCTTCATGTGCCAAGCCTTTTAACGTTTCAGTTCTTTTCAAACTTTCCCCCATGCAATCATTCTTACCAAACCTTAATTTTGTGGATGCACTGTATATTGGCTGACAGCTTTTGAGCACATTGCCTCCTTGACCTGAGTTTTCTTTGCAGCTGATAGACTGCAACATTTAGAAGTGTACTGGGCTTACAGGTTGCTCAAATAACTTATTTGAGAAGTATGTACTAATTTCATACATTGTGAAAAGGTTTGTGCCTACCGTTTATCATCTTCTAATTTGATGATGATGATATAAAGCAATGAAATAGAAAATGATGGGGGATTATATTCATATAAAAGTGGTTTGCTCCAACAATCTTTTGCTGACCTGTGAGATTTTGTTTGTTTCTTTAGATCTGCTAGAAAAGTCTCGTGTTGTTAAGCAGCCAAGAGGTGAAAGAAACTTTCACATTTTCTATCAGATACTGTCTGGTGCCTCGGAAGACTTCCTCTGTAAGTGTTGCCCTTATGCCGTTTTCAGATATGAGTTTTCTTTATATTTAATGTGCTGTTCCATGCACATAATCTTTTGTGGGAAATGTGATATTGATTCATTTTTCAAATTATTGGTGGTAGTGGCAATAGTAAAATATATGGTTTGATATTACCCTGATATCTGAGTCAGAATTGGCTCTGCAACGTATTATAAACAAAGAAGAAAGCCTATTCTTATTCAGAAGGTTTGTAATTAAAATGTTCTTAAAGAAAACTCAGTCCTAGTAATAACAACAGTTCTTGACGATACTGATTCTGGGATAAAAGAGCTACTAACACGAATGCTGTTACTAATTATATTTTTATTTGATTTATTAGGCAAACTCAAACTGGAGCGGGACTTCAGCAGGTACAACTACCTGGGCCTTGATTCTGCCAAAGTGAATGGAGTGGATGATGCTGCAAACTTCAGAACAGTTAGGGTAAGAAGTATGGTCGAGCGTCTGGCCATTCGCACTGGGCTGGCAGGGCCATCCTTTCTGAGTCATTTTCAGAGTGCTCCACACCTTTGTGCAAGGGTGTAGTGTGTTTGCATAAGGAAGCTTGGCTACTACACCTGGAAAATACGATGAACCACGTTTCTGGAGTATTCTAGCGGGAATACAAAAAAGACCCTCCCAAAAAAGGGGCGGGGGAAAAAAGGTGGGGGGTGGGGGGGAGGAAAAAAACCCCAAAGCTCAGACCCCACAGTCAGATCATGGAAAAGGTTATACTGTGTAGTTGCTTACGGTGGCAGTGACTGAGCTTCATGAACCAGGTTATGCTGACCAAGTCAAAATAAAAACAGGGCCGGGATGGTTCTCAAGGTGATTTGCTGTGATGTTTTTGCTTGGTTGTACTCGAGGATAGGAAGAATACAAGATCCTGTTACCCAGTGTATGCAAATTTAATTTGAAAAGTTACTGGCTTTTAGAGCAACAGAGTGGACTGAGAAGACTGCAGTACCTCTTCGTTTGACTGTGAAAAAATTGGGTTGGGTTATAAACTAAATTCAGTGGCTAAAAAAAAAAAAAAAAGCACTGCATTTTAGAACCCCCTAAACTGAATGAATCCTAGAAGTGGACTGGACTGACATGCCAGCTCAATTACCAGGTCTTCTTTAACCTGTCTTTTATATTAAAAAACTTACTTATCTAAGCATAGTAATCATATCATGTTCTTTTTGTAGCAAAAGTGTTCATAAAACATTTCTAATTTATGCTAATACAGGTAAATGGTGATTTTTGTAAATATGATCTGTTTAAATGTAGATTCTTTTATCTCATAATTTTACCTGTCCCCTTTACAGAATGCAATGCAGATTGTTGGGTTTATGGATCATGAAACACAGTCTGTTTTTGAAGTGGTGGCAGCCGTTCTGAAATTGGGAAATATTGAATTTAAGCCTGAATCTCGTGTGAATGGCTTAGATGAAAGTAAAATCAAAGATAAAAATGGTAAGATGAGATTACTGATGGGAGGGAAAACACCAATTTGTCTGAAGACATTACTAATTTTGTCATTTCTGTAGACATACAATATCCTTACAGATGAATTAAATTAGATTGTTTCCAAACCTGCAGGCAAATATGAGTTGAATTCTGTGCCATTTCAGTCGCTCTGTTTGAAATTCCAAAAAAGATTATTTTCTTTTTTCCTACTTTATTAACACTTTCTTCTGAAATGTTAAATGGTACTACGCATTTCTGTAACTGCTTGGTTATTCTGCAGTGGAGGAGGCTTTTAGTTCTTTTGAAGTAGGGTATTTCTGTCTCTAATATCAGATTCATTTGGTCATATTTTTGCAGTTGATACATTTTGAAAGTTCATTTATTTTCATTTGAACGTTTTTCATCATGAAATGTAATCTGTGGTGAATGGAAGAGAAGTTTCTTCACAAAAATAACCAAATGGAAAGTGCTTTCAAAACAAATAACTCTGTTTCCTCATGCCGTGCATATTTTTAAAACCTTTGTGTGGTGGGGCAGTGGGGAGAGAGTGTGGATGGGGGACACCTCTGTTGAAGAAAACCTGTTTTGGGAAAATACTGAACTACTAGAAAGCTAATAGTTTGAGGGAAGAAAAAGCAATGATACAAGGATTCATTATATTTACCCTGTCCTTTTTCATGTTAGAACTCAAGGAAATCTGTGAGTTGACAGGTATAGACCAGTCCGTATTGGAAAGAGCTTTCAGCTTCCGGACGGTTGAAGCCAAGCAAGAGAAAGTTTCAACAACACTAAATGTGGCTCAGGTAAAAAGAGGTCTTGATTTTAAATGAAAGAATTGTTTTAAATGGCAGTTTATTCTATGTGACTAAACCATAAATGCCCAAATAAAAACTGCAATAGGCTGTGCTGAATAAAACACATCACTAGCATAAGTGTGTTTTTCCTTCAGCAGCTTCTGAGTGTTCATATATACTGAATGCTTTGTTTTTATGTGTGAATTACCTCAAAAAGATGAGGGATAGGAAAACGTTGCAGAGAATGAAAAAAGGAAACGGTTCTGCACAAAACGTGTGGTGCAAGTATTGTGGCAGACCTTCTTCATTTAGAGCAACTGTTGTAATTCCATGTGAGTTGTATGCCCCAGGCTGCTTGAAAAACTTTTGCTGCTGGTTTATTTTTCTGTAATGCTGCAGAGCCAGTGTGATTGCCACCTGGGTCTCATCCGCTCAGGCTAGCAGGATTGACGTTTTCCTAACTGCAGCTGCTCAAGTCCCTTTGCTTAGGATTAGGATGGGAGATGTGAGTCTTCAGAGGATATCCAGATGAGCAGGAAGAGAGTCGAAGTGCCCTGATTGTGGCTGCTGTTCCAGCCCGCCCGCAGCCTGGAAGGCAGAGGGATGCACCAGCAAGCCACCGATGCTGCTGAAGTGTCCTGGCACCCCTGGTCTGGCCCCGGTGCCTGCTTAGGCAGAGGCGCTGCTGCCTGAGCCATTGTCACTCTCTTCATAGCACCTTTAAGATATGGCAGTAACATAAAAAGTTTGGGATTAGCTCAGCATTTGTAACATTTGTCTTCTTTCTTCTGTTCAGGCTTATTATGCCCGTGATGCTCTGGCAAAGAATTTGTACAGTCGACTGTTTTCTTGGCTTGTTACCAGAATCAATGAGAGCATTAAGGTATTGTTGTTTTGTGTCTGTAAGAAAAAATCAATAGAAGTCCTTTAAATTAAAGTGGACAGTAAAACTGTATTTGCCACTTTCATTTTTCATGGTTGTACAGTGTTACACGTGGTATAGGTGAATAACTGTATCACAGCTCAACAAATTGCTGTCTGCTCTGTTTTTAAGCTTATGAAAATAGTCATGTTAAGTGTATTTTGGGAAACCGTACTTAACATTTTAGTTTACAGAATGTAACACCCTACTTATTTTTAACATTACATGCATTAGTTTTCCTATTTCCCAAGTATGAAATGTACAGATGACTGACTCAATGTTTACTTTTTTTTAAAGGCACAAACAAAAGTGAGGAAGAAGGTAATGGGGGTGCTAGACATATATGGCTTTGAAATTTTTGAGGTAAGACCTTTATAATGATAAATATCAAACATAAGAGTTGTTATTAAAGCTTAATAGAGTAGTTCATGTAATCAGAATACATGTAATTTGAATCAAGTGTGTAATTTCTGAAAAAAAATGCTAGAAAAGTAAGCCAAAGAGAGATGTCTTAGCATGTCTGGCAAATGAAACGAAAATTTATGAAAGCCCAACTTGTGTTTTTACACTATAGGTAAATAAATATTTATGATGGGTAAACTAAATACATTTTGTTGTGACATACGTTCTGAGCATAAGAGGAAATTCTGGCAGTGTCAGTTCTGCCCTGAGGCATTTTGTGGATGCCTTTGAACAAGCTTTGTATGTTTTAAAAAACACAACAAAAAATATACATTTTTTCCTGTCAAAATTAAACAAGGAATTATATTCCATTTCATCTCTGATCACTTAGATAAATTTTCTGTACTGATTCCTAGCTAATGATCTGTGGCTCACTGCTGTTTGTTGATGATAGTATTTTTAGACTGGTGGTATTCTGGAACAAAAACAATAAATGAGGAATTTTTAATTGGGTTAGAGAACACCAGGGAGAGGGAGTTTTCATAAATCTTACTCTGACAGTTTATTTTAAGAGATTTATAGATCTCAGTTGGAAACTGTATATAATGTTTAAACTAGAAACTCAATTGGGGAAAAAAATCTGTAGAAACCTTGCAACCCTTACTCACTTCCCTACATCCTTCTTGAAAATCCAAGGAGAGTGTTTAAACTGTGTAGAAGATGGGAATAATCCAGACAAGAGTAATTACATATGGAAGGGTGGTGTAAGATTTATTTCAGAAGCATAACATCAAAGCATGTGCAAAACAAAATACCCCTATGAAGAGGAAAAACAAAGCTGATGGTTGCTTCAAGGGTTTACTAAGCTAGATTGTATTGTTTGTATTAAACATAAGAGCATATTTATGAAACTAAACTGCAAGCGGTCACGTGGCTGAATGCAAATCTCGGTGCCAGATCTCTCTGGAGCTGGTCCTCGGCTTACCTTTAGAAAGCTGGACACTGGAATGGTACTGCTGGCATCTTTGGGCAGGACTTTTGTTTTTGCTAACTCTTTTATGTTTGATTAAGGATAAACATGTAGGGTGAGGTGGACGATGGAAGCTTGCGCTAAAACACAAGCCAACTGAGTAATTGTGTTTGTGGGATGGTGTTGCAGAAACAAGGTTGTTTCGCGCATGTAATTTTATTTTTTGTAGTTCAACATCTTAGAAGGTCATAAAAGCAGTTGAGTACAGGAATTGTAGTTTCGCAGAAGAAAAATGTAAAGATGAGGCTCTTTTCACTTACCTTGCATACTGAATTACAATGTCGCTTTCCTGATTCATGCAAACTGAAAAGCTTTAAAAAATACAGGCCGTTATTGTTCAGTAATTTAAATGCTGAGTTGGTCCTACTGGAAAAGGTGCAAAATGTTTGTCTTGTGACTCAAGAGGATCAAATTCATTGTTACATTCACACAAGACTGGACTGTTCCTCTCATGAGTTAAGACCTGTGGCAAGAACACTAGCCAAGCAGCTTGGTTCAGCATCACAGAAATAAAAGGAATTATTTCTGAACAGTCAAAATGGGATTCAGGTAGTATGCCAGAAACATACATGGGGACACAGTGTAACTGGTCTTGTCCTCACTTGATTGACCGTACTACATGACATTCATTCAAGAGGATGCCTGCCAAATATATTTGTGTTGAGTTTTGTAACAAATGATTGAATCTCACAAAAGTTATTAAGGATCTTGAGAAAATGCTTAGAAAAAGCGATTATTGTTGAGAATTTAAGTAAATGCTTCCCAGAAAATATGTTGTTTAATTCTATTAAACCAATCAATAAACGAATGAAATGTTAACATTGTACAATACAGTAACTGAAGGAAAATTCAATAATGTCTTCAGGTTTATAGCATTAAAAATATGGTGGAATTTGGAGTGTGTGGTACATTGGTAAACATGTTGGCTAAACATTCAAAATATTAGCTGAAGTGTAGCTCATGGCAGTAATTATATCCACCTAATTATAAATGACTTAAAATCTTTCACTAAAAACATGCAGTTCACTTTTAAACGTAATTCTTAAGTCAGATTTTGATTTTCTTGTCTATTCTTGAAGGTTAGAACTAACATGGTCTCTACAAAGAATGTTTTTTGGCGAAAATATATTTGAAAGACTTCCTTATCTGTGAACTTGTGCATTTTAAACTTGTAAGCTATTTGATATGCTGAAGGCAAAAAGGCTTACTGTAATCATGCTTCTACTCAGGAAGCAGATAGGTTTATCATTAGTACATGTTCTTTCACCTAAAGTGTCCTTGTACCTTGGAGACAGAACACATAAAAAATACAGAAGGTGTAGTTTTTTCATAAACATGCTAACTACTTTCACATGAAGCTTAATACCACTGAAGTAAGTAGCAAGATATGTGTTTACTGAAGGGTGTTTTGGTTTGGGGTTTAGGGTTGTTTGGTTTTTTTCCTTTATTATTACGCTTACTCCTCAGGATCACTGAAAAAAAACCCCTAATGGTATTCCAGTTCACCTGTTTTGTCCTTAAAAATTATTGGAATACGTTGTGGACTAGTTTGCTTCTACTGCGAAAACTTCAGTTTGCTGCAGATTTTTGAGGGTTTTATTTTGTTTCATAAGGGGCAGGACAGACAATATTTCTTGGGCCTTATTCCTGTTTAGGATGATTCCTTAGATGATCCTACAATTCCTCCTATAAGAAGAGTAAAGAAATCCAGATTTAACATTCTGAAAGATCCTACACTTCACCTTCTGATGACAATAGCAGTCTTGCTATATTATATGCAAACTGAAGCTTATACAAATGATCATTTTTTCATCTATTTTTGAAAGTTTATTTATTGTCCACTGTAATTTCTACAATTTTCTGTAATTTAAGATAAGTTAATTTACAAAGTAACTGAAGGGTTGAAATTTAACAAAGGGAATAGACTGGAGTATTGATAATGCTGGCCAAATACTCTTTGGGATTTGTTTTCCGCTAGTATTTTTATCAAGCACAAACCCCATTTTTCAGACAAACACTATCCAAGAAAGCAGATTTAAGGACTTGGCTGTCCAAAAATTCAGATTAGGGAATTTAAATCTATCAATAATCCTCAGCCTCTGTGGGTTTGGCAGATGACAACAGGAAGCTTGGCTAAACAATCCACAAAATAGGTGCTATAAAACTGTGTTTATTTTTGAGTCCTGCCATGCCCTTTGTGGTAAGTGGTGTGCTGAGACTGAATGTTTTGAAAGTGAAATGCTGAAATTTTGGGTGTCTGCATGTGAGTTGTCTATGGGCCAGGATTCAGGGACTAGGATTAGCGTGAAAATGCAGGCTACAGGGCTGGCTTGGTTGTATAACACTGCTGGAGTTCGAGCAATGGACTGAAGCCTGACACTAATTGCTCCAAGTATGTTTATCTGCATTTTTTGAGCGGCTGCATGCGTAATCAGTCTACAGTCTAGGCTGTGATTTGAGATGGGGCAGGGATGATGGTTGGTGGCACTTGGGAATTTCAGAACCGACTCGATTGCAGACTTCCTGGGGTAGGTTTAGGGCTGGTCCCATTTTATTCCGAGCTGTATTTTTGGGCAGAAGCAGGTTCTGCATCTCTGCAAAATGTCAGGGTTGGGTTGTGGAAGGGGTGGGGTTTATGAAAAAGAAATGAAGGTTGTAGAAAGCAGATGACTGAGGGCCTGGCAGGTTTCAACAGAGATGAGCAGAAGACTCATTCTGTTCAGTTTGGATGGTTAATATTCTGTCACGTACATTTTCTGTGTAGATGAGGGTGAGTAAAAATGAATGTCATGGAGCAAGCGTGAATATTTCATCTTGCCTAGGCCTCAGAGATAAAAATGTCTGTCTGTGCTAGTTGGCTTAAAGGCTTTATTCTGAATTTTCAGGCGCCACTATGTAGCTGGTCCATATGATGAAGCTAATGATTTGGAGTGCAGGTTTATGAAAGTTAAGGCTGCCAAACAGGGCTTATTCTTGAAATTTGCCAGGCCCTGAGAAGACACTTTGAGAGTGTGAATGCTTTCTGCTCAATCGCTTCGCGGAGCAGTTTGTTCCACGTATTTTAGCCTGGCGAGAAGCGGGGATGCGCCAGGGATAGAGCTGCAAAAGTAAAGTCTGCAGAAAGAGAGGGACTGTTTCCATTTGGCCCCCTGACATCTGCCGAGGGTTGACTTGAGGTGATGTGAATGCCTTGTCTTTGAGGACGGCATCTGACCAACTCCTTTTGCACCAGGTATGCAAGAACATGCAAAGATGTGGCAGCATGCATCACAACCTGCATAAAACCCATCAGTAAATAAAATACCACCAACAAAAGAACCAAAAAAGCTACCCAGCAGTAAACCCAGATCCATTTCTCACAGTCCATGATGAACTTTGATAGCGCTTCTGTTTATTTACAGCAATTAGCTTGTTTCTTGTGTGTGGAAGTCTCTTGTGATGGGAAGAGGCTTGGTCATATTGCAAGTACTACATAAACTGTCATCTGGACATTGATAAAATGCCAATATCTTAATTGAGGGAATCCATTAGAAATATAAAGAATGCAGTTTCATTATATTAATATGTTCATAGTTGTGGTAATTACCTGTTTTTAGAGGGAGGTAACCATATAACGAGAGGGTAAAGATTAAAAATACCTTTCTGAGATATTTAAGGCGTGAAAAAATTGGGGAGGTATTTCCACCTTTACCATAAACCTATATGATAGCTTGGTCCAGTTGCTGAATAGTTGCTTTGCCTTTTTCTATGCTGTTCATTACGTGAAGGAAATTACAGTTGCAGAGCATGCCGAGCTGTGAGAGATTGCTGCTGGCCTAGAGACCTTCCCCCATCCCCGCAACGATGATTTTACTGGAGAAGGGTCTAGTTATTTGCTAGAAAGACAACTTCTTAGAGAAAAAAAAAAAAGCTTATTGAGGAAATTGGCTTATCAGGGTCGTCTTTTATCTTCATCTTTTCATTTTTTCATTCTTTTAAGCTCTGGGGACCCTTTCTTCATGTCTTGACTTTGGCTCTAACTCAACCATGGATATCTGTTGTCTTGGTAGTTGCCTTAATCTCCAGACCATAATTTCTGGCCATCTCTTCTAGGCACTATACCTTGAAACAGATTTCTTTTTCAAAATTGTTCAACCTTTTTCTAATGCTCATCAGGATATCTGATTGCACAGGGCAAAGCTCAGTCTAGTGTGAAAGAGGAGAAGTGAATTTTTAATATATAATTGATCAACTATAGAGCTTTACAGAGGGGGACTTTTGGTTGGACTCCTAAGTGCTGTGGAGATTTTAAAATACAGTTAAAACAATAGTTTCCTTAACTGCTGGAATGCTCAGAAACAGAGGTTCATCCCAGGATGTTAATCACCATTTAATTAATCACGTTATAATTTAAGAATGTAGAGAGACTTATTTTGCAAAGCACCAGTTTATGAAGTAAATCCCTTGGCTGGCTGTTTTCAACAGAGGAAATGTTTGAAATGCTGGAGCAAACACACACAAATGCTCTGCTTCAATTTGTGAGGATGACATTTTGCCCTACAGCAGCTATTATTTCTTAGTAGGGGAATAGATAAGATTATACAGTAGGTTCTTGCTTATTTGTAATTTGTGTCGTTCCAGGATTGTAATTTATCAGGTTGAGTTTGTTGAAGTGATTGTACCTGGGTTTCCCTGTGGATCCCACATGCATTGCGTGCACTGAGTTCACTGTAGTTTCTTACCCTTTCAACTCCAAATTTGGTTTAGACCTGTGTGTCTGGACAGCACAGCTGAGAGCAAGATGGATTTCGGAGTGCCTGGTCCTCTACCAGCGCCAGTAGCATTGATAAGGACTGAAGCTGGTTGTGCTACGCAAATATGGAAAATGGATAGTCCCTGATTGCTTCCATTAGATACACTGAAACATAGTTTGATTACATACACATGGAATATTTATAGTTAAATGTTATGCCTCTCTGGTTCTTTGCCTACAGAGATATTTACACAAAAGCACAGAGATTATTCTACTTTACAGGAGATATTTTTCAATTAAGTTTGATTACTTGAATTTTTGTATATGTAAACAGAAAAGTAAGAGATAAATATTGATAACATTTTCACTAACTTTGCAGAAAATTAAAAGAAATGTAACTGCGTCACATGTAGTTCATTGCTTTCTAAGATAAAAATAGTGTCTTTTTTCATTTTCTTTAAATGTACTTTCCCCATTTTGCTGATTTTCCTTTTCAAGCATTTGTATTTCTTGGTTTCACCTCATAAACTCTTATGCTTCTGTGGTCATACATAAAAATCCCTATCCCCAGAGACCACAGTAGGTTATAAATTAAATTTGCTGGTTGGTTTCACCATTCATCTCAGTGAAGCGAGTATGTTGGTCTTTTATCATCATTCCTTTTGCCATCTGTTTTTTTTCTCTGGAAGCCTCAGTAGTAGTCTAGGGGTTGATGGAACTACCTAGGATCACCTGCCTATGTTATGAGGTGGCCAGAGACTTCTGAAGCCCAGGGCTGTGTTGATGTTGCAAAAAGTTATTTTCTGGCGCTGTATGTGTTAGAACAAAAGCATCAGTCTCTGTATGTCTTCCCCCTCTCCCCCCTGATATTGATCCAAAAGTTCATTTTAATGGCATTAGTTCTGTTGATTTCAACAGACAGTCTCATGACTTGAAATGTTTAGGTTTTGTTTTAAATTACGCTTTTCCTTTAAATACTTCTCATGTGTTTTTCAGTTGTATGTGTTCATATAAGGTATTTGAAAAGGTGTTGCTGAAGACCTTTTTGTCAGTGTGGTTTTAAACTGAGCAATATGTAGATTTTTGAATCGTCTCTCACCAAGAACTGGTGTGATGAAAGATTAAGAAGGAAGATGAAATATTGAGAAGCACCTTGTATACACGTGATGCTGATGATATAGCCGAGTCTGTAGACTTGGATCAACAACATATGCTTGACTTGGGGAACATAATGAAGTGGAGAGGACACAAGAAAATGGAACACTTAAACTGGGACTTTATTAGTCAGGTGGAAGATAAAAGTTTATTCCTACCTTTCAGTATGGAAAAGTACACAGTTTTCACTTTTAAGTAGGTGTCTTAGTTGCCTCAGTGTCTCTGGAAGTGACTGGAATCTAGGTGCTCAAAAGTGAATTTCAATTTTATATGGGGAGAGAAGGTTAGAAGGTAGTTGGTTTTCACAGGAAAATGTCCTGTTTTACATATTTTGCGTTTGTAGATCTAATGCAGGAAATGACACTCAGCATCAGCATATGGAAACATTCACCAGTAAGAGACTTTTAGCCTAATTTTATTTTTGTTTTTAAAATAATTTTATTTTGATTGTTTGCTATTGGTATTTTACTGGTATAACAATGTATAAGGTCAGGAACATCAATATATGTTTTCTCAGATGATTCCATGACTGGAATCTTCCAAAGAAGAAATTAGGTAAAATATTAAGGAAGAAAAAATATTTTCCTTAGCCTTTCAAGCACCTGTATGTAATATATGTAATTGCAGTGGTTCAAAACTAGAACTTTTTATCTTTTCATGGTTGACTCTAACAACCTGAGTGAGTACAACATCGTGACCTGCTTGTGTGTATAAGCACTATATTTTTGCATGGAGCAGAGTTTTTTAGATTTCAAAAACTTGCTATTCATGAAATGCCACCCTAATGCCCAGTAGTTTGAAGGTTGATGAAGAATAAATCTGTGTGAGCAAGAGACCATTATTTGTGAAGTGAAAAATGTGGTGAAGTAGGCTTTGATTTTTGTCAGTGAATTTTTCTACTTGTCTAAATTTATTGTTGCACCTGATAAAAGATTGACAGGATAAGCTGAGGGTGGTTGGCTGATCTGTATCTATAAATTTGACATGACTTTAAGTCTATCTCAGGTGACATTCTGTTTCCCAGCACCTTTAATTTAACTTGAGAGTCTGCATGGGTGCTTTTTCTTCCCGAAAGGTTATATTTTGTATTCCATAGTGATTTTAAAGGGATAGTTTGAAATGCTGCTATAAAAATGCAGGGATTGAAGTGATGCTTTCAACATTAGAGTAGCAGAAGTACAGCCTGGAAGAGCAGCTGACACTTTAAGAATTACTGGTCTTAATTTTTTTTTCCTAAAATTTCCTAAGCAAATTTGAATTTACTAACTCCTGAAATTTTGGGTCTGACTGTGCTGCTTCTGTGCTTGTCAAAACCCTTTCTGGCACTTAATGCCAGCATAAGGAGCAAGTACAGTCTCTTGATGGCTGGATCCTCCCAGCTTCTTTCTCCTGAATTAGTGCTTTGCTGTCCCTGATATTAATTGTTCTTTATTGTCTTCTAAAAAACAATCTCAGAAGTCCTTTAGGTCACTTCTAGTTCTAACATACTAATTTATAGGAGCCTTCATTAAAATATTGGGGGGCAATTAGTTTGTGAGTGTTCATCTATGATTTGTAAAGCCTTTACATAGCAAAAAAAATATAGATATGCAATAAGGGAGAATAAATTCACAGAACCTCTGTTGCCTTATTCAGATATGTCCAGAGATAGGCACTCTAATAATTTTTTTCATACAGTGTTTCTTAAAACCTATAGGAAATGCCTCTTTCTGAAGTGTATTTAATTTACCAAATGTCTTCTGGTCTGTTCAGAGTTAAGTGTTTTGAGAATTTCAGTAATTCCAAATATTTTTCCTCATTTTCTTTGCTGTAATTAACTGTTAGCCTTTTTCTCTGTATCATATGTAAAGATCAAAATCGCTACTGCTCTTCAATGACTTTTTTCCTGGAATAGCAATTTTCAGTGGCTTGGCAATGTCGAATAGGATTTCATAGCTTAGTGAGTGATTTGTGAAGAACTCTGTGGATTTTGGTTTGCCTTTCTTTGGCAAACCATAAATATCACAGATACATAGCAAACCAGGAAAGCATCTAGCAATTACTTTAATACATTGTTAATAACATTGTAGTCAGATGGTTTAGCTGGATTTGCAGTCCAGTTTCCATCCTCTTTTGAAGACGAAGACAGTGCATAATAGGTGAGCGAAAAGTCCTGCATTCCTTGTACTCAGAATAAAATTGTCTTTTGGAGAAACAGTCTTTCTGCGTTGGGTGGCATGTGCCTGGCAGGAGGCTCTGCAGAGTGTATTTTACCCTTCCTCTCTGCCAGGGTGATGTGTCAGTTGGGGTCCTTTTACTTCAAACTCAGTATGTCGAAAGTGATGGCCTTATCTGAATGTGTCAAATAAACTTTTACTCATTCTTCCTCCAGTTCTCTCTCTTCCCTTCCCCACCTCCTCTCCCTTTACTGAGATTTGTTTACCGAAGGTTACATATATGGCTTTTTGACACAAAGGATATACGATGATTTAGAGATGTGACAATGCAAGATTGTTGTCCTGTATTTGACTTTGAAGTGCCTCAATCCCTTGGTTTATTTGATAATCTTTGGATACCTGAAGACACACTCATCTACAAAAAAAGTAATATATAACACTTATGTAGTTCTTCACATTTTCAGTGGCATACAGATATGACTCTGATAAAAAGATTGATCTACGTGGTACCCCAAGTAAATGCTAATAGATGTTTTATATTCTATGTTGTTATAGAAGTAGTATAAGTACTGACTGCAGTTTATGTAATTTCTTTTTGCAACAGAATGCAGTAAGTATGACTTGTTTGCAGTGCTGATTTTGATGCATGCCAAATTTTAACTTTCTCATCTAGAGCTATGCAAGTTTTACAATCTCTGATAATTGCAGTTGGTGTGAGGGGCAGTTTGATGTGGCTGAGAAAATTTGGTGATCAGCTATGATTTTGCTTTACCTAAAACTAAAATGATAAAAGTAATCTGTGCTACCTCAATATTTTCTAATCTGCTTGTGTGTTCTTAATCTCATTTTAGAACCAGATCCTTAATTTAAACATTTAAATGATTGCAGTTGCCCTTAGTCATAAAAAGTCGATCATTATAACTTGAGCTTCACAGGTGTTGTATAGCAGACTTATCTGATAGTGTAAAAAGGCATAGTGGTCTATTCTGCAAATTTTCAGGCTTCCTAAATAACCAAAGCGTTCTTGATGACTAGTGATTAAGACTGATGACTAGTGAAGGGCGGAGGGGAGGGAACCCCACAACCCCAAAGCTGAGAAGATAAGACCAGTAGTGGATATCCAAAATTACTCTTGATTGCACTTATTTCTGCAGATACATGTAATGTACGGAATTCTGACAATATTAATGACTCTTTCAAGCACTGGAGAAACACAGTGAAGCTGCTGTTCTCTCTTTCTTTGAAAGGGGCATTTTAAATCGGTCCTTAGAATGGGCACCTGGCCTGCAAACTTGCACTCAGTGAAGATAACGAAGTGGTGAACCACAGCTTTTATGCCGCAGTCCTGGCTATGGTGATGTTAGCAGTAACTCAGCTGACTTGAGTGCAAGGGCTTTATCGGTGGTGTTTAGGGGCTCACTGTGGCCACCGCTTCTGATGCTGACGTGTGTCCCTCTGGAAGCATGTAGCTGTAGTGTCACAGCCCTGCTCCTGCAGCAGTCCTGCTGTGCAGCGCGATGGAGCAAGCTGCCATGGCTGCGGTCGCTGAGCAGCCTTCCCACTGCCTGCCCCTCCTTCCAGGGTCCCCTCTCTGGGGGTTGGACTAGATGATCTCCAGAGATCCCTTCCAACCCTAACCATTCTGTGATTCTCTTCCCTGGTCCCTGCTGCAAAGGGTCACCCGCAGGCTTGCTCCCTAACCCAGTTTTATATGAATTAGCCTTCTAAAGTATTTTTTGGTTGATAAAGTGCTTTTAATTCCCACCATTTCATGGGGCAATTACATGAGCAGTTTGGCAGGGAGGAGATGGGTTGACCTCTGGAGACAATAATCTCTGAACCCAGGCTCCGCTGCAACCAGAATAACAGCTTATGGGCCTCAGTCTGTAGTGAAATAGGATACTGTATTTGCTACTGAGTGATCCTGGTTGGAAAAGAGCTAATGCTACCATCATAATTTTATTTATCAGAACCTACAGGAGACTACATTTTACACATGGGGACAGATTGGTGCAGGCAAAACTTTTGTTGTTTATTCCCTGACACCACAGGCCTCCGTATGACCCCTCCCAAGGAATCCATACAGGGGCATCGTGAATATAAACCTACAGAGTTTTTGTCCCTCCCAATGGAGAAAGCCTCAGGGAAGGATTTGGTCTAAAATTTACAAACTAATCTCATTCTCAATGAAATATTACTCAAACCATCACATCGCAAAGCTGGAAGGAGTAGTTAATAAAGCGGCTTGTTGACTTGCAGCTGCTGCAGTAACTTACTCCAGCTGAGTTCCAGGGTGTTTACACAACAGCAAATGCAAACATGTTTTATCTGACAGGACAACAGCTTTGAGCAATTCATTATCAACTACTGTAATGAGAAGTTGCAGCAGATCTTCATTGAACTTACCCTCAAAGAAGAGCAGGAGGAATACATCCGAGAGGTAATGCTTAATGGCTCTTCCCTTATCCTCTCCTCTTCCCTTTGTCCCTGAAATGAAGATACACAGGCATGCATGCTGGAAACTCTTTTCAGGGAACCGAGTCACTTTTTGACCACAGGCCTGGCGCATGTTTGTGTAGGACCGTGTGGTAGTTACATTAAGCAAAAAAAGTTGGGTTTGGTTTTGTTTCACATTATGAGTTCTCCAGGGATAGACCAGACCCAAGTCTCATTCATTGGCAGCAATGACTGGCAGTTCTGAGTAAGCCCTAATTAGTAGAAGACTAATATTGCTTTCTAGCATTAATGCCATTACCCTATAGCCTCTGTTTTGGATTATGCAGCAGCATCTAGGATACACCCCAACAGCAGCCACAGCTAATCCTGTTTCAAAAGCGAATTGGGTGGGTGAAACAAGAGCATGCAAGATGAAAGAAACTTCAAATAGATTTTGGTTCTCATTTTCTTTCAGTTAAGTATTAAAGGGAGCTGTGTGAAACTTATGGGTAAATATAAGATGTGCTTTGGAGCCCAGATTCTGGTGTTTGATGGTATTCTGTGAGTGAATGTCAAGTTAAAGTTTTAGTAAGTTTTAGCAGTGCTCCCCGTGATACAGAGTTCAGACAAAATGCCACCTAACAGCTGTAGAAACTAGTGTGCAATGTCTGTACTCAAATTGGATGATACCGTTTTGCTGGGTAAACATTTTTAAAAATTGAATAAAGTTCTTGCCTTATAATCCCAAGGGTAATATGAAGTTTGGGCATGTCTTTTTTTCTTTTTGCATTCTGTGGTGAAACTCTTGAAACGTCACTACTGCAATTTAGTTCTTGAATGATATTTCAAATGCTCTGAAAAAACTAAATTGTAAGAAGTACAGCAGAATGCAAATGAAGAATGAAATTAATATTTTCTTTTTCCAGTCCTTTGCCCTACCAGTGTTACCTCTTGATGCACTAGCATCTCATCCTGGAAATATTATCACTGATATTTGGAAAAATTAGGATATTAGGAGTATCTGAACAACAGCCAGACTCCAGATTTTTCAGATACCTCATCTAAATTTAGCTCTCTTTCTTCCTCCTGTTAAAAAAAGCCAACTAAGAGCTTAGAAAGTTTGATCTCGGATGCTTGCAGAGGAATGGGCTTATGTCCTTATGACCAGTGGGAGCGTGGGCAGAGCGGTGGTGGGGCGAGCGGGTGGCGGGAGGAGCCTGGCGGGGCGCCCGGGGAGTGCATGGGAAGCTGACACGGTGGGGGAAAGGAATGGCGAGCGGGTTTGGCAGCCACTCAAGGACGGTCATTTTGCGCAGATGCTGTTAGTAGTAGATGATTGCATTTCTTTCTTGATAAGTAAAATGTTGGGAAGCATATAGAATTAAATTTAAAAGTAGTATCTCAGTTAATGAATATAATTTAAATTGCCTGGAGGAAAAGCTCCCTTGATTGTTTTCCTGTTCGTATGTTTGTTTATTTTTTTCTAATAGGGGATTGAATGGACTCATATTGAGTATTTCAACAACGCTATAATTTGTGACCTAATAGAAAATGTAAGTTATGTTCAAGAATCTCTCTGAATAATTTTTTAATGCGTGGATTCAATTTAGCTGTAAAGTCTGTACACGTGTTCATGTGTTTTGATTTTATAAAGCAAGCCACTCATCGTATCAGTCATCTTATTTTGTATGGTAAAAGTTTATTTTACTAAATAAAATATTTTTTATAAGCCTATATGTTACTTTTTTAGAAATGTTCGGCAGCACCTACACAAAAAAAAGGTAAAAACCACCAAACAACCCTTAAATGTATACTTTTAGTGCTGTTTTCAGTAGCAGATATCACGTGCTGCATTGTAAAGAACATTTCTTTTTATATGGAAACTAGAAAACTCAATGACTTGTTACTGAGTGCTTTAGGTACAGAAAGTACTTGTATCTAATAAAAGGACTTCCTATAGACTTAGCGCAGCAAGAAAGATAAAATTCCTTAACAATCAGAAAAGAACATTTTTTTAACCATTAACATAAAATGTATGCTGGTTTTACCCATAAACTTGGCTACTTTCAGTTAAGTTGGAGTTTCTACAGTCTGAGTAAATGACTCAAAATTCCAACATGAAGTTCAAGATTCAGATCTCAGAGGCAGTCTTTCAAAAACACAAATACTAAAACTCTGTTATCAATCGGGATGAGGAAAAGAACCAAACTTTGTGATGGCTTGAAGAACGCTTTTCTGAGTAGCAGAAGTCTAACAGGAGACAGCGGTCTCCTTTTTAGGCCTTGATGGAAACGTGATGGAAACAAACACTAAAGCTCTTGTCTTCAAACTTCAGAACCAAACTGGAATCCTGGCCATGCTAGACGAAGAATGCCTGAGACCAGGAACTGTTACTGATGACACCTTTTTAGAAAAACTGAACCAAGTCTGTGCCACCCACCAGCATTTTGAGAGCAGGATGAGCAAGTGCTCCCGGTTCCTCAATGACACCTCCTTGCCTCACAGCTGCTTCAGGATTCAGCATTACGCTGGCAAGGTACCTGGTGAAGTGGGGAGTACGCGCTGTTTGGAGGGTGTTGTAGCTGTGTGAAGTCTAGGTTTGGTACAGTGGGAAGGCTTTTCATTCATTAAAGGATGTTACAGTAATGAAGGAGAATTGCTTGAGTCAATAGTTGACCAAAAAATCCAGACCTGTCTTAATCTTTTCCATCTTAAGCCTAAGATTCGTCATTTGGGCTTGGAAGGTTTTCGGAGATCGTGCTGCTCTAGTTGAAATCAAGGGTAGTACTCCTTTCAGCAAAGGAGAAAGATGTCCCATGTGCTTTGATGGTGAACTGCTTGTGCTGCTAGGTCTCTGGAAATAAAAATGTTGTTTAGAATGACAAAAATTCACACGCGTCTGAAGGCAAGATATTTTGGAAAACATGTTCTTTGTCACTGAACTAGCTGAAGTCCTTAGTCATGTTGATGAGAAAGTGGAGTTTTTGTACATTTGAGGGAACTGAGTTTATTTTGACAGCTTGTGTGTTTAAACAGATGGAAGAGAAAGCTATACAGAGGGCTTGCAAATGTGTTTGCTTTTTACAACATAAGCAGTATGAATAAATACAAGTCTGATAGTTTTTGATGTGTAATTCAGTATGACTTTTTATTAATGAAAATCAAAATCATTAAATTTGTAAAAAGAAGACATTTTAAAAAAATTAAAAGTAAGCATGGGCATTGAAACTGTACCTCTTGTTTGAATTTGCTGAACTGTTATACTAATTAATATTTGGAAAATGTTCTGTTTTGCTAGGACTGTTTAATACTTCCCTATTTTTTTACTTTTTCCTCAATCTTACCATTTTGAATAGCTTAATAATTTGCTCATTCAAAATAGTGCTGGAAATATCATACTTTCTGCCATTGAGGCAGGTATCCGTTAACTTTATGTGATGTATTTGCTAAGAATATTTTATAATTGCATATAATCTGTCAGGGATTAATACTTAGAAACTTCTTTGGTTGTCCAAATTCCAAGTGAATTGGTGAAAATTCCCCTAGTGCTTTGAGAAGGACTGCAGACATACTGTGTCTTAGCAGGGAGTGGGGGTCTTTGATCATTACTGGCATTCACTTACCCAGTAGAACAGTCCGTGAATTCCTCCTATTTTGGGAGGAATGTTGTTTTTCCATCCTCAGCTGAGAACATTTTGATCTAGTCACTGGACAACAAAAGTTTGATTCTCCTTTTATGAAATATAAGCGAGTTCATATGAACAGTTTTTTGCGGTAATGGCATTTACCACACCTGTCAGAAACAGAAATGTGCAATCCAAAGAAAAATGCCACCTGAGTGCTCAGTCACTTGCTGTTGTGTAAAATACGGCTATGTCAGTATTAGTATTATTCAGTATTCTGTGTACATAGTACATATCTACACAGAACTGAGAAATCATGAAGCTGAAGAATCTGTATTACCAGCCAGATGACTTGTCAAAATTAATCAAACTAAATTCCCTACCCTCAAAAATTAAAAAAAGCCAGTAGCAATCTGAGATTCCAAGTTCCCCTGGATGCCTCCTGGGTCTCCAGCTGCAGGTCAGAGCTTTGCATTCATACTTGTTGTCATTGGACTGTTTTCCTGGTAAAAGTCCTTTAAAATAACAGTCCCCTGCGGACTGCACACATAGCTACTGGCTGCTGCAATATCAAAAGGTGATATTTCATATCTTGTTTTAGTTAGGTGAATAGTGTAAGCATTAGTACTTTGAAGGGAAAGGGTATTTTTTGCTGTTGTGTTTCAAAAGAGAGGGAGAAAACCTTTTGTCAGCCAAAAAGAGGATTGTTTTGGAGTATTGGCAAGTGGTAGTGTATCAGAGTTATCACAGAAGAAGGGGTTTTTCAATTTCAGAAAGCAGAATTGATCAGCACAAGGAACTGTTAGCAGTGTGAGAGA
>NW_009649570.1:2042752-2082876 GCF_000708025.1 Charadrius vociferus
GTCAAATTTAAAAGGAAAGCTGAAATGTCTTTAGTTTGTTTTGGATAGTGAGAAAGGAGGAGAAATCAATTTCTTGGTTCAGTTTTGAATTGGCCTGTGTTATAGTTCAAAACATGCTCTGATGAGACTCTTCTGTATTGTTCAGGTTATGTACCAGGTGGAAGGATTTGTTGACAAAAATAATGATCTTCTGTACCGTGACCTCTCCCAGGCCATGTGGAAGGCCAGTCACTCTCTTACTAAAGCGTTGTTCCCAGAAGGTAATCCCGCTAAGATCAATCTAAAGAGACCACCGACGGCAGGTTCACAGTTCAAGGCTTCGGTTGCTACCCTGATGAAAAATCTTCAGACAAAAAATCCAAACTACATTAGGTAAATTACCCTGTGACAGAGCTTTGGTGAATTTATGTTTGGCGAAATTAAGAAAAAAAAGAGAATATCTTTTTATCCAAGGAGAAACTATTGAAATCTATGGTATAAACTCACAATAATAGTCGTTGACACGTAGAGTGCTGCAAACAAGTATCCCTGTTTGTTTCCCTCTCCAGGTGCATCAAACCCAATGACAAAAAGGCTGCACACGTTTTCAATGACGCCCTGGTGTGCCACCAGATCCGCTACCTTGGTCTTCTGGAGAACGTCCGGGTCAGAAGGGCAGGTTATGCATTCAGGCAGGCGTACGAGCCTTGCCTGGAAAGGTACAAAATGCTGTGTAAGCAGACGTGGCCCCACTGGAGAGGGCCAGCCAGGTAGGAAAACATCAGTATTCTTACCTGTCCTGTTCCAATGATTGAAATTACTATCTTCCACATGTTCTGATTTTTTTGTTTGTTTGTTTGTTTTTAATTTAATGAACTTTCAAGTATTTTAAAAGTAAATTAAAAACTAAGCCAGTGTGGCTCAGGTGTTTTACTTGTATGTTGTTCCTTAGTATCTTTTTGGATGAGTTCGTTCACTGGGAAACCTATACTTTTCAGTAGGCTGAAAATTACAGTTCCTTGGCAAAGGAGATGATTCTAGTAATGAACTAATCTACTAATGGAAAAAAATTTGTATGTGAGCAAGGAGAGCATCTTGTTTTTAGACTATATTGCAGCCTTTACTGATATGGGCCTGAAAGAAAGGCAGAGGGAGAGACTGAGTGACTGGAGTGGAATCAAAATAAGGAGGATGTCTGGAATGATCAGAATGATGCTTGTTTTTAATAACCAACTCAAAGTGTAGCAACACCTATTTCTTTGTAGACAGTCAAGCAATCTTCCTCTGTCTTTTCAAGAAAAAACTTACATAGAAATTTGTGAACAACTATGAGATAGTACCTCTTGCAAATCAATTGTATTAAATACGTAATTTTAAATTGCATATTATTCACATGCATTTTTACAGATGAAGTCTTGGGTAGGCAAATGAGCTTCTCTTAATTCTTTTTACATGTGGCCACCAATAGCATGATTTAAGTTTCTTTCATAATAGATTAATATCTTTAGTTACAATTTAAATCTTTAGGTTATGGAGATAATGGTGGAAGTGCAGTATTGATAACAATAGCATTGTTACAGTCCTCACAAAGTTCTGTGCAATTCCTCTCTTTTCTCTTGACATTTATAAAATGCAGTTGGTGGAGTGTGGAGCATTAGCATTTGTCAAACTTGTCAGTCTTAGTTTCACATTTTGACGTTATTGTGAGAGCCCTTCCTTTTTTTAAAGAAGTAAAATCATTATAGATGTAAGAGGAAAAAAGAGGCCATTGCTGATATTAAATAAAAATTGCTCTTTTTTCATCAAATTACTCTGAATCTTTACAGTGATTATTCTTCCCTTTAGCTAAATAACCAGTGAGTAAATGAGTTAGGTTTTCAATCTTCTTATGTCAAGCACTATTTAATAATTTAAAATACGCTTTCATATACTTTCCATAAATTAATCTGTGAATATGTAAAGTAAGAAGTCTTAGAGCTGGGGGTCATGTTTGTTAAGCTCATTTACTTCTTATTAGGGCTGGAGTAGAGGTACTGTTTAATGAATTGGAAATCCCTGAAGAAGAATTTTCATTTGGTAGATCAAAGATATTCATCCGCAACCCAAGAACGGTAAGTGAAAAATGTCTTCCCCTGCAAAATCAAGCCATCTTTCATGAGGAGAGCCTGTTAGAAACTGCATAATTCACTAGCTGGTTACTACAGATTTTTCTAGGTACAGTGCTTTGATATATTGCTGTGGAATATAGCATTAAAAAAGGCACTTTCTAATGTTAGACCCATTAAAATTGGTGTGAATCAAGACTCTACAATAGCTGTGAGCCTGAATTTAATGTAATTTTCATGCACCAACTTGTGGCAATGTATCTGCCACGAACCCTGTTGAGGTATCTGCCTACAGGTCTGAAGATGAATAACCCAAAAGGCCTGAAGGGGGGACTTGAATAAAGGAGAGATTTCTCTTACAATACCTGTGCTTATGGGTTTTTTGGTCTTTTCTTTCCTACCGTTTTTCTTCCAACGTCTAACAAAACCCTAAAAAACATCACACCCAGCTCTTCAAACTAGAAGATCTGAGAAAGCAGCGGTTGGAGGACTTGGCTACTCTAATTGAGAAGATTTATAGAGGTTGGAAGTGCCGCACACGCTTCTTGTTGATGAAAAAAAGCCAGATCGTGATTGCTTCCTGGTACAGGAGATACGCAGTAAGATAATATCCTTACTAAATGGGGGGTTCTTTTTATTGTTTAATATGTTTTTGTGTATAACCTTGATATGATATTTCACATAACCCTCATATGATACTTTTCCTTGATATGTATGGAGAATTGTTGAAAGAATTCAGTTTTATGCTAGTGTTTAAGTACTGAAAATGTGAATAAAAGAAAATTTAGACCACTATTAAATATTTACTTTGTGCTTAAATAATTCAAAAGCTCACCAGAGCCTTGTAGTTGTGGGAGAGCAGGATTTTGTGGCCCAGCTGGGAGTGCTCCCAAAATCTATGGTTAATGTGTAAAAAGTGTTCGGTAATATACATGTGCAACTCTGTGGAATTCAAGCATTCCTAAGGCTTTTTTGTATTTTTGCCTTATTTGGAACCTTTGCATTTGAAGCTCAAGAATGCTGCTTGGGAGGATCCCAGGGGTTTATTTTAATTATAGCTCATAAGACTCGTAGTTCAGTAGTTGTTATTGATACAATTCTAAGACCGTTTCAGATCCGTTTGTAAATGGGGTATTCTGTGTCATGAACTGAACAGTACTGTTATATGACTCTCATGTATTTTCATCAGTTAGTAAATGGCATTGACTTAAATGATTTAAGATTAGTGTTCTTAAGTTTAGAAACAATTCTTAAACATCTCAGCTGCATTTTGTTGTTGTGTTCATATCAGGAAGCTTGATAAAATACATGATGTGGAAAGAAAGCATCTTCTTAAGCTGCAAGTTGTAGAATTGACAATCACTGTTTTTCAGTTGACAAGCACTTCTGTTTATCGCCTTGAAAGCCAGTAGTGTTTGGATAATTAGAGAGAAGTATGGATAATTTGGAAAAAGTATCAATAAATACATTTTCACTGTAAAAACTCTTCTCTCTTAACTTCTGTGATTGAATGCACCATTTCTGCTAACGGCAACATTACAGAGTTGCATTGTGCCCATATGGCTTCATTATGATTTCATACAAGCTTAATGAATTAAAAATGGAGTTACCACAGCTAGATTGGCACAACTTTTAATATAAAGAAATGAAAACAAATATGTGACCAAATTCACATCATTGTGAATTTCTTAACTGTAGACCTTTATTGGTTCACTGGTGAAACAAGGCAGCAATTGTCTTTGAATGCAGGATGAAGTCATAGCAAGACCCTCAGAATTACGTACTGGTGGCGATAGAGAGATTTCCTCAGCCTCTTCATGTAGTTGGAGGGCACCGTTCTCCTAACCCAACATGACTATTAGGCACTGTGATTTGAAAGGTTTCATAAGGAATGTGTATCCCTTCCATGAACAAAGCTTTTTGACAACAACTTGTGCTGGAGGCTTGGCTAAGGATACTCGTCTGTCTGTTCCTTCACCAGGCATGGCAGACATCATTCATGGCATGAATGTGCCCTTGATGTGGCCTAGAGGGAACTCTGTCTAGCTCGCTCATAGAGATATTCACTGTAATTGAGTGGGCTGAGTGTGAAGTCTAAAAGCCGTGTTGCAAAGTCCATCAACTGTTGTTCACTTAGTATTATACTAACCACTGGTCTACTGGAGAATTGAGCTTTTTAGAAGGAAAGTGCTCAGCTGTCCAGGAAGTTTATTGTTCAAACTGGCATACTTGGATAATACTCCAGCATGTCATTCAGGAATCCATGGGGTTTTTTCCCTATTCCTAAGTTATCATCAGCATTTGGTATTATAAAGGGACTGCGGGTAATATGAACAGCACAAGTCTTTTAAAAAGGTGGTAAAAAGCTTAGCCAACAGACCTGAGCATTTGTGATGGTTTTTATGCTACTCTGTTGGTGGGAAAGACAAATAAAGCTGTTACTGCTAGTATTTAATCCACTTCACTTTTGTGCTGCTGACCACGAACTTAGTGTTTCTGTAAACAGAGAGTGACATTGTCCATGCAGCATTGTTCATGTGCTTTGTTTCCCCTTAAGTTGAACACAAAATCTGCACTCTGATCTTCTTGGTCAAAATTTGTTCACTTTTTACATTTAGTGCTTGTATCCTTAATTATGTTTTCAAATGTTAGTAATGAAAGTTTTATTATACAATATTTTACAGTTGCAATATTCTGTTCTAAGCATCACATATTTATTTCCAATACAGCAACAAAAGAAGTATCAGAAGATAAAGAGTTCGGCTATTATAGTACAGTCCTACATCAGAGGATGGAAGGTGAGTTTCCTGTTGCTGTGGCTGTATCTGCATGGCGAGGAAAGGAGCAGGTCAGAAAACACATTTCAGGTGCACTGAGCCTCCTGACTTTCATGCCTCCTGTCCATTGAGCTGTAGCTGTGCCGTGGCCGTTGTTAAACGCTCATGTTTGCTACAAAAGAGGCGAGTTTGGGATATCTGCTTGTAGCCTGGGCTCCAAAACCCTGCAAATAGTGCAAGTGGAAGGCTGGGACCACACTAAACTACTGGGTTATCCTTGAGGTGTCTTCTGCCCCTAAGAAACACTTTGTATTTATTATTTTGTTTATATTAGTTAAAAATATCCTTTCAGTCTAACTATTGATGTGCTGTCTTTTCCCATAAGTGTTATTTGAAGAAAACTGGGTAAAAGCATCATCTCATCTTGAGTTTTCTGTTTCTCATTGAAGAACATGCTCTTTTCCAGTAGCACTGCCATGGATAAAAGCCTGGTGTGAGAGCAGCCTTAAGTATGACCTAAAGCCAGGCAATTTACTTGTGATTTATTCTTTATTGCAGTCAAATGCAATGTGGAGGAAAAATATTGTTGCCGTTGTATAGACAGACATATCGATATCTCAGGTGATGCTGCAAATCTGGGAGAAAACTGAAAATTGAACTAAGATTCCCTGAACTGGCGGTCCCAAGATCACTTGTGCCCACTTGTGCACAGAATCCTTCCTGGAACAGCAAATGTTAGGCTGCATAGCATTTATGAATCTATTTGCTTAGGAATTGTGAGGCATTGTGTTTTGGTTTTGCCTAGATTTACAGGTTACAGTGCCTTAGTTTAAAATAATTAAGAAATTATAGTTACTTATTCAAATAAAGTAATGTCTTCAATCATTTACAGGCTCGGAAACTTCTTCGGGAACTTAAGCACCAGAAGCGTTGTAATGAGGCTGCCACAATAATTGCTGCTTATTGGCATGGTACCCAGGTAAGAAAATGGCAACAAATTGTGCGCATAATTGTCTCTACATAGAATGAAGAAGGCCCTTCAGGGTAAAGTTATCTGTGAATATTTTCAGTGGCTTAAATTACCGATTTTTATGTTTCTCTTTGCTGCTAACATGTTTTAGCTGGTGCAGTCTGGGAAGCTGGGGCACGCTTTAATATTTGCTCTTTGTAGTGAATGGTTTCTTTCTTTCTTTCCTGCACCATCGGGAACTTGCAGTAACCTTTTCTTTCCTAAGCTTTTCTATATCCCATTTTCAAATGCATCACAGGCGCGAAGGGAACTGAGACGGCTGAAGGAGGAGGCTAGAAATAAACATGCTATTGCTGTTATTTGGGCTTACTGGCTTGGATATAAGGTACTTCATGCACATATCACGTGCCCCCCTTCATTACCCAACAACATCAACATTTAATCAGTAGTAAATAGTGAGAATTAATGACTAATACAATTGACTTTAAAATAATAGAGCATGATCATTGATTCCTTCCATTTCCATTCATGCCACACTTAATAAATCTGACAACATTCTGTATGTCAGTTTTTTTGTAGAGTAGGAAATTCTTTGCATGGCAACCAAGTAGTGATTTGCACTAACAAGCCATTAGACTAGATTAAAAATGACTAGACTACAGTGTTCTCAAATTAGCAAACGCATTTAACGCCATTTAAATATGCAAAGCATGGTTTGTGGGGGGAGAGAAGGTTGGGGGTTTTTGGTGTGTGGTTTTTTTTTTCTCCCCTAACAAGTGCTTTCAGTGACACTATTAGTGATCCACTAAGAGATTTTCACCAGGCTGTATATGCTGTACCTTGGACAGTCTTCATTTACAAGGTCAAACCAATGCTATTTAGTTTTACTAAATTTTGGTTTTAATTGGTTTAATTGATTCTCTGGCTGTGATTTGAACCAGTTAAGAAAATTTCAGTAAGTACAAGTAAATCACGGTTTTATGACCTGATCTTTTAGCAGAAAATGATGTTAGTTTGCAATTCTAAACTTACAGCCCTAGAAAAATCCCAGGAATTCCAGCATCAGCTGTTTGTTTTCAGAAGCAAAGTCCCACTGAAAGATTCTTGCTAATCCCCAGCCTGCAGTTGTGGGTTATGTGAACATTTGAAATGCTGTTCACTAGAGGTCAAAAATTTAGTAGTTTCAATTAATAAATTCGTAACGCAGTTGAAAACTACATTCAGTAAATACATTAAGTTAAAAACATCTTCCAGTTATTATTTAGGTTGCAGGGGGGTGAGAGGTGTTCTCAGAACACCTTGCCAACTAGATGGAGAAATGTGCTCAAATTACATCTGGAGTATAATGCTGAGTTTGACCTTTGCTATTTTGACATAAATCTATTAGATTTCTACTGAAATGGCAGCCTTGGGAATTGAAACAAACATGTACAGTATTTCCCTCATACTTGAGAGACTTTGCATCTTTTCAGTTCTAGCTTGATATTTAGGTAGCTATACAGTTTGACAGACACACAGTTTCCTCTATATTTAAGTGCAATACATTGATAACTTATTTTATTTTTAACCAGAGTTCCTTTCACCCCCGAAATTGCTCCATACTGCAGAAGTGAAATGTACTTTCCTGGATTTTTAAAGGTTTTTAAGATGTTCTTTAGGATTAAAAAGGACACATCCAGAAAGCAATGCACTAGTGTCAACTGTGTTAGAGCTCCTCATTTAAATATCTAGTAGATTTGGATAACTTTAACATGTTTTAGTAGCTATTTTTATCAATTGGGTCACAGGAATTTCATGTAAAATTGCCTCCTTATTCCTTAGATATAAATAATCTAAATATAATTATATATATAACTCTAAAGATAATAATCTAAATTGAACTAAGACTAGAAAAAGAATTACAGTATCTGATAAAAGATAAAACTTGTTATTGGTGTGATATTTTATCTTTTCCCAGGGGAATATTTAAACCAAAAGCTTCTGAAAGTTATCTTCAGAGATTTCTTGCTTTACAAAAAAAAAAAAAAAGAAAAGCTATAAACCTCAAGTATTCAGTTTCCTTCCTTTTCACAAGACAGACTAATATTTTGCTTTGCAGAGTCCTTGTTTTTACAGCGCTGTATAGTAGCTGCTTTTGTGCCAAGCAGATGAGTGAAAACATATTCTTTATGAGAGCCTGCATCTAATGCAAATTAACCTTTCTAGCTATATCAGAAAAGCGTAACTGGCACAGGCTGGAACTGCTGTTGCACAAGTCTGTTTGACAGCATATAACTTGACAACTGCAAATATATCGCTAGAGCTCCTGATCCTATAATGCTGGAACTCTTTGTTTTACTTGACTTTTATCATCAGATAACTGAATAACAAATGTACTGGTATCTCCGAAAATGTGAGATTCTGTTAAGTTGCCCACACATGCCTTTGTGTTTAGAATACTTTGCAAATTGCTTTCCTAAAATGGGAGGGACTGATGAAATTAGGTAGGTGCCTATCTCTTTATACATGAGGAAGGCACTAGGTTTGGGGGAGTTTACCCCTTCATTCCAGAAAGACAGGCATAATTTACCAGGCTGAAGATTTTTTTTTTTAAAGTACACAAAGATCAAAACATAAAAATAACTTCCAGAACAAAAGCCCTCCGTACAGTGCCGGTAATTCATCGTGACATACATAGTTTCAGAGGTGATTCTGTTCTGCCCAGGCACTTGCCAGTGGAAAAAATGACTAGATAGTGAGATTTTAGTAAGTCTTGATTTTCATACGCATCGTTTTGACCATACAACTGCAGGCAAAATTCTCCATTAGAATCAAGTTACGAGGTACTTACCACTGATTGCGAGGTCTGCACAGAAGAGAAGATGGAAACACTGATAGCGAATACTGGGGCCGACAAAATTCTTATCTGTACATGCCCCTTAAGCAACAGTGGAGCCTTTTGGCCTCCCTGTGTGGCTTCACCCCGGTTCTCACAGACATGCTGGGTTTTAAAGGTTAAACGCTGTTCTTTCATCTTTCTATATCTTGATTGTAAGTTGGCTGTTCTGTTTGGGAGAAGCCTTTTCCTGGTCATTGTGCTACCTGCATCGGGCTGTCTCTTTTGTTCACTATCTAAACCTTTTAGGCTCGAAGGGAATTGAAACGCTTGAAGGAGGAGGCTAGGCGTAAGCATGCTGTTGCAGTCATTTGGGCTTACTGGCTTGGACTGAAGGTACTTTCTCAAACACTCCCGTCTGTCAACATGAACTCAATAAAGCGTGGCATCTCACTAACACTTAATAAACAAGCGGTTGTGTGGGCTCGCTAGTAGGGATGATTTTTACATGGAATTACATTGCTTAATTTTGTCATGGGCTTTCACGATTCATAAGCTGAAAATGCCTCATTTACAGCAGTATTTAGGCATCAGGTGGTTTTTTGTCATATCAGGAATTCAAGTTCTCAAGTTAAAGACAAATGTTAGATTAAAGGGACCCTATTAAGGTTGTTGACTTCAAAACTTGACCTGCGTTGGCAAAGATCCTACCCAGAAAGATTACAAGCGTGTATTTTCTTATTGTAACCTCTGCTTGTTTGAATGGGAAGTAGAGCGGAGCTGTTTGACTGTCACTGCTGCTCAGATTAGACCCCTGACCACAGTGTCAAGGGCATGGTGTAAAGCTAATAATGTCCTGTCACTTCCATCAAGCCTTTTTAGGGCATGCCATTGCATGCAGTTACCTATGGCTTGTGGCAGCCATGAATTCCCGGAAAAATGGAGATGTACAAGAGTCTTTTGGGTTTTGTCCCTTGCTTTCAAGGACTGGTTGGCAAAAGAAAACACATTTGTAATCTGGAAAAATGTAGTTCTGTTCTGTAAATTGACTATGAAAATGGCATCTTGAGATGTTTCAGGTCTGTTCCCAAATGATTTATGTCATACAGTTTTCAAACATAGCTTTACAGATGCAGTCCTGAAGAACTGGAAATCTAAATCAGTTTTGTTTGGCTGGGGGTCACTTTTGCTAATAGGGAAGTTGCAGACTACAGAAGTCTAAAAGGCAACAATTTCTTGATAATGCAGAGTAAAGTCCAGCTGTCATATTCTCATTCTTATTCTAACAATGATGAAATGGGAAAAATAGTTACAAAGCATATAATAATATATAATATATATAGAATGTATATGAAAAAATCCATTACAATACATGCGTGGAAGCCAGAGCTGGAAATACAAAGGAGCCATTTTAAGAAGTCGTTCTGCAGATCAGAATCACACTTGCGGTACTACTGCAAAAGTGGGTCTGTTTCTATGATTTTAAAACGAGAACATGTCCCGCGTGAGAACTCAGAGGCTGTTTTATATCAAACAGCGTCATTTAAATGAAAACTGATGAATCCAAAACCTTTAAGGCACATTACAGCAGGAGTATGTTTCTGCCTGCCTGTGGTGTGGTTTTTCAATGTATTTTTTAAATAGCATAAGCAACAATTCTGTCTCACCTGGAATTTTTCTGAATAAGAACATAAGCTGTGGTTCCAATATACCACTGTTACCACAGGCGATTCTCATTTGTCTGATGGCAAAGTATTTTTACCCATGACATATGAAGGTGAAGATTAAAAGTTGATACAAGTGATCAAGATTAAACAATTAATTCTTGAGTCTTTTTTTTTTTTTTTTTTTTTTTTTTTGATTGTGTGATAAGTAGATTTTAATAGCATTTGTGGTACTTTCCAGATTTAGGCTTTTCTGGAATGGCTTGCATTTCTCAGAGCTTGCTTTGCAGCTTCCCTGCAGCGCCAATGGGATGTGTGGGTGTGTATTAGTCCCTTTGTTCCAAATTAATTTGCACACCTTGCAGCTCAGGAAGAATAATATAAGGCAACATCATTAAAGAGAGTCTATGAGAACATGGTGAGATTTGGGATAATTTTGGTTGGAGTGGCTTTGAGTGCGTTAATTTCCATCCCTGACTAATAAATGAAGGATGTACACTAATTATAAAGCACTAAACCTTACAGAAAATCGGTGAATAAGAACTCTAATAATTTTTCTTATGAAGTGAGGAAGAAAAAATTATGTACTGTATTTGCATTGAATGAAGACAGCTGAATGCTGTCAGTTCTGTTGATGCATCTTAATGTGTAATTAAGCAAACCCCATTTATCTGTGGGGGCTTTTTAATCCCAGAATGGTGACAGATTCTCGCTTTCAAAATGCTGGCTTATCTTAAAATGCATGACACTCAATATGGGGCAGAAGGTGTGCCAGCGTAAACCAAGCGAGCTTTTTCTTATAAGTTGATGTAGGTTTTTCCTCTATGGGTTTCCCTTTATTTTCTGGTTACAGTGAACTCAGCAACACATAGCAAGTTAGCTAAAACCACTAAATTTGCTCTGGGGTAAATTATGCAAAGCCACGATGTTTTCCCTGGTTTTTGCTCAAAACTTTTAACAGGTGTGGTGCGGGCTGTGCCAAAATTTGAAGAAAAAAAAAAAAAAATAATAATTAGGGGGTGTTTCGGTTAACTTGATGGGAGCATGGTTCACATAAAACTGCAAACCGGTTGTGCTCTCTCTCAGATTGGGTTTTCTGAGGGGGGGAATTTAGATGTTATGCTAATTAGCACTGGTAGAAATACCAAGGGGAAAACAAGTTCTCTGAAAGTTGCATTTACAAGGATGTATAAAAAAATCAGTATCACCTGCAAAAGTGGTTCTCAATGATAACTATTTTATTGTTTTTATAGTTTTTAAAATAAATTTTAGGAGCAAATATCAAGCTTGCTGACATTAAGCAACCCTTGTGTTGATTCTCTGCTCTTATCAAGCAGCTAAATTTTATTTTCCTTCTGGAAGGAAGACTGCTTGTATTAAAAGAGTTTTTTCATGCATAAGTCTGCTGTGGAAAAAAAAATCCCTTTTTTATCAGAGGAAATTCTGTGTATTAAGAATCTTAAAGGAGAAAAATTGGAAATAGTTTGTCAGTTAACTATGTAATTAACATCAGTTCAGTGTCACTTCAGACACAATAAAATATGTATCACTGAATATACCACACTTTTTCAATCCAACTTTACGCAAAAGCCTATGAAAAAAGACTCATGCTGTGAATTCAACAATATTTGAATAGCTTGCCTTTTCAGACGAAAGTATTTTGAATTCTCTGTTTAATTTGCAAATGACTGTACTCAGGTCATCCGAGGTAACTTTCTGACCTCTTGGTCCACGGTCTGGTTCACATATTTTAAGTGTACCCAGTTAGTGTTCCTATTTCAGGGAACACTTTGCATGTTTGTATGCTTTTTTTTTTCTAGTATTTTCTGCCATAGAGCTTTATAAAAAAAGTACCTGTGCAAACAAATTCATTCTTTGTATTCACTTTGAGGGTTTGTTTCACTTTTCAGGTCCGTAGAGAGTACAGGAAATTCTTCAGAGCCAATGCGGGAAGAAAAATTTATGAATTTACCCTTCAGAGACTTGTATGTATATATTTGTAAAAAGCTCATGCACATTTTCTGTGTTTAAAATTTTTGTTTTGTAGCAAAAGTAACAGCTGTATTATGGCCTTGATGGTCTTTTTAAGGAAATGTCCAAGCTAAGCATATGGAAAATTGACAACTTAAATATTCTGATACTGTAAAAAAAGGACAGTTATAGTGTTTTGAAGGTGTGGGAGTGGTACTAACTATTAGCCACACTTGTATAATAGCTAAATCTACATTTCTCTATATACCGGCCTTTTTAGATGCATATTCAGGTTTATGAAAGCTGAGAGTTGCAGTTTGGTAACTGTGCTTTTAATCACAGAGGATCTGCTTTTCCTTGCTTATTTCAATAAGTCTGGTATTTGAACATTAATAAAACATCTTGCTTCAATTTCATCACAGATGCAAAAATACTTCCTGGAAATGAAGAATAAGATGCCTTCCTTATCACCAATAGATAAAAACTGGCCAGTGAGACCTTACCTTTTCTTGGATTCAACTCACAAGGAACTAAAGAGGATTTTCCATTTGTGGAGGGTAGGACATATTCTGGTCCAGTCTGTACAGAACTTCATCCTACAATTTTCAGTAGTTTTGTGTTGTTCATAAAGAGCCTATTTTTAGGATGTATTTCTTCCCATTCCAGACAGGATATTTTACTTCTTTGGAAGAAGTGTGTCTTTTGATCATTGTCTCTGGCCTGCAAGGGGTATAACTCTCCTGCCTACTCCCTTCTGGGGCTACGGAGAGAGGATTGCTTCCTGCCATCAGCTTTTAACTTAATAGTAAAGCAGTATGCCTGTTGCTTGTTAATTGGTAGCTTATAATACTCGTGTCCATGGCCAGGACTGGGATTAGCTCTTAAACCAACATTGGAAGTATCGGGTGGAATTTTTTACTTATGAACTGCAGTTAGCTGAAATTTGTTTTGGATCTTTGGATGGAGAGAAGGGCGAAAATCTGTGTAAGTGCTGATGAGACGTTTTACTGATCTTGTGGGCTACGGCTGCTGTGAATTGTCAAGGAACGGTTTTTGTTTCTGCAAAATTCATCCTCTCAGCTATATCTTGTTCTTTCTGTCTGTTTTTACATAAACTTCCGCAATCCTGGAACTATGTATGTTTCTGTGAACCTTTTTAGCACAGTCTCCCAGTGACTGGTATCTGATAGGTTAAACTCGTGTTCAAATGCAGCATGCTTAAATGATATATTTTAGAGATTGTTTTTGGTGTAATTCAGAAGTATCTAAAATGAGCGAGGAGAAAAACACCTCTGCTGTTTGTTACTGTGCTATGGTGGCATGTAGGATGGAGCTGAGTCACTTAAGAAGCATACAAAGAATGTGCACATTGAGCAATAAGCAAACATTAGTCTGTGGTGCTGCTGCTTCAAATCAGATTTGGAAGGATAATTTTTTGGTTTGTTTAATATATCATGTTTTCTAGTGTAAAAAGTACAGAGACCAGTTCACAGATCAGCAGAAGCTTATATATGAAGAAAAACTGGAAGCAAGTGAACTTTTCAAGGACAAGAAGGCTTTATATCCAGCCAGGTAATGACTTATTCTGCTGCTTTTAGTATACAATAAATTCAGTATCCTTACACAGATTTAGGAAACTAAGTAAGATTTTAATTTTATCTTAAGTGGGAAAGTGCATTTTCCTTGTTTTACAATGTCCCTCCATCATTTTACTTTACAATCCTGGAAATGGACCTTAGTTTGCTTCTAACTTAGATGTTGTTGCAGTCCATCCATGTTGCAATCCGTTAATACTGAGCACTTCTGTCCAGAAGCCATGATGTTTTGTTGTTCTAACCCCTCATGACCTGTTCACATCGTAAAAATTTGGAGAACTTGTAGAAGGGAGTAACTCTCACCCTTTCCCCTAGTTTCCATCACGCTGGTTCCCGCAACCGATAAATGTAGAGTGGAACTGAAAGGCTGCAAGTGACAATGTTGCTCTCAGATGAGGTGTGCCAGGGAGCTCTCCTATTTTCAAACTTAGTATGTTCAGCATAATGCTCTAATGTGAAGACTGGCTAATTTAAGAGTTAGATACATTGATTTTATTCTTTTTTTAAAGGATACTAAAAAAAAAAAGTGCTTAGAAGTCTATTTCCATTTTAGAACCTTTTTTTTTAATAATCGGAGACTTTTTAAACGTGAAATCTCTGCATATAAGCTTTTTGGTTTCTCAGATGATTGAGTTCTTAAAAACTGGTAAATTCTTGTCATTGCTGTCTGCAGAGCTAACGTTACTTAATAAAGTGCAGTAATATCTGATTTTGCTTAAGGAATGCTTTTTTTTTTTAATGCATGCGATAAAACTGCAAAACAGAGATCTGATGTTCTTGAAAGAAGTTGAATTGAACTTTTTAAGTGAATATGAGGTTAGAAATTGTGGTTTTCTTGGAAACAAAGGTCTTGTCTATCCCAAGAGATTTTTTCTTTTAGAAGCAATAGTTTGAGCTGAGCAGGAACAAGGCACGGTAAAGTGAGAAGCAAGGTTCAGTAGAGGGTGGAACAGGAATCTGCAAGAGTTGATGAGAGCAGTTCCATGCATGGACAAGCTCTGCTTGGTTGTTTGTGTGTTTTATTGGTTTTGTTTTGTTTCATTTTTGATTGAGCCATTTCCTTTTTTCCTGTAATGGGCTCAGTATATATTTCTCTTTCTTCCCTTCTTCCCTTCAGTAGATCACTTATTTAATGGCTGTGTGTGTTAGCTTGTGTTTTGTTCCTTATTTGCTTTGGGATGTCTTTTTTTTTTTTTTTATACTGCTGGGAAAAGAGAAAGATGCTGCCTTTGGACTTTTCTAGGAGCAAGTAGGTTTTTTTGCTTTGAGTCAGTATACATCTGATCAGTAGGAAAGAAGGAATTTTATTTATATCCCTGGTTTGGTACTTTTTACACCAAGACTGAACAATGAAATATTATAGAGCAAAATATATATCTGAGTTACTTTTATCCAAGACATTCTTACATGGTATATGTGATAGAGGGTAACTTGATTCATTTCAGTTTTAGCTTGTAAGTCGTCATCGTTTGATTAGGGACAAAGTCCACAGGGAATCTGCTGTTTTGGTGACTATGGTTTCATAATGCTAATTAATAAAAACAAAAAACCCAAAGCTCCAACATGGTAGAAATTTAGAATGCTTTCCGCACTCTGCACCCATTTAGAAATGTTTCCATCTCTTTTTCCCTTGTATTCAGAGCTGATTAGGTCCTGTTGGATTTTTTTATTGGCCTAAGGGTGGAGGAAATTATTGTATAAAGTTTCTGATTAGTTAGTATGATAATAATTCATAGGATGGGGCTAATTTTCTGTGTGTAATATAATTATTTAAGAACAGAGAGGGACTTCTTGTGATTACTAAAATACCAGTACCCTTCCTTTTCTCTCCCATCTCCCTGTGTGACAGAGATACAATTACAAAGGTAGTGCTATTACACATAATATATTGGTTCCTCTTGGGCTCTAGTCTTGGCAAAGCTTTGCATTTAGTACTTTGACTGTAATTTAATCAAAGTGATTAGTTAAAGTGACTTCCAAACAAAGCAAGCAGCAACTGTATTCACCAATTCTGAACTGATAGCGAAGTTCTTACTGTATAACCCTGAGGTGTGTAAAGACGGGGGGATCTGCAGGCACAACAAGTCTTGACAACGAGCTGGTACACATTTAACAAACAACAGCAGATCTTGAAGGCAAGTCTTGTCTTTCAGTCTGAAATATTGTTGAGGAGCAGAGGTGTTGGTGCTACTGAAGTTTTACTTCCTCTGTTTTCACAGAGTCTGTTATTGGGTGATTTTAAGTCAAAATTCATTGCACACGCAAGGATGTACTTACGTCTGATACCTATAGCAATTTGGCCCGTTTAATTGGAAAATGTTTTCAGAGCAAGGCAAAAAAAAATCCTATTACTGTCTCTGGTGATAAATTTCTTTATTCACCATCACTGTTAATGTGTGCTATTGTGTACAAGGTTCTGTGTCTAATACACATACCGTTTCTTACCCCTCCTCCTCCTTTCTTCTTTCCCTTTGAGATATATCCACACTACTCTGTAGCAATTCCCAAGGTATTTTCAGCTGATGTAGTATGCCTGCATGGCACAGATTGATGCCAACACCACCACACTGAGTGACCACTGATACCGACCTGAAGAGGCTCAGGGCAGAGCTCGGGGGGCCGCAGTTGAGAGGATGGAGGACAATCACACTGCATGACTCTCCCTGGCAGACAGGTACCGACCTGAAGAGTCTCAGGGCAGAGCTCGGGGGACCGCAGTTTTCAGCTTCTGAGAGGATGGAGGACAATTACACTGCATGACTCTCCCTGGCAGACAGTGTATCAAAGCTTAAGGAAGTTTCTGGCAGTATAGAGGCATTGAAAATGGTATTTGGTGCATCTCCTGGCCCCCCAAAGCCTGAAGCAGAACATCATGTCTTTGGAAGGTTTACTTCTTCCCTGAAATTCATATTTAACGCATGTTTCTCTTGTCTTTTTGTTGGGCAGTGTTGGGCAGCCATTCCAAGGGGCTTACTTGGAAATCAGCAAGAACCCCAAGTACAAAAAACTTAAAGATGCTGTGGATGAAAAGATCATTATTGCGGAAGTTGTGAATAAGATCAATAGAGCTAATGGGAAGGTAATAAAATGCCATTTTAGGCATTTTAGGGTAGATCATTTTTGTTATAAATAAACTGAGAGGGGGACTTTGTCAGCTAAGTCTGAGTATTTAAAAAAATGCCTTTTTTCTTTTTAAGGGTGAGACTCAAAATGTTGGATTTATGTAAACTGGTGATTTTAAGCATCCATTTTAAATTTATGTAAAGACTATTAAAATCTTGTTTGGGTTTGTAGTTTTCAGTGACTTTTTCCAAACAAAAATGGCATCTCATCAGCTGGTAACAGGCTGCATTGATTCACAACTAAATGTAGTCTCCGTACCAAACTTAGATCTTCTATTTGCCAATTGAAGAAAATAAATACTTAGAGAATATTGTTCTTGTTCAAGTAGTTCGAGGTTGTCATTCAAGCTCCTGATTATCACATTTTATTATGTTTTAAAATTGTGAGTGGCATACTCTGCTAGCTTTGCCTGTCTTCTGATTGATATCAAAAGCTTTTTGGAATGAAGAGACAAGTTTCTTGTATCATTTGAATAAAGCCGTTAAATATACTGGGTACTTTTTTAATCTGCCAAGACAGAACTTGTTTTGCATTTAAATTATACTTATTAAAACAGAAAGTATTATCCTCCCTTAGTAAATGTAATTGTTTTCACCATATCTCTCTAAATATTAGAAGTAGTAGATCTCAGCTTCTCAGATGTAGATGTCATTTCTGCATTTGTAGGAGTGAAATTAGGTTGCATGTTGTTGATGCCAAGTTAATTTTCTGGTTTACAAGAAACTAATTAAATGAAGACAATATCTTTCCTGTACTTGCATAGGCTATAGCTCTCAAGGCAAAAAAACCCCAACATATGAATAATGAGCTATGGTTCTATGTGCTTAAGACAGCTACTTCTTAATTATAATAGTTAAGACTTTATTCTTTAAAATTTTACAGGAGAAAAAGCTGTATATAGATTAAGTTCTCATTTTTCTTTCTTATTATTTTCTAAGATGAATTTAAGAACACACTTTCATGCTTTAAAAGTATTTGTCATTTGAAAAGGGAGGAGAACACTGAAAATACCTACGAGATTTGTGTTGTTCTGCAATATGGTTTTGGTGAATAACAGTAAATAGTGAACCGTAGTCCTGAATTAGCTATCACTGAAAAGGTACATTGGTTTTCCTGAGGATTGACAGAGGATGAGAAATGAGGTTATCCTCATTTACATAGTTCTGACTTTCACTTTCTGAATTTTATAACTGTAAGCTGGTAATTAAAGGAACTGTTTATATCTAAGCATATGTGCCAAAATGAGCTAAGCTTCTCAATCTATAATTAGACACATAAATGAATTTGACCTGATTTTAACTGATCTGCAGCTTTTACTGAACATCAAATGTTCGTGTTTGCTAATGTGGGCCAGGCTTATTAACTCTATGAACTGCTCATAGTCTTAGTCGGTGCTCAATAAAGACCAGTGCTCTCTTTGTGTAGACAATGGTTTGCATTTTTGTATTTTCACAGGCTACATCCAGGATTTTCTTATTAACCAAAAATAACGTTCTTCTTGCGGATCAAAAATCTGGGAATATAAAGTCAGAGGTTCCACTGGGAGATGTTACCAAAGTATCCATGAGCTCCCAAAATGATGGCTTCTTTGCAGTGCACCTCAAGGAGGTCGGTTACAATTTTATAATACAGTATGACTGTTTTACATGCAGTGAAATAAAAATTGTGTATTTATTATCTTGTAGCATTAAATCGTCGTGGTTAGCCTGTAGATTTAGAAGTTTATTTAACTTTACCATATCTGCAGAAACTTTGATTTAAAACTACCGAAGCCAAATGCGAACAGTTATTACATTATGAATGATCGTTTACTTGTAAAAATCAGACTTTGTATTTCACTGTAGCCTCTTCAGGATTGGAGTTTTCCATTTGTAATATGGGCCTTTAATCTGGTTCAGATACCTTGTGGCAGTGTTTTCCTTTTTAGCTGCTCAGATAATTCTTCCTGACACACTGGCAGAATATTTCTCTCTTTTTTGTGGGATGCCAAGAAATCTATGTTATGGCACAGCTAATTTGGTTACTCAGTTCTAAAGAACTTAGTTCAGTGCTGTATTTGCTTCACTGCACTGTCACCATTGCTCTGCTAAAATCACTAAGCTGGCATTTGTATTCTAGCTTAAATGGATTTGGAAAATGTCATATGTAGTGTCTTTCCATACTGACCACCTGCAGCCCAATACTGGTGGTGGTAATTGGTTTCTGTTCCTTTCTGAAAATATTGTAAGCTTGCTGTGGTGTAGCCAGAAGAGGGATACAGAAACACTACAGTTTCATAGGACAAATGAAGGTGACCCTCCTTTAGGGTCAGAAGGCGTTTTTAACTTTCTCAACAGGTTTGTGGTTTATTTGAGAGCGAATTGCATTTTCATAGAATGGTTTAGGTCAGAAAGGACCTTAAAGATCATCCAGTTCTACCTACTCTGCCATGGGCAGGGACACCTCCCACTAGACCAGATTGCTCAAAGCCCCATCCAGCCTGGCCTTCAACACCTCCAGGGATGGGGTCTCCACAACTTCTCTGGGCAACCTGTTCCAGTGCCTCACAACCCTCATAGTGAATTTTTTTTTCCTAATCTCTAATCTAAATCTACCCTCTTCCAGTTTGAAGCCATTACCCCTTGTCCTATCACTGCATGCCCTTGTAAAAAGTCCCTCTTGAGCCCTCTTGTAGGTGCCCTTCGGCTACTGGAAGGACACTATAAGGTCTCCCCAGAGCCTTCTTTTCTCCAGGCTGAACAACACTAAGTGTCTCAGCCTGTCTTCATAGGAGAGGTGCTCCAGCCCTCGGATTATCTTTGTGGTCCTCCTCCAGACTCACTTCAACAGGTCCATGTCCTTATGTTGAGGGCTCCAGACCTGGACGCAGTACTCCAGGTAGAGTCTCATGAGGGTGGAATAGAGGGGCAGAATCACCTCCCTTGACCTGCTGGCCACGCTTCTTTTGATGCAGCCCAGGACATGGTTGGCTTTCTGGGCTGCAAGCACACGTTGCTGGTTCATGTTGAGTTTCTCATCAACCAACACCCCCAAGTCCTTTTCTTCCAGGCTGCTCTCAATCCATTCACCACCTGGCCTGTATTTATGCATGGGATTGCCCTGGCCCACATGCAGGACCTTGTGCTTGGCCTCGTTGAACTTCATGATGTTTGCACAGGCTTACCTCTTAAGCCTGTGTAGGTCTCTCTGGATGGCATCCCTTCCCTCCAGCATGTCAGCCACTCCACACAGCTTGGTGTCATCAGCCAACTTGCTGAGGGTGCACTTTATCCCAACATCCATGTCATGAACAAAGATTTTAAACAGCACTGGTCCCAGTAGCAACCCCTGAGGAACACCAACACCACTTGTCACTGCCCACCACTCGGACACAGAGCTGTTGACCACAGCTCTTTGACTGTGACCATCCAGCCAGTTTCTTATCCACTGAGTGGTCCATTGGTCAAATCCGTGTCTCTCCAATTTAGAGACCTGGATGTCATGCAGAACGGTGTCTAATGCTTTGCACAAGTCCAGTTAGATGACATCTGTTGATCTCCCCTTATCCACCAATGCTGTAACTCTTTCGTAGAGGGCCACCAAATTTGCCAGGCATGATTTCCCCTTAGTGAAGCCATGTTGGCTGTCACCAATCACCTATTGGCTGTCACCAATTTTGATCCTATGCACTGCACTGCATCCCTATTTAATTTAAAAGACAAAAGACGTCTGTTTCATTGCACTGGGAAGAGAAGACTCCTTGTAAAACCTCCTGCTTGGCTGACATGTAATATTTTTCATATTCTAGGTTTTGGTAGTCCTAACTACTTTCCTTTCTGTTTCAGGGTTCAGGAGCAGCTGGTAAAGGAGATTTCCTGCTCAGCAGTGATCACCTTATTGAAATGGCCACTAAACTTTACCGCACTACTCTCAGCCAAACCAAACAGAAGCTCAACATTGAGATATCTGATGAGTATGTTTCTTGTTTGCTTAAAAGTGCATTTGCTTTAATGCAACGTGCTAAAAAGTCAAGTATCTAATGTTAGAAAAACAAAACACTGTTGTGTAACTAATACTTCTTTTCTCTTGACAGAATACTTGTAAATAAGGATCCAATTTTCAATGTGTACTCATTCCTAATATTCATTTTTGCTCTTATTTCCTTGAAAGTCATTAAAGAAAATGTGCTTTTCTTAAAGTAATTTCAAATAGGGCTATGAAGCAGAACTGCTACTGCAGAAATAATTAAGAGACACTACATTTGAGAGTCTCATTTTGTGTGTGACTGAAAAGTTCACATATTCCTATGAGATGTTTATCAATTAGTCAGAGTGGACACCAGGTGCCAAGTTTAGGGAAAACAACCACAACAGAATGAAAAGCTCTTCCCCAAACACACATGTAATGATGGTGCTTGTAATGTAGGTATATAAAGCTCTACCTTCTTTTTTGTGAAGGTGAAAAATGTATTTAAAATTTTTGCTGATGGTGTTTGAAGCATCTGTTGTTGTTCTGGGGTTTTTGGTTGTTAAAAAGCTTTGTTTGATAAAAAGCCTGCATTTCAAATTAGTATTTCTTTCTGCTTGGTGCTGTTTCATACTTTGGCCTTAAGTAAGGACTGTACTTGCAGTGTTTATAGCCATAGAATACAAATGTTTGTGTGTGTGTGTGAACTCCTAAAGCCTGCTGAGTAAGAGTCCCTCGCTTAGTCCACCATTGTTATGCGTTCAGTTTGTTGTGTGAAGTAGTGTTGCTTTGGTGGGTTTATTCGTTCTGAATAAAGAAGTAAATTTGGAACACTTTAACAATAGTGAAATAAAATTTCTGTAGGCAAAAATTGAACGTTTTGCCTGCCTGCACAATGCTGCTTGTATTCTAGAGTCATGATGGCAAGTACAGTTTGTATCTGTTCAGATTTGAGGGTTTATTTAAAAGCTAATTCTGTTCTTTCCTTGAAAATGACATCTACCATTTTCCTTTGTTCTGTTACCAGATGTGATTTAATTTGCTCAAGGGTGTGCGTTTTTAGCCTCTAAAAAAATGTGGCTATCCCCAGTAAGATTCTAGCTTAAAGATGGCTACAAAGGGATAAACTACTAAAACAAAGTTTAAGCATGCATTGCACTAGTCTGGACTGCCTGCCCGCCTTAGGTCTGGAAAACAGTCTGCTTGCTGGGAGTCTTGCATTTTGGGATGTGGTTTTGTTTCTTGTCTTGTGGATTAAAAACATTCAAGTGTGTCTTGCTATTGAGTTTATCCAGACTAAATAATTTTAAGTTGTTTGCTTCTTTTTTAGCAGTTCCATCTCTGTTGATGGTGAAGCAGTACTCTCTTCTCCCTGCTAGAGTTTAGATACAGGCACAACTAGGAATTGAGGAGAAAACGTGGTCTTGCTTTGACTACTGTACACTCCTTTTTGGGAAGAGAGCTTATATGAGTAAAAATGCTGTTGATCCAGGGGTATGTCTAGTAAGACACATACCGTTTATATATTTATAATACTGGAACAATGGGTCTAGGAAAATGCAGCCTTGGTGACGAGGGACGATGGCTATAAGACTTGTGTTTTCCGGTTGCTTGCACGGCTGGGAGCGCTGAACAAGTTAATCTTTGAGCGTCTGGGCGCTGCAGCAGGAAAGCGGGACCAAAGGGCAGCTCAGCGCAGGAGAGGCCACTTCCTCCCCTGAGCTCTGCCGTCAGCTTGATTTGTGGTTTCCGGCTGGAGAACAAATTCTTTGAAGTTTTTGGCCTCTGCTGGAGGACTTTTTAAGGATGCTAAAAGGGAAAATCTGCTGTATTACAAAGGACGTTTTAGGTCAGCAACCACTGCATGTGAGCCAAAAGGCAGCGCTGCCCTGTTTATTGCTTTTAATCTTGCTGTCCGGATCAGTGAGAAGTTTGAGGCACCACAGGAGCCTGTTGGGTTTGGGTTGGTTTTTTTTAAAGCAATTTTCCACATTCAATGAAATTTCTTGTCTAGTAAAAAGTGAAGAGTCAAATCAAGATTAATTTATCCTGGACTGTAGGAAATGTCTGAATTTGGAGATCGCTGGGAAGGAAGCAGATTTTCCCAATTGCTGAGCAGTGGGCTCTAAAGGCTAACTAAGGATTAGAAGTATGAGAACTGCTAAAATACCAGATATGCTAAATTAAGCGTAAACCAGAAAAGCACTCCTGATGTTGCTATAGAAGTATTTAGCTTCCTTCCATGAAAACAGAAAATCCCTTAGGATGACGGTGAAGCAGTTGGAAATAGTCTTTACTGCATTTCTGGTACATTACAAATTCTGTTTTAAACTGCCTTCTTGCTAAAGGAATAACAAGCTAACCATTGTAAAGGGTCCACAGTTAAAGGCAAAAGGCAATAATTAAGAGATACTACTTGAAGGAGACTCAAGCCATACCGTAACCTATTGCTTTTTTTAATCACCCAACTCTTATTATTAATACAGCCCTGAAAATGACATCTTTTGGAGTGATGCTCAGAACCAACAGGCAAGGACTTTTGGTCCTCTTGTGGTTTTTTCCACCTTTAACTAAAATGTACCTTATTCCCTCTTCTAGGTTTCTGGTCCAGTTCAGACAAGACAAAGTGTGCGTGAAGTTCATACAAGGCAGCCAGAAAAACGGCAACATCCCAACTTGCAAGCGGAAAAACAATCGGCTTCTTGAAGTGGCTGTCCCTTAACTGCAGCTGGTGACTCTACCTTTCACGGACTTGTTTCTTTGTAATGGTGCAATTTTAGTTGTTTGGTTTTGCTACTTTTATCCCGTTCTGGAGCTGTTGATGGCTAATAGCTTTAGAAACCCTTGGCAAAACATCTGATCAAATCAACTTTTTAATTTTTTTGTTCATGCCAGAATTTTAACCCTCAAAATGCAGATTTTTACCCAGTGAGGCATTTTTACCAGCTGGCACGTATCTGTCACACATGAATCATTCTCTTTGTTTAGCGGTCATATTTTAGTGCAGCATACCATAAACCCACATATTAATGATAAATTACTCATATTCCGTAGTCTAGAGATCTGCTTAACAGGAACTATACATGGCCTTGATGCCTGGTGACCATTTGTGCCCAGTGTCTTTTCATACTGAGCTGTTCTGGTGTTCTGACGGGCTCCTTGCTTGCCACCGCGGGGGAGACCGGCAGAACGGAGACTGACACACTAACTCCTACAGTTAACACTAGGACCTATATAACTCGATCTTTTAGTCAATACAGCACAGGAACATCTAACTCTGCAAAACGGAAGGAATATATGATTATACAAGCAGCTATATGCATAATTTTATAGTAAAAAATGCAGACATTTTGAAACAGGGTTTTTAATTAGGTCAGGTGTTTTTAATGACTTTATACAGTAGAAATCAGTAAAATTAAAAAAGGCTTGTTTCTTTCACAAAAGCTACACAGTTCAAGGCATATTTTCTGGTCTGCTTTTTTTCTTTTAAATTACCAGTTAAGATTAGAGCCTGCAAAATGCAATAGTATTCATAACACAAGTAAATGCTAGATATTTAAACAGTTAGTTATCGAGCGAAAGGTTTGAGCCTTTCTTTTAGATATTGGCATGTACATGTGCAATAAAACATACATGACATTTTGTGAAAAATTATTTATGATACATTTTTGTGTGCAAGAGAGGATTGGTGCAGCCTGCATAGACAATGTAGGGGTTAAAATAGATTTGTGTTGTTAATTTGCAGTTTTTTGGAGTGTACACTACAGTTGTCAATTTGGGAAGAATACTTAGAATTAAAAAAAATCCTTAATTTGGAGGTCTGTATATAAATTGGTATTACGGTAATAAAACTGTTCTAATTCTGTGCTATTTGGTACTCCTATGTTATAACCATATTTTTGTACTCCAAACTATTTTATATAACTTGTGTGCCTGATGTAAATGCGTGCACAGAAAATACAATCAAGAGCTGCATTATAAACTTTCAGTGTAACTGATTGCACTTAATCTTTTATAAGCCAGAAGTATTAGTTGAAATCCTGAAGAGGAGAGATGCATTTTTAGGCAGAAGTAACTACTCAAGTGAAGGGCTTGTTGGATGTGCCCGTTTGATTTGTTCATGCAAGGACAGTTGAGAAAGCTTTGTGTTTTTGCAGTCTGATATAGGACAGATTAAGACCCTGGGTATCTGATGTGCAGTGCTGGAAGTCCAAGCATAAATAAAAGAAAGATAAAGAAAAGTTCAGAGTCTCGTTACTCTCCTGGTGGTAAAGTGATGTAGCGATCGTGGGTGCGAAGGCTCCTCTGAGTAGTTCAACATTAATGTTGGCTCTCCATGTTACAACTGCATTTACTGCAATAGATGTTCTAGTGCTAATGGTGGCCTCTTACCGGTCTGAAAAAAACAAGCTGGTTTGGGTTATACCACACTTTGCTTTGGGATTAAAGTAAGTGATTTTGCTATGATTTGGATGTAAACCAATTGTTTTAACTGGTTGCTTAATGTTGCTGTTAAAAGTCCATGCACATGCCCTTGAAAGGTGGGAGTAATCAAAAGATGTATTTTCCAAACTATCACCAAAAGTTGCCTCTTCCTTATGATCTTCGTTTGAACCCTTCTTTTAGTAATTGAGTCAGGTTAATAGTTTAGTAAAATCTAAATAATTTTACATGTATTGTAATTAGAGATGCTTACAAAGGAAATCTTAGCATCGATTTGTAATGCAAAATTGGGATACTTCAAAGGAATTATTCCATTGCCTTAAGAAGACAGCATGTAATAACATGGTATTTAAAACTCCTAAGTCCTGTATTAGAATTGCTGCTTGCTAAAGATTGGAGGGTTTGTAAAACTGTTCAGTATCTTGAAAGCCTTACAGTAAGAACCACAAGGGCAAATTTTTAAAATTAATACAAAAGTAAGGAAAACAAACATTTGAAGTCTGGTGTAATCCTGTAGTTGCTTGCAGGTAGGAAATGGGAGAGTTTAGATTAAGTGGATATTTGGCCCATGAAACTAGGGTATTACAGGATAATATGAGGATCTTTGATCCATCCCAGGCAGAACCAGCATTTTATTTTTTTTTCAACTTTGCAACAAGTCATGACAGCTGTACCTCCAAAAGATTGGAAGAGGGGCGCTTTGGTTTCTGGTATTTCATTTCTTTTTCTGGACCTTTACAATTTTTACCTTGCATATTAGGTGGTACTCTGGGATAGTTACCATTTGACACTTAAATATTTCTTGATGTACAGAGCAAGTTTTGCTGAACATGAATTATTTAGATATGCTAGATGAGTCGTGGTGTCTTGATGTTTAGATTTAAGTATCTGGGATGTTGAAAATAAAAATGCAAGGTCAGCTATTTTTTTCTTTTCCTCTGTTTTCTTTTATAACCTTCTATCAAATGGAATTACAAAGAGAAGACTATTCCTGCTATGGTGCTAACCAAATGCATCCTTTTACTTGTAAATTTGAATTTGTCATCTGAAAGCTGGGCAAGGATCATTAAAAAAACCTGAGATTTGTTGCATGATACTTTCCAGAATCAAATAAAATTCTGTTCTTAGACCTATACTTTCTCTATATCTGTATCTTCCTTACTGCCATCAAATCTAAAAAGTGCAGGTGATGGGATTTTAGGTTAAATATACACAACACTGGTGTGTGACTTGGAGAGAGAAGGAATTTTTATTTTGGATGTGATTCCTTAAGAGGCAGCATGTCTTCCTCAGTAATTCACAGTAACCTTTTTCAGTGAAATTCTTCAGTGCAAGTCCTTTCCTTAACATAGTTTTCTCTGAAAGTTCTGCAAACTTGTCTTTCCTAACATTAGGATTTGGGCCGATTCCCTAAGAACAGTATTAATAGCCAGACTAAGCTGATTTTAAAAAAATGGCTTTGAGCCCCAAACCTATCAAATTCCACATTTTGTTTTGTAATCTTTTTCTCTCTTTTTATCCTTAAGCCTTTTATCCTGATTGATGTATATTTTTGTTCATTGTACAATGAACATTACATTCTTCAATGTAATGTTCATTGTACAATGTTCATTGTTCTTAATGTTCATTGTACAATGAACATTACATTTCTTCATTACAGAAGAAAAACCTAAAACGTAAAATCAGAAAAAGCATCTTCAGTATTAATCCAGGTTTGTTTTCGTTGCCAAAATCAGACTCTCTTTCTAAAAAGACTGAAGAATTGATTCAGAATTTTGAGATGAAATGAGATAATTTTCCCCAGTTGGTGCAAATTTCACTGTTAACTCTTAAGCTTTTAGATCCTTAATTTTGAAGAACAACATAATTTCCATATTCCATAGGAAATGGTCGTGGTTATTTGAAAAGATTGCATTGTAGTGTGATGGCAATGGGCAGGAGGGAGATGTACATGTCTACCCTTCTTTGGACATTAGAACTTCCCAACAAAAATGTATTTCAAAGACAGAACTGGGTGTGTTTTACAGGATGCTGCCAACTTATAACAATACAGACAAATGGGCATTTTAAGTAATCTCTAGCACCACAAACAGATGAGTTTTGGCTTTCCTCCTATGTAGCTTCCATCCTTACTGGAGTATTTTGTAGCTTACACAGACATTTGACTGTGAGTTGGGGGGACAGTTCTTTACCAATATTTGTAAAAACCCTCAGAGTGATTAAAATTCTCTGGATACTGCTTTTAATCATGTAGTTTAAAATAATTGCATGTTATGGCACTGTCCCGTGACCTTCCAGTTAAACATTAACTAAAGGTTGTTGGCACATAGCACGATCTTGTAGCCGTTCCAGCACAGTATTAGCTAATTTGCTCTACAGACCTGTCTGTCTGAAATTGTGTGATCTGTTAAGTAGTTTCAGGAGACTTAATTCAGGCAGTGGCATCCTCCCTCAAAGAGAACAGCCTTTGCATGTCAGTCCCAGTTACAGTGAGACTTTCCATTTTACGACTAACTGGATTGTTTAGAGATGTAGGTAAAGGGAGGTTTAGTGTATGAAAAAAAAGATGTCATTGCCAGAGTTCGTTGGCAGAGCAGCACTTGCTTCTGCTGAAACATCATATGTACGAGCAGTCAGTGCTTTAAGCACACACTATATATACACTGCATGGAACAGCCACGTTCCATCTTCCAGGATAACACCACCAGCAGCACTCCATCGCTTCGTTCTTCTGCGCTTTTGACATGCAGTATATAGAGGATGGAGGATTGTAGTGAATTTACAGTTGCTGTTCATTCTTGTAAAAAAATGTATTCACATAAATTGGGGCAGATTTGGTTTGGCCAGTCTCAAAAAAGTAACTGGAATTCAAAGAGGAAAAAGGTCCTCCTACGATTTTGTTGGTTTTGAGGAAACACATCACTAATTCATGTCTGGCTGTATTCATCTACAGTAAGATACAGCTATTTAAAGGATTGCGGCTGTGAGAGGAATATCAAACTTAATCCCAAGGGGTTATTGGCTAGAACCAGTTCTGCTCTCATCCCCTTGTGCATATGAATGAGTGGGGGTATTCAGGCTTTAACTTAAAATGAAAGTTAGAAAAGATTGAGGGCATTGCAGTTCACTTTGATTATAATCAATTGATGAAATAGCATCCTAAAAGATTTTTAGAAACACATTCCCTCTCTCCTTCATCCTAAACTTTTAAGACATTGACACCTGCCTGTGAACTGGTTAGGTAAAATTTTGAAGTATGAAGCATAAAAGCCTTTTTCATGAAGGAAAAGAAAATGTGAAGAATCTGAGTGTCTCCTCTTAATAATTCAACTGACTTCCAAGGCTGTGCCCTGCACTTAAGCCAAGGTAAGGATCTCTTGGCTGTGTAATATTCCACTATCCACGGTCTTTAATTATTAGAGAAGAGATAAAAACTAAATATTCCTCTGGATATGGAATATTCTTCCCTGGAAACATGGCAAAGCACTGGGGATCTGCAGGGAGTCCTCCTGTAGGAGTCCTTGCCCAGGCCCCCGGGACTTTACTGCCCAGTCTCACCTTCACCCTCTGAAACAGCCAATGCCTTTTAGGCTGTTCTCTGAAAGTGGGAGGTGATGCTTTTTGCCACCATGAATGGTGATTTTTACTGGCCTGGCAATGTCCCTTCTGGATGTTACAAATCCTTTCCCTGCCACTATCTCGATGCTGGGTGGTCTTAGAGATGCTGGGCGCTGTTTCCAATTTTGGCTCTCATCACGTTCTGATTCCCTCCTGCCCCCATTCCCTCCTGCCTCTGGTGTCCTCTGCAGTGATAAAGGGAGGCATATGTCTCCAGCATAAAGCAGCAATGTATTCTTTTAGGTTATTTTCTTCTATTACCTACCGCTGCATCTTAGCACCTCGGTTTCAGCTGAACATACAGGAAATGTTTTATTTCTATTCTAACCAAGAGCTGCTTTTAATGAAAAGATGCTTTGTGTTCCCTTTCAAGTTAACTTGGTAGCTGTATCAGAATCACAAGTGTCTACCAAAATTCTAACAAACAGCAAAACTGAAGCCTGAAACATGAAAAGCTGCTGTTGCTGTGCACTCTGTCTCTTCCTGTTAGAAGAGAAATCCACTCGAAGTGATGTTGTGATGAAGTCCCTGCTGGCTTGAGTCACTGCACGCAGCTTTCAAGGTTGTACACTCTTCTTGTAGCCTGAAAAAAGAAATCCATCAGAATATGAAATTGGTAGTTTCTAACCATGGTGCCAGAAGAAGTGAACTCATTTATATTCAGATGCAAAGGAGCATTAAATAGCTGTGAATACGCTTATGTGTGCTTTTACTTGCCTGTATGCTGCTATAGCTATGGGAAGGGACCCTGGCATAAGTTTAACCATGAAGGCTCCAGTTGGAGGTGTTCAAAGCAATGCTGTCTGATCAAAATCACCATAAGCTATTGATAAACATTTAATTTTTAATAATAAAGTCCAAAAGTTGTGGATGAGCTTGCACTGGAAGGTCCTAAATGTTGATTGTATCCCAAACTTGTTAATATTATATGGGGATTGTGGCCTTGAGATGAGTTTTCATTAGCTGTTCTGGGGATAATGCAAAAAAATAAAGTAACAAATTTCAGCTCTTTCTGATAGAGGAAAAAGGCATTTGTTTTAAACCAACAGCAAACTCATTGCAACATAAAGGTATGATTGTTTCCAGCTCACAGTCAGCCTGTTCCTGGCACAGAGATGTTCTCCCTGACCATCCTTTATTTGAAAGCTATATTTAGAAAGCGTTGCTCTATCGACATCTCGGGATGTCCCACACGTGCTTGGCTCCCAAGCACCGCAGGGTCCTGGGATGGATGTGGGTTTTGATCCTACCTGGGTGGTTTTCTCCCTTCTGTTGAGGCAGAGGTAGGATTTCTCAGGGTAAAATGAACAAATTAGGGAAAAAAAAAAAAAAAAACAAAACCCAAACTAGAAAAGGAAGGGGGAGCATGAGCCAGATCCATGCTTCAAGCTTCAGTCCCATCTTCAGGCTCTTCTGTAGAAAGGGGTCAAGGAAACCCTTTCCAAGGAGAGAAGAGCCTCTTCTCCAGCTGCCAGGCCCTGGGATGCCATGGGTGGGGGCCTGTGTCTTCCTCCAGCCAGGGTGGAGCAAAGCCTGTTGCAGATTTGATCTATTTTTGTGTTACTGTGCTAATCCTGGTCCGTGGTGTTATTTAGAGGCTTCTCTTGGTGTGGCTTTCTCCTTGCACTCAGTTTTGCGCTGCCAGATGTTCCCTTCTCTCACATTACCCCAGTGTGTCCTACAGCTCCCTTTTGCCCAAGACCTCTCTGTCCATCTCTGCTAGGGCTCCGTCACCCTTGCGAGGTACCTCTAGAAACTGGTGGGATGTAAGGGGGAGCGGGAAATCTATTCTGAAAGGAGACCAAATCAGAAGCCAAATCAAAAGCAGGGTATGGGTAAGAGGCACGCGGGAAAGGCGCTTGAGCTGCAAAGCATCAGGGGTTCATTAGTGACGGGAACCCCAGCCACCTGCCTCAGGGGTTAGCTGCTTTGATGCTTCAGTCTTGAAGACCTGGGCTCAAAAAACAGAGTATTGGTCGAAATGGCAGACATCTTGCTTGTGCTTCACGGGTAGCTTGTCAGGTCACTGACAAGCAAAGGTCACTGTGGCTTTAAGGATATGTCTTTTTCCTCATGAAAAAAGTGCAATTTAACACAGAGGGACAAATTTCCTCATTTTTATTTTTTTTTTAGAGTGAACTAGCTACTAATGGAGTTGAAAAAAGTTCCCAGTATTGAAAAAAAAGAAACAAAATGGATCCTAGCAGCAACAAATGAGACCTGTATTTATAGCTATTTCTTCCCTAAAAATGGCTGGAAAAGTAAAACTGAGGCTGTGGTTTCATGTTTCAGTGTGAGCTGAACCAGAGTGTTTTCTGTCACTGCAGCAGTGTGGTCCGGTCCTTCCTGCCCATGTCCCCTGCCCGTGGCTCTGGCTGTGCCACCCTGGCCCTGCAGTGAGCCGGGGCTGTGTGCGAGAAGGTCAGAGAAGTCTCCCTGTGCCAGGAACTCCCTGGGGGGACGCAGGTCTCTGTGGGGCCCCGTGGGGCTGAACGGGGGGAGAGGACATGGGGAGCCGTGAATTCGGCTCGGGTGTGATGCGAAACCATGCGCTAGAACAGCAGTTGTGCATTCTGAGGTCACAGCGGGTTTCGAGGACTTGATGAGTTCTCTCAAAAGACACTGTGTGCCCCAAATCCCAGGTTTTCTGACTTAAGACAGACAGGAGATGGGAGAAGAGGAAATGGCTTTGAGTTGCGCCAGGGCAGGTTTAGATTGGATACAAGGAAAAAAACTCTACTGCAAGGGTTGTCAAGCATTGGTACAGGCTGCCCAGGGAAGTGGTGGAGTCACCATCCCTGGAGGTCTTTAAAAGACATGTGAATGTGGTGCTTAGGGACATGGTTTAGTGGTGGACTTGGCAGTGCTAGGTTAATGGTTGGACTCGATGATCTTAAAGGTCTTTTCCAACCTAAGCGATTCTGTGACTCCAAGAAGTAGATACAGAGCCTGCTGCCATATCACTGCCTCTTTACAAAGCGCAGTTCAAGATTTCTCTCTCCCTCGGTGCTGACTTTATTGTTACAAACCAGGAATTGTATGGGATTTGGTTGGGGAGCGCTGGTAGCAGCACAGCGTATGTCCTAACGAGCGCAGCTTTTGGAAGCCAAGTGGGGAAGCCAGACATGCAAAGCAGAAGGTGATGCGAATGCAGATGACTGTAGGATTGCACCACAGCCACGTGGATCATTCAGAGAAATTAAAGATGAACACAAAATTAATGACTGTGTGAAACCTTCACTCCCCTCTGGCTGATGATAAAATTCTCATTGGCTCTGCAGGGGCCTGAACCTCTCTCCGTTCTCATGCAGGTTTCTGCAGAGACACCAAGCAGATAATTACAGAGCTCCCAGCTGGGATCATAATGTCATTTCCTCTGCTATTTGCTTGGATTCCTTTTTCATATCTTCCCATTCCCTCCTCAGCCTCGCCGAAGAAGTGTTTTGTGAATCTACGGTTTACCTACCAGAGCTCTCTGGCGGAAAGGTTTCCTCGGGTTGCTGGAGACATCCGTGCACCAAACACAGAGCTAGTGCCTACAGGAGGAGTGGAGCTAAGCGTGCACCTCCTTTTCAGGTCTGTGGATGAGACATGCAACGTGCACACTTTGACATGAGTCCTCACGCTGGCCCGCCTCCAGGCCAAGAATCACATCTCCCATCCTTAGGGGATGTGATGTATAAATCACTGCAGCTCGGCGATGCGGGGAATGTGCCACCAGTAATCCCTGGCTGGGCTCCTCTTCAAAGCAGGCAGTGTCCGCTCTCCCCACGCGCTTACAGCAAACACAGACCATGGATGTATTGTCAGGGCCTTTGAGCTTTCCTTTTCGAGCCCACTTTCTACACATGGTCTGACAGTGGATGCAAAGATGGAAGGAAGAAGAAGAAATGTGGGGAGGCAGTAGAGTGCTGGCATGCTTTGAAAGCCGACTCCTTTGCTCCAGATGTTCTAAATCACATGTGGAGAAGTGTTTGTGGTCAGATGCTGCTTGAAACCGATTGTTGATAGTCTCCTGAGACGGCCCGTGACAAATTGTATAATAAAAATGCTAAAAATAGCATAGTTATTCCCTGGAAAAGCGACGTTCCCACAATCCAATAAGCTGGGAAAATTGTTGAACTTTCTTTGGACACAATGTGCTCTTTCTCTGTGTGTGTGTTCTTCAACCTTCCATGGGTCTTTGGGCTTTTTTCTGACCCTTCCTCCTACTACCAGCTCCAAGCAACCATGTTTCCACCCTCCCCAGCCCCAGTAACAGCTGAACTTACCACTAACCATCGATGTGAAAAACGGTCTCCTGCACGCTTGAACCTCATATTTTGTTCCCCGGTGTCACTGGTTGTTGTGAGTTTGTCTTGGTAGAGTATTTCTTTTTTAAACTGTGGGGAACGCTAGCTCACAAGACATGTAGTGCTAACACCAAGAGATCTTTACCACAATAGACCATCCTTGACAGCAGCAGTCGTCTACTGACCATGCCCAAACTATGCCATCATTGATTTCTTCCCAACATCGTCTGCTCGCGGCACTGCAAGGTGCGGTACTGCCCTTCCTTCCTCAGTTCATGGGCAACCACCGCACTAGGGTTTTGGTGGTGTGTATGTTGTTCCCAAGGCAGAAAGGTTGGGGCCAACAAGTGTTCCAGGACTGTCCTCTGCAGTGGTGCTCTGTGAGGCCAGGTCCCACTTGAGAACTTCATAGTTTATTGAGTGGAAGTGGGGTTTTTAGTGTTGAGAAGGTTTGCTATGGTCTGCTTATGCTGCAGTAATAAGTTGCAAATCTGGTGGCAGAGATGACAAAAGCCGTGGGTAACGACAAGCTATGGAAGTGTTTGGTGTGCCCACAGTGAGATCATGTGTGCTTTTCTAGCCGACAACAGCCCTTATCATTTGACAGATGCTAAATACGTACAAGTGACTTGAGTCTGTCTACTACTGGAAAAAATATCCCTGCTACAAAAACTACCCTTCTGTGCACTATTTTTTGTATTTCTCTGATACTGGAATTAGCTATAGGTTCTGTCCTGCTGTGGCATGAATCACGGCACTGCAGCCACGTGTACTTACTTAAATTTTTCTTGCCAATATATTCAGGGGAAGATCTTGGAAACACGAGCTCAACTTATGCAATGCATTGTGATGACCTTTTTGTGGGTGATGACTTCAACCATAAGTCAATATAGTGATTTGTTTTCTCTGACCATTCATTCTGGAGGCTAGTGATATTTAAACTTTCAGCAGAGTTAATAATTGAAGCAGTCAGCATTTGAACGTATGCACGTAGGTAAAGTCCCAGTCCTACATGCCAAAGTCTCCTCCAATGCTTTTTGCTTGATGGGAAATTCCACACACACACGCCAACCCACTTACCAAAACCTCTGTTCCTCCCCTGCTGTCAGGCAGGTCATCAGCTGATGCACATTTGTGTGTCCTCCCTGATGGCTGTGGGGCTGTGGAGTTTCGCTAGTGAAGCATCTGAGGTGCAGCTGTTCCTTGCCCATGTAAAAATCTGAGGCACGTGGCAAATTTAGGAGTAGAGTAAAACCAAAGAAATGGAGCAGAGTGCAATGAAGAACACAAATGTTTTAGAAGCGTTATAGATGAAATATGAAAAGGTTCCCATTTCATAATGAAATAAAGTTTGTTCTGAGCTGCTGGTCTGAAGTTTAGATCTCACATGATGTCTTAAGAATAGCATTTGTAATAGATTTAATCTGATGACAGCCTGATGCTCTGTCCCAAAACCACCAGCACAGTTGTCTCCATGAATGCCTCCCTGCCAGGCGCTGCCTGAAATAGAGTCTAACAGAAGTCAGAAAACTGAAGTTGCTTTTTCTGCTGTGGAGATTAAATGAAATACGTGGTGGCTACAGGAAAGGCTACAGTCACCACTGTGGATTTCCTCCTGGGAACATCCTGGATATTTTTCTGCCTGGTGGCACGTCTCAGTCCCATCTTCACAGTTAACCATGCCACTGAATCAGGAACGATTGCATCATCAGCTCAAGATGAGCTCAAGATGTACATGAGTTTTCAATCTGCTTACCCAGGCTGGCTGCACTCTGCCTCCCTGTCCCCAGCGAGCCACCTGCCCCACCACTGCTTCCCTGGGTGCATCGTTCCCCATCTTCATCTTCAGACTTGCAAAGTCTGTCGTCACCTGTTCCTGGGCCACCCCTCTGCCCAGCAAGTGTTTCCTTCACCAGTAGTAGTTTCCTTCTACTCTGACACACTGGTTTGAAGACCTGTTGTTTGTGAGGACTTTCTTTTCATATTTCTCCCCCTGTTTATAAGAATATGTCTATTTATTTGAAGGCTGCTAGTAGGTCCAACCCTCCCATGGGTCCTTCCTCCAGCAATTCCCTAGATCCATCACTAATAAATAAACACAGCTGTCAGTATTGGAAAAGATAATTGGCTGTATAATGCACAGAAAGCAAAATTGCTTTCCTCAAGATTTATTCATCAATTATGGTTTGCCCTGGATGGTGCAATTTGAGCCATTTTCTGGATAGGGGAGAAATATATCAAATAGAAAGAGAGGAAGCTATTGTTATAATAAATGACTGGGTGCATATGTGCATGACTCTGTGTTGTAGGTTTCCATAATAGGTATCCTATTAACAAGCTAATGAAGAGGAGCTAAGGATTATCATTATATTTGAGACAATAATGAGTATTTTGGGTTTTTTGCCTGTAATGAATGAGAATGTTTTTTGGTTCGTTGGTGTCCCCTGGGTGAGGCTGTTTGTTCGCTGTGCTCTGCTAGGATGACGCAGCAGCCAGTGTCCTCTGCAAATCTTTGCCTCTCCTTTTTGCAAACACCCTTTTGCCTCCCCCCGCTGAGCCCTACCTTGTACTTGTGGTGGAACTCCAACACCTTTCCAACCTTCAGGCTGGGATGCCAATGTCTGAGTTAAAGTCAAAGCCAAGTCAGCTGCAGTAAATGCTCAAGCTGCCTTTTTAATTAAGGTTTTCATGGAAACGGTGCATTAGTCCCTCTCTGGAGAACATACTGCTATGACAGTGCTGTGCAGAGTGTTATGAAAAAAACGATGTTGCCAGTTACATTTCCAGTGGATCGATATGGTACATGGAGAATAAGCAAAGTGACCATACGGAGGAGGAGTGGTCACGGATTTCTTAAGGGCTTGTCTAGTGGTGCTCAGTTCCCTCAGCTAGTATTTACTTTAAAACCATTTAGTAGGACTTGAGAGCTCTCAGCATCTGGTGGGATCAGGCCTCTTTGTAAACACACACCTACGAGGGTACAAGGTTATGTGTGAACCTGTCAACTACCATGCTGACTTTGATGCTGCTGCTATAGACCTTGTCTCATTATTGGTGTTAAATTGGTTTGCTAAGAGGTATTTAATTAGTTTCCTCTTTGTTAGCAGGAATCGCTTGTATTGTAAAGCACACTGAGCCACACTGCCCAGAAATGCTTCTCTGACGCTAGGTAATACATGAGGCAAACAGATCACCATGGTGTCCTACTGTCTGTTCTCTGTGATGTTAACTGAAGATTGCATGGTGCAGGAGAAGGTCCTCTCCTACGGCCAAGGTACCTCTCATTTAAGAGGTGAGATCTTCTGAGGCAGGGATAGTCAATAATAAAATCTGTACGCAGGACCTCTCCCAACAGCTCTCCTGTGGCACTTGGGATTTTGGGTGCTACCTGAATACAATGAACATCTGTCAGCTGAGATAAAGAAATAACACCACATGTGCCTTTCAAGGAATTTGTTGGTTGCTGCTGTGGCTGATAATAACATGAGAAGGAAGGAAGAACAGACACTCCACCCACTCTTGTACAGCTCTCTAACATCAAAGAGAAATACCTAACACCCATGCTTACCCCTGAGCTCTGTCTTTGCAGGTGCTTATGTCACCACCTAAAAGAGAAGTCAATAATAACCAAAATGTAATTGGCAGATGCAGGCTTGCTGTCCCATATTTTCATGGGTCTAGAAACTTCAGTTATTTATTACCCTTGCCATCAAAATCATTGAGAAATCTGTGTATCTGTGAGAAAAATAATCGTTCTCACCTCATGGCAGAATTCTGGGTTCTTTGGATCACAGGGTAAGTCAGGCAGGAGGGGACCTTGGAGGTCTCCAGTCCGACATCCTGCTCAAGGCAGGGTCAGCTCTGAGCTCAGACCAGGCCACTTGGGACTTTGTCTGGTCATCCCTTGAAAACCTCCAAGGATGGAGATCGCACAACCTCTCTGGGGAACCTGGGCTCACGTTACATCCCATGGTGTGGGGGCTGCCTTCACTGTTGAAAATGAGTGTTAAATGCAGGTAAGAAATTTGTATCCCTTACTCAGAGCATGGAAAAGCAGTTCAAACCACCTGCTTTTGTAGTGTATTCCCTTTCATTCATTTATGAGATAAAATGAGATTGATTTGGAAGCAGTTTTGGGAGAGGGAACTCAAATGCCTTTCCAGGCCATCAAATATTGTTGAATTTATTATCATTTCAAGACAGAGTCACGATCTGACTGGAAGACTGGGGGCCAGGGAAGTTTTGCACTGTAGCGTAAAGTGAAACCCTCTTGGCTTGAGGTAAGCCACTTAGTCTGCTCACTATAACATGGGGGACTAATATTTACCACTTGGTGTGAGTGCGAGGATTAATGTTTGTTCGTTGCTGTGAAAATGAAAATATTCTTCACAGAAAGCACCTTGTCTGCAAGGAAAACTATGCACACAAAGAGCCTCTGGATCCTGTCCTTTGGCGAGAACCTTGTTAGCTTTTTTTTTTTTTTTTTCAATTATGCATAATACAATCAAATGGCTCAAACCAGGAAAATGTTTGCCCCCTTTCTCCCTCCATATCTCTTCCAATAGACGAGTGTAGAGAACCGCAGAGCAATGGACTACGGAAAGAGAAGGAGATCTTAAACTGAAGAAGGCTGAAGATGTGCACAAGAGCATGGGAGACCCATCACTTGGTACAGGGTGGGGTTTGAAAAGAGAGAGGAGGACGCTAGGTCACTGGATAAAAGGCTGCTAGCACTAAAGACTGCAATTATGGAAAGGTTAATGTATTCAAGCAGAGCGAGGTATATTTATTTGCTAAATTGCCTGTTGCAAGCTTTGCCTTCCCAATGAGGCAGGGTCACTCAGGTATGTCTCTCACCCAACCTGCCCGCGCTGGCTCAGCCAAGAGTAATTGAAGCAGGTCGTTAGCTGCAGGCTGGGCAGCCCAACCTCGCTGCAGGCAGAACTGAACAGCCCTGAGAGCGCCAGCTCCAGAGTTAACGCAGGAATACATGAGGTGTTTGATTTACCCAGCAGGGTTTTCCCACAATTCATGAATATACTTAATCTCCAGAGTTTTGTAACATGTAGACTTTTAAATAGGTGAGTCCTAAAGCTTATCAGACACGTCAGCTATGACCTAAAATCTTGAAAAGCAAATTTTGCTTAGCTGAAAAGGGAGCCTTAATGTCAATGTGCAGTGAATTATCTCCCTTCCTTTCGTTTGCCTGAAATAAGGACTGCATTTCAGGCAAGGTGATGCTGAATTTGGACAAAGGAGCAGTAGGTGGAAAGCTATACTAAAAGTCTGGAAGACATCTTTGAAATGATTAACGTTCTTCTTGGATTAAATGGGGCAAAATTGCTTCAAGACGCTTAGAAAATATCTCGAGAAAATACTAAATACTCTATTCTGCTGAGGGTCATTTTGAGAGTCCCTCTAATTGATTTCAAGACGTGAGTTTAAGAATCTGAAAGACAGAGTAAGCCTGTTGGGTGAGATAGGGCATGACAACAGCCAGCGGCAGGGCTTCGGATGGGTAGCGTTCAGATCATGTAATAAGCCAACAGGAACAAGATGGTGGCATACTGCAGGATTGCCTTATATGGTCTCTGAACATTTGCCTTCTTATCCTTGAAGAGGGATTAAATAAAGTATATTTATTGTGCATCTCGCATGGTGATCAGCTCCCCCATAGAAAGTTGTTTATTCAGTGCTGATATTAGACAGAACCCTTCATTTCCAGATCGTCCCGCACCAGTACGCAACAAACAGCCTGAGGAGGACAGAGTCACAGTGCAGAACGACCCCGGTGGGACTGATCGGGATATTGATAACCCAGCATAGCTGTTTACGCCTCCCACGGGTGCTCGTTCAAAGTTCAAGGGCTCTCCCATAAACACAGGGTTGCTGTGATTCATGGCTGGGATAGTGGGACTCATCTGCCAGAAGTCGGGGAAGGGGCACTTCCATCGATTGTGTGCCTCCTGGGAAGGTTAAAAAGCATTTCTGCCCTCCTGAGGAGGAAATAAGCTCAGGGAAGTGGCAGGCTTAGCACACGCAGAGACGTCAGGAGTCCCTCCGGTGCAGAGTGAGGAGGGGAGGGATGCTCGCAGGGCGCAGCCCCGGCCCCGCTGTCTCCTCCCCAGCCTGCTCAGAGCCTCTGGTTCTGCTCTCCTTCAAGACCGATTTCCCACTAGTGCAAACTAGATAAGAATTGGTTCAGAGCCTTTAATTGTGATTTTTTATTTTTAATCTGCATAATTAGATTTGTAATGGGCTATTTTCACAGTCTTGGGGCTGCTCTGAGATCATTAGTGCTGGGCCCCGTGAGATTGCCATCTGCATGAAGGCGAGGGCTGCGGGGGAGCCTTACAAGCCTCCTGTGGCTCATTCAAATCACTTGCCACTTGAACCCCGGCTGCTTTCCCAAGCCACTCAAGGGGGTACATCCTTGCAAAACATTAGTCATCTGGCCTGACTCATGTCCTCAACAGATGCAACTGTTTAGGAGAACGTGGTGCTGAGGGGAGATTAATAGGGTCTGGGTTTTAGAACAACTCATTTGACATGATGATACCAAGCTGTTTAGTGAGGTAGACATGCTGGAGGGGAGGGATGCCATCCAGAGGGACCTGGACAGGCTGGAGAGGTGGGCCCAAGCCAACCTCATGCAGTTCAACAAGGCCAAGTGCAAGGTCCTACGTCTGGGTCAGGGCAATCCAAAGCACAAATACAGGCTCGGTGGGGAATGGCTGGAGAGCAGCCCTGAGGAGAAGGACCTGGGTGTGCTGATTGACCAGAAGCTCAGCATGAGCCAGCAATGTGCAATCGCAGCCCAGAAGGCC
>NW_009649570.1:2082963-2133790 GCF_000708025.1 Charadrius vociferus
GAGGAGAGGCTGAGAGAGTTGGGGCTGTTCAGCCTGGAGAAGAGAAGGCTCTGGGGAGACCTTATTGCGGCCTTCCAGTATCTAAAGGGGGCCTACACGAGAGCTGGGGAAGGACTTTTTACTAGGGCATGTAGTGATAGGACGAGGGGGAATGGCTTTAAACTGGAAGAGGGCAGGTTTAGATTAAACATTCGGAAGAAGTTTTTCACTTTAAGGGTGGTGAGGCACTGGAACAGGTTGCCCAGAGAGGTTGTTGAGGCCCCATCCCTGGAGGTGTTCAAGGCCAGGCTGGATGTGGCCTTGGGCAACCTGGTCTAGTGGGAGGTGTCCCTGCGTATGGCAGGGGGGGTTGGAACTCGATGATCTTCAAGGTCCTTTCCACCCTAAACCATTGTATGATTCTATGATTCTATGACATTAGCATTGTCTTTAACAAAAGAAAATGAAAAGAAAACAAAAGGAGAGGCAGTACAGTAGCACCAGGTCTGGCACCAGGTTTCTGCTTCCCAGGTTATGGGGAAGTACTTGGAGATAAGCAAGGACTGGACTGAGGCAGGGGATGGAGATGAGAAGGTACCTGGATATCCTGGGGTATGGATCAGGGAGCTCTCCCAAAGGAAGGTACTGGCTTTGGAGAGGATGAGGCTGACAGGGTGGTGGGAAAGTGAGTAGGAAAAGGAGACCTGAGCCTTGCTGAAAATCTCACTACCCTGTAATCTGCCTCCTTGCTTCCCCCATCCTTATGATTTCTCTCCTTCTTTTCCATGCCCGGCATCCTCCTGATCTTTCCCAAGCCTATTTCCCCAGCCATGGATGGGCCCAAGACGCCCTTCCTACCCCTTACTCTGCCTACTTTGGACTTTGCTGCTGCTATGAAGATTTATTTTGCAGCTGCAAGGAGGAGAACAAAATAAATCTTCATTCTGGTGGTGGCAAAATTCACTGTAGCCCATGTGCTGAAAAGCCTTGGGCTGGCTCTGCTGCCACATCTTGTTCCACTTAAAATGCTGCTTTTAATAGACCCAAAATGTGTGCTTTGCCAAAGATGTTTCCTTCTCTTCCAGCAGAACCATGTGCACTGGTTTGTTCATGTAAAACGTAGCCCGGCTGTGGGAGCTGCTGCCAGGGCTGTGTTGCGTTAGCTCACGTGGCACCAGCAACACAGAGACTGGTGGACCACCCAACTGGAAATCTTCTGTTTGATTTCAGTTTTGGTGGAAGCTAGATTGGAGATTGTTTAAAGTGGATTTGAAATGTCTCATGAAAGCACATTTCAGACACCAGCTCCTACCTTTAATTAACCATTTGAAATGAGACTTGCCAGTAGGGATCTGCAGTACGTTTTGGGGGTTGCATTCAGAGTAATTGGTAGCTTTCTACATTGAAGCTGGACAGCAAGTGTCAGCAAAGCAGTTTGCCTTTATATCTTTATCTCATTCCCATTTCAGGTTGCTCATGGCCAGTGGCATTTCTTTCTCATCAAATATCTTTTGGCAGAGTTTTCAAATGTTGGTAAGAATCAATATCTGATAGATGTAGTTGACATAGTTGATGTAAGGTGTGGATCTCAAACCCACACCAGAACTTTTGTCTCAGTAATGCTGCCCAGTGTCCTGCAAAGATCCTGCTGTGAATTTGGGATGTGAGTATCACTGTGAGATCTAAATGGTGGTATATCAAAAAAAAGTGAAATTTTCTCTGCAGTAGTGATTCACAGTAGTGACTACTTCTCCCCTCCCACCAGCTCAAATACGGTTTGGTGGCAAACAAGGTTGAGGACAAGCCGAGACCTGTGTGAAAACAGCTTTCCTCCTGCAGGCCTGGGCAATGCCCTGTGCATATGGTGGCAGAGGGAGGGGAGCAGCAGAGAGGGGTAGCTGCGGGCAGTTTTGGCATTCATTACATCCATTAAGGAGCAGGTAATTTAAAGGACTGGGCTGCTGCACCTTGCACCTCTCCACCCTACCCTGGCCATGCTGGCTCTGACCTGTCTGGTGTAAGCAGCCCCATGCTTTGCTCTTACCACTAGCTCAGCGGGGTCATTTTGTCTTAAAACCCAATCTACAGCAGGCTCACATGTCTCCTTTGTGGAGGGATCTGACCACCTTTGGAGAGCACATGGTCTTACCGGTGCTTGAAGTTCAATCAGCTCCACATACAGGCACCCCAGGGCTCAAAATGATCAATAAACCACAGAAACGCTTTTTTCCACTACGCCATTGATTACATTAAAGTGTTATCACTCTCCCAGGATCTCTGGGGAGGGCTTCCTCATTCAGATATCCCCCTTCAGCCAGCTGTTCTTGGCTACCTGCCCCACGCCGGGCCGGGAGGATGGGCTGAACTGGAGCAGTTGGGCAATGAGGGCTCGGCAGGGCTCCGGCAGTGGGGGCAGCCCCTCCGGGTACAGCACCCCTTTCTTCTGTCGTTGGGGCATGCTGCGGATGTGGGTATCGTCAAAGGGAATGCAGCCAGTCACCATCACGTAGAGCATCACCCCCAGGCTCCACATGTCGTACTTCTTGGCGTCGTAGGGGATGCCCATCAACACCTCTGGGGAAGCATATGCTGCTGACCCGCAGAACGTGGTGCTCAGGTCCGGGTAGCAGTTGGCCTCCTTGCTAAAATCAAAGTCACTGAGTTTGGCCCGGTGGCCATCAGCGGTGAGCAGCACATTCTCACACTTGAGATCCCGGTGCACTAAGTTGCGGTCGTGCAGGTAGCGCACGGCCCCCACGACCTGTGCAAAGATGTCCCGGGCTTTGGGGACGCATGGCAGCTTCCCCAGCTGCTGCACCAGCTGCAGCAGGTCAGTGGCTGCCGCCTCCATCACGATGTAGACCTTCCCATTGCAGACCTCAATGAGCTCGAAGATGCGCACGATGTTGGGGTGCCTGATCTTGCGCATGATGGAGAGTTCCCGGGGCAAAAACTTGTACATGAAGGTCGGGGGTACTCGCCGCCGGTCCACCACCTTGATGGCTAAGGGACCCTTGTATTTGTTGGAGGTGGCCGCTTTCACCTTGGAGAAGCTGCCCTCCCCTAACGTTTGACCCAGACTGTAGCCCAGCTCACAAAGGAGCTTCTCTCCTGCATCGGTTTTTGGCATGATGTGTGATCCCACTGGGTGGGCTTAATCAAAGCTGGTGTTTTGCTCCAGGATTTGAAAGCTTTAATATATGGTGCGTGGCAGCTGTTGACCTTTGTTCTCCCCCATGGTCCCACAGGTGTCTCTGTGGGCTCCAGGGCTCACCCAGGCATTGTGATGGGGTGGAGTGTTGCATGGCAGCGCCTTTGTGAGATGACGAGGGTGGCTGGTGGCACCCCTCCACTCAGAGGTGTCCCAGGTATGGCCACGCACATGCTGGGGAAGAACTCCCACGCATGAATAGTTTAGAGTTTTCACCTTTTCCTCCTCTTCACTTGAGTTTTCAAAACTGGGATCTTGTGGTGATGAGGGTTTAAACATGAGCTTTTTGGCATGAAGAATCCATCTGGGGACTTATATCCGTTCTCTGCAGGGTATTATATTAAAATCAGAACTACACTGAATGGCACAAATGAGTGTTTTCTACTGTCCCTAACTACAGACTATCTCAGCTGGCTGTAAATATTTAGGGTTTTTATTACAATGGTGCAGGGAGCTATTTTTCTAGGTAGGCTTTCTGACTTTGTGAGGTGTGGATGGGAAACCTTAAATGCATCTTTCAGAAGAAACAGCTTTTCCATTTCTTGAACTTGGAATTGCACTCCTCCATTTTTATCAAAATGATATTTTGGAGACTTACAGAGAAGTGAGGCCAGAGATCCTTTGGAGAGTTTCTGTAATTTAGATCGTAAGTGCTTTCAGTCAGTTTTAGTTGCCATAAGGTGACAGCAGAATTAAGCAGGGAAGGCAGCTGGGCTGGGTCGCAACAGCCCCTCCTGAGCAAAGCATCCCTCCCATTGCACGCTGCGGCTCAGGCCAGTGTCAGCTCCTTCCTCCGTGTACTGAGTCCTTGGCTCTCACAAACAGTTGTTTCTGGTTTGTGCTGTTTTTTTAAGCCGCTCGAGGATCCTGTCCTCCCTGCGGAGCCCGCACTTCCTTTCCAGCTGTACAAAGGAGCCTCGGACCACAAAACGTCTGTCTTCCTAAATACCAGCCCAAATGCTATTTTTAATTTTTGAATATATGTTTCATTTTGCAGATCGGTTCTAGACAGAAATAAGACTCAACTGAAGACTGAAGAAAATCTTTCTTGTGAGTCCGTCTTGTCAGAGTTCTGAAGCCACTTGAAGAAATCAAATTAATTAAAAACTGCAAACATAGGTCTATACATGCCGCAGGTGTGCTTTGCCCTGACTCCTAAGGGCAAGTAATGTCAAGTTCTATCTGCTGTAGAAGTTGCAGGTCAAAACCAAACCACTTCCCCACTTCAGATGCTATTTCTACAGGCCATTTGGAAGTACAGGGATTCGACGTCCTGTAGAAACGCAGTTACCAGGTATGTATCACCATGCATTTATCACCAAGGCATGCTGTCAGAAGGCCAGGCAAGCAGCATGTACGTTGCACAACAGAGGATTTGTTCCTACGCAGGGGCAACCCTGCCGACCACTGAGGAATGTCCTCAGTCCATCCTTCTCTCCTCTGAAGAGAGCAAAGGTCCCATTTGATGGCACGAGCTTGCCTGGGGCTGATGTCCATAGGGAGGTGGAGTGGAGGGAATCCCACACGTGCGCAGAGGTGCAGGACACGGCCCAGCCAACGCTCCCTTTCTGTTTGGGCCACCAAATAAACGCCCCCAGATTTCTTACTTCTAAAGCGGATCAGAAAGAAGCCATTTCCAGAAGTTCCCATTCAGAAGCTGCTGTTACTTAAAACACAAAAAAATCCTGCCTAGCAATCAGCAGGCTAGACACGGAAAGCCATTTTGCTGGATACACATGATTTCCTGGCACTTCTGTTTAGCCCGTGAGTCATAACCACAGTGACTTCAGCAGAGGTTTGAGCCGGACTTTTCACAGGAGCTGGGAAATTTGAGGTGGCTAAACATAGCTGAAGCAATGTGGGCATTTTTACAAGGGAAAATGCTTAAACCAGGCGTCCCTTCCTCGCTGAGTACTGGAGCACCTCCGGAAAATGCCGTTGCCGCACGCTCTGACAGATAAAAAGATGTGTGTGTAGCTATCTAGAGGGGCTAGGTTGATGCTCAGTATATCTTTCAAAACAAGAATGGGAGTTCATGTTATAGACATGTTCCCAAAGCCTACAGGTAAAATCCTCATTTATGGGAAACCTCTTTGAAGCCCCCTGTAATAACATAACCAGAACAGGCGTTGTCCAAACTGCAGTGGGAAACAAATGAAGTGGCGGCTACAAACCACGTTGCGATGGGAAGGAGTAATGTTGTGGAGTCCCGCGCTGCTGGGGGACTCTCCATCTGCTCGAGGGAGCTTGTCGCTTTCGGGAGGTTTTCAGCAAGCTTGGCTGAGGTGGACACTTTCAGAGTCAGTACGTAAGCGCTCCTCTAAGCGCAGAAAAAGCACTGTGCAGTTAGATGCTGCAGGAGCATCCTGGGGGCTGAAGGGCTTGAGCAGTGCCTGGAAGGAGATGGGGAAGAAAGCCCTGGTGAAAACCAGGATGGAGCAGCTATCGCAGCAAAAACACTCCCCTTCCTGCACGCTCCAGGCTAAACCCTGGGAGGTGGCTTTGCTGCCAGGGCCGCAGACATCGTTACTGTGCATCTACCCGCTCCTGACCCACAGCTCGTAGCGTGGCCTGGGACTGCTGCAAAGAGCTCCAGAGAGAGACAGCAAGAGGCACAAATGAGAGGTTTCGGTTTGGCAGGACACTGTCAGGCAGAGGAGGAGGAAAGATACCTGAGCTCAGCTTTTCACGCTGTGCTTAGATCACAGAGAAACAGATTTTTGCCTTGTTAGCTGCTGGCTCAACATTTATTGGTATAAAAATGCACCAAAACCCGCTTTTGCTTCCAATCCCTCCAGCTCAAGTACTGCTGCCTGTGGTATCAATATTTAGGTCACACCAATATACTTTAGTAGGGTACTCAGCACTTACATACAAAAGGATGCTGAGCTTTCTGGTACATTTTTTACATCAAAGCTGTGTTTGTAGAACTGACTTGTTCCATTGCTCTTGTAAATGAGAACAATTAGAAATCAGGCAGCAATTACTGGTTTGTGCAATCTGGTACACGAGCAGGAGGAGCTGGTCTGCAGAGGTATAAATTATTGGATCTCACCGTCAGGGTTTTCATTATGGGCATGTTTTCTGACTCCAACGGCGTGGTCACGCATCAGCCTGACATGCAGAAAGGACCACTCACACTACTGTGCAACACAGGGACACCAGAGAGCTACCAGGAGCTCCAGAAGCACCTCGCCTGTTTCAAACTCAGCATAAAGTTAATTTACCTTCGTGGGTAAGTTCACCCAGGGTGAGTCCTGCATCGCCCACAGCTGCTGTACTGCTCACCAGAGGCCAAGCTGTGCTGGGCATCGCTTTACACCAAAACCAGGTGGAGCTCTGAGTTAACCTTGTCTGGGTTCCGAGTGCACTACAATTACACAGCATGGTGTTCCCCAGGAGGTAACTCACCTTGCTGAGAAGGTAATACAGCTGAAGGTCTACAGCCTTCTGCCCTGTACACAGCTACCTTCAACCAGAGGAGAACAAACAAGCCATGAGATGTTACAAAGGAGGATTATTTTTTTTTTCCTTCTGTGTCATCTTATTATTTTTTTTTCTCGCTAATAATTAGGTCATCTCTTGCAGGAAAATCCCAGCTGTGCTGCAGTCGATAGCTGGGAAATCACCAGTCTGCTATCTGAACATGTCTGTGCTGTGCCTTTTTGGGTGACTGCCCTCTTGCCAAACCTCAGCGAGGCACTACTACATCAGTGTAATTACTGGACTGAGACAGCAGCTGTCATGCAGGATGGCAAACAACTGAGCTAACAAGAGGGCCATTTAAGCATGCTTGCTTCCGAAACTTCTACCTGTCCCCCGTGATCCTATCATCCCCGAAGTCCCCCACCCTGTGACCCGATCCCTCTGGGCAGGGCGGTGGGGACCCCTAATGGCATGGGGGCAGAGTGGCCGCATGGGCTTAGTGTGCTGGTCATTGATCTGATCTGAGGACAGATGGACACCTCTGGGACAAGGATTTCTCATGTGAGTGAACACTGTTGAGGGTAATGCGGGTCCTGCCAGTACAAGCGTACTGAAATATAACTCTTGCTAACGCAGATAGCCTAGAAGCCAAAACAAACCATAGTTTTATACCTTACGCCATGAGGCTGTAAGTTACAATGTGTAGCACAACCTCTGTGCTTGCATGGAGCCCCTGAGATTTCTTTAAATACCTCAATTTCCATACAGGGCAGAGATATTTTGCCCAGGGGTTGTAATTTTAAAGATCAGTCAAATAATTCCTAGGTGACCCACTTTGTGGCCAGTCTACGGCCAGACCTTATTGCTTACCACCCTGTGAATGTGGGAATGGGCAAACAGCTGCCCAAGAAGTAAAAATAACTAATGATAATATTTTTGCTTGACTACCTTCTTATAGAGTAACTCTTGCAAAGAGTAACCACAATTTCTCCTAGCTAACACTCGTTACCAAGATCTTCTTGCCAGCAATGGGTAAAAAGAGCTCTTTAAACATAAGCTTTTGATGTTTTGCCCTGTATTTGATTTATATATATATAGTTATTTTACAGAAAACACTGGACCGAAAAGAAACCTGCTGCTTGTGAGCACTATTTTCTATCCATCTGGATGTTGCAGGGAGTTCATGCAGGTGCTGAAGGCTGGTGACAATTTTGCAGATGAGAATTCTTCTGTAGTCCTGTGGAGCTATACTACACTCTCTAGGTATTAGTACCAAAGGGAACAAGCCAAGGTGAGCTTAACTTGTAACAGGTACAGACACTCATTAGACAGGGCATAGTCAGTAAAGAAAATTATGCTATTGGCAAGTATTCTCATTTTTCTAATGCTGTTATTTGCCCCTTACTTGCCAAGTCCTATGCAGTGAGCTATTTAAAGGTAATTGATTGCTGCCCTGTGTGATGTCTGAGCGGTTGGAAAAATGGGGCAGATCCCATGAAAAGTACATCAAATCCAAGCTGCCTCAGGAGCTGAGTTGCTGTCGTTGCCCCAGATCCTTTCCTGCAAAATCAAGCTGTCTGTGAGCTTTTTTTAGGCACTGGTATTAAACGGACCTAGAAAGTCAAATGTGCAAAACTAATTGCAAAGCCTTTTCTTTGAATGCTTCACACAAGCTGTGTGTGTGCCTACAGCTGCAGCCTGAATTTGGCCAGTGGTCTCATGGCTCCTTACTGGCAGCAACAGCAGTGTTGGCAATGGAGAAAACCAATGTCGCAGGTAATCAGCAAGCTGTGCTTGGTAATGTGCTGCATGCTTGCTTTCTTTCTTTTTCTTTCTTTCTTTCTTTCTTTCTTTCTTTCTTTCTTTCTTTCTTTCTTTCCTTCTTTCCTTCTTTCCTTCTTTCCTTCCTTCTTTCCTTCTTTCCCTCTCTCCTTCCTTCATTTATTTCCCCTCATGTCTCAAGGATTGGTATTTGTTTAAAATACTCTGGCTATGTTGTTTTTTTTATCCCTTTGGTAGATAAGGAGATCCAGCACCTCACATTCCTGATGTTCAGAAGCAGCTGTGATCTCCACAGGTGTTTGCTGTCAGATCTTGCTCTTAGCCTCTTGTTCACACAGAATAAACTAGCAAAGCTGGTTGTGGGACTAGTAAGAGGTGTTCTATAAATTTGGCAGGATGAGAGGAACACCGAACAGAAAACTCTCTGGATGTCCATTTGATTAACCAAGGTTGTTCAGACACCTTGTGTGCCAGCAACATCTCTTCATGTAAATGAGAATTTAAACCATGTGAGGGACATAAACTGGGCTTGTAAGCCATCAGAGGGAATGGATACATGGCAACAGGCCACACCACTACCTCTCGGGCAGCTTGTGAGCACCTCAGTATGTGCCAAAGGAGAGGAATGATGGAAAGGGCTAATGGGCTGGTCTGCAAACATGATTTTACAGCTGGTATCGCCAGGCGGCACCTGCCAAGAGTCTCAAACCTGAAGGCAATAAGCTAGAGTGGAGTAGGAGACAAAAGGGACTAAGCAGGCTTTGGCAGGCTGGTGGCTTGGGGAGCAGGAGGTTTCCCCTGGTAGGTCTGCTGCTTAGAGGCTTTGCACTAAAAACCCTTTTGGAAAGAGGGAGGGAGAAGAGCGAGATCTTATGCTTCCATTCTTGTGGTAAGTGGAAAGTCATGCCTGGTTTGCCAGAGCTAAGGAAAACCAGCTGTGTAGGGAGGTAAGCATTTCCTTTTTGGTGCTGGAATGGCTGCTGAGCTGGGGAGGTATGGCCGGGGGAGAGCTAGGGGCAGAGGGGGGGCTCACCCCTGGGACCTCACCCCACCCCTTTCCTGGCTGGAGGTGTTGATCTTCCTATGTCTCCATTCAGACGGCTCCTTCCCACCACCTCCCTTCCGAGAGCTAGGAAGCTTTTTCTTCCTTGGCTGGTGCTGCAGACACTTGGCTTGGTCTTCAAGTGGCTGATTCCTGTGCGCTTACCAGGGAGATGCTCCAAACATCCTTGCGAGCCAAAGGGAAGGGCTGTGCAGTGTTGACGGGCTGCTGGGTCAAGAGAAGTGTCTAAGCTTGCTTTTCCTGCCCCTCCTTGAAGCCAGGAAGAGAGCCCAGCAAGCCTGCTGAGATACCCTCCTCGGCACTGGGCAGCCGCTAAGAAAGGTGTGGGTAGGAACTGGGACTCAGTGCTGCACATCTCCCGAGGCCAGGGAACGTTTCTCTACTCCTCTTCTTGCTTCAGTATCAACAAATCTCTTTTTGTAGTGGAAAGATTAAATGTCTACCATGGGTGTTGACTTGCTTACTGTACTTGCGTGCCTGCTGTCCATGTCCCTCGGCAGAGCTGGCTATGGCTGGCTGCCCAACAGGAGGGAGAGGGCTTCAGGTGAGGCTTTAAGCAAGGCAGAGATTTCAAAAGCTGCAGGAAGTGCCTCTTGGGTTAGCGGAAACGGAGCTGGAATTGGGCGGTGACGAGGGCTAAGAGAAAAATTGGGAAATGAGAAGCTTTTCTTACCATATCAAGTTATGACCACTGAATCGAAATATAATTAAGTTAGAAAAGCAGGTAAGCGTTTTGTGGGTAACTATCCCAAATGAATGATACTTAAATTTCTTTCTCACACTGATTTACTAACCTGCCTGTGGGGAACCTCATCATAGAGCATTATGTATTCAGAAAGAGATTTAGTTGTCTGGCACCTATTATAATTAATTTGTGGCCAATTAAGGACTGCAGAATTTGGCCTGTAATTACGATACAACAGCCTATGGTACTCAGAGTTGGAAAGTTGGTGGCAAAGTGTTATATCTATGGAGCAGATGTTTAAATGATACAGACGTTGTCAGAGGCTGATTTCATGATTTGCTCTAAAGTCATGTGCTAAAACACTTCCTGAAGGTGCTCAGCTAATCACCGAGAAGGCTTCTCCCATGGGTCTGGTTAGCCCTGGATGAGCCAGTCCTGTACGAGAGTCTGACAGAGATGGAGTTAAAGGAGCTAGAGATGCAAACCAGCAAGCTTCAGAACTGATTAGAAAGTTTAGGCTGAGATTTGGAAGACAGTGAAGATAAATTCTAAGTGGCAAAAGGAGGTGATCTTGGAGCAGATAGTTGGTGTGGGTATGCACGCACCAAAGAGGGAGGCAGACACGCATGCGCTCTGGGAACACGGCTGGAAGCAGCTATCAGGGTCTGAAGGTCTGTTTGCGGCTCCATCCAATATCTAACTGGACAGGCTTGAAGAAACTGGCTGAGAAACCATGCAAGAAACTAGCTGTGACCCTGAGAGGAAAACCGCCAAAGTAAACTGAGGCTTATCACATGCAGAGACAAAAGCACGGGTGGTTTGAGTGGGTAGTGAAGTAGCAGATGACCTTGCATTACCTTTGTTAGTTTGCTTTCCAGAAAACTGAGCTTTTTTGCTGCTTTTCTGCTTGCATGTTCCCCTAGGAGGGAAATAAATCCATTGAAAGCAGAAACTCCCCTTGATTTACCGACAGTCACTGCAGAGTGTGGAGGTCAGGCACGCCAGCATGGGCTGGGACGGGAGGACGGGCATGTCTGCGCCCCGCCGCTTGCAAGCCGTGAAGTATATATAATATCACAGTGCCCTCTTGGGGGCAGGTGTTCATTGGAAATAGACCTTTATGATTTGTATGCTGCAGAGCTCACTGCTCGCCACTGTTGTTTTTTCTAGGAGCTCATGCTCTCTCGCTAAATCACGGCTTTTCCCACCAAACACTGCTCTTACTAAGGAAGCGCTCAGAGTTTTGGCCTTGCATTTTTATTTTATTATTAAATTCAATATAAATCCTTTCTCTGCTGCTGCTCTGAACTTTAAAATAAGAGAAGCGAGGAGGGTGAGGAGCTCCCGAGTGAAGATGGCAGTCTGCCCTCAGAAATGAAACCTGTCTTGTTTCAACGCTTTCAGATGACTCAGCCCCAGCAAGAAACAAATTGTTTTAACAATAGATTTAATTAGCTGGCGTTTGTATTCCTTCACAGCGTGCTTGTGTCCCACTGCACCTGCTGGTAGACCTGTCTCAAAGCCCTGGTGTCTCCTGCAGAGGAGTGTGAAGAATGACTGAAGCGTTAAATAAGGACATAGATAAGTATGGCAATTCTCCGCCAACTGCGGGAACAGCCTGGAGAGAAGGGGAATGTGACCGATCTTTCTTCTCCTCTAGCTTTTGCAGCACTGCCTTTTGTTAAATGGTAAAAAGAAATCAAATGAGAACAAAAATTCAACCCCCAGCAAATATTTGGGATGATTCTGTGGAACCGTAACTGTATCACGGCCATTATGGCTCTTGATGCCCGACTGTTGCCATTAATGCTCTGAATGTAGGAAACTTAAGACCAAACATTTTGCCTGTAGCCACTCTGGTTCACTAAAACACGCAAACAAATGAACGGGAACTTTTGTTCTAGTATAGACCTATCATGTCCCTGATTCCTTATGCTTTTAGGATTAAAAAAGAACCTCTATTTTAAGGGAGGTATGAAATGACAAAAATCACAAGCCTCTGACATTTGTGACATTTTTTCTGGCACATATGTGTATAAGGCTGTGTGTGTGGTTTTGGTTTTTTTTGTTGTTGTTTGCTTTGTATTTTGGGTTTGGGTGTGTTTTGGAGTGGGTTTTTTTGTTCAGTTTTTTTTTTTTTAACAAATTCAGCTAAAAGCCCATCTGTGGAAAGGATTCAGTTGAAAAAAATGTGCCACCTGGCAGATGAGTCCCCGACTCTAAAAATGGGTTTTCTCTGAAAAGCCAGCCTCTAAGACTGATGATGAGGGCTTCCATATCTTTTCTTTTTTCTATTTTTATTTCCAGATCTAGTTTACTTCACATCAGAAGTAGAATTTTCCTAAATGGCAGGTCTGAAAACTTGCTCTGGGGTCTGACAGTCACTCTTTCATATTGCTGCTTCTCGCCTTCCCTCTTCCCTTGTCATTATCTCCCTAAGAACAATGCTGTTACAGGGCAGCAGTCCTTGGGCATCATCTGACTACATCGGGCAGTGTGTAGTCAGTGTGATTGGTGGGGAAGACAGAGCATGGGCAAACAAATCACGACATGAGGAACATGTATCCAACTAGTATAGTTGGGAAATGCTGGGATCAATTTCCTTCTGTCTTCCTTGATTAGTCACCCCTTCGTTAAACTGGGAGGAGGGAGAAATCTCTGTATTTCTGAGTACATCTTGCTTTGTGTACTGAAGCCTTTCTCCAAAGATGCCTCTTGGCCTCTCTGACTCCCTGCTTTGCTTTCTAAGCTCCCACAAGGTTCAGTTTTGGCCAGCCTGCAAGCCTGAGGAGTGTGTGATTAGCGGAGCGCAGCGGATGCCCTGCAGGCAGCGGTTCCAGGCACAGGGACTGGAGGAAGAGCGAAGAGGATCTCCTCCTGCAGCGCTGGCCCCAGCCAGGGCTGCCACAGCACTCGGAAAGCAAAGCAGGCAGATCGACTGCTGCTCGAGGTGTCTCTGCCTCTGGTGCGCAGGCCCTCCGCCGCAGGTGCAAGCTTTGAATTTTGAGCAGACAAGAGCCTCTCTTGTGCATCACTCCCAACCACCCCACCCCCAAGCTGGTTTATTTAAACAGCTGGGCAGGTGTATTTAAAGTTTATTTGGGCAGGTTCCTCCTTCCACGTCATAGCTTCCAGAAAGAACTGATTTTTCTTTTCTTTTTCTTTTTTTTTTTTTTTTTTTTTTTTTAAAGAGAGAGGATGTAAACCCCATTTTGCCATCAAGCCTGTACCAGCAGGTTGTAATGGTAGCACAGTAAGCAGGAGTGCAATGATGGCTGGAAAAGCAGCTGGAAAGCTGCCCAGAGGAAAAAGACCTGGGGGTGTTGGTTGGCAGCGGGCTGAATATGAGCCAGCAGTGTGCCCAGGTGGCCAAGAAGGCCAATAGCATCCTGGCCTGTACTGGGAACAGTGTGGCCAGCAGGACTAGGGAAGTGATCATCCCCCTGTACCTGGCACTGGTGAGGCCCCACCTTGATTGCTGTGTTCAGTTTTGGGCCCCTCACTATGAGAAAGACATTGAGGTGCTGGAGCGTGTCCAGAGAAGGGCAACGAAGCTGGTGAAGGGTCTAGAGCACAAGTCTTATGAAAAGCGGATGAGGGAACTGGGGTTGTTTAGCCTGAAGAAAAGGAGGCTGAGGGGAGACCTTAGTGCTCTCTACAACTACCTCAAAGGAGGATGTAGAGAGATGGGGGTTGGTCTCTTCTCCCAAGTAACAAGCAATAGGACAAGAGGAAACAGCCTCAAGTTATTCCAGGGGAGGTTTAGATTGGATATCAGGAACAAGTTCTTCACCAAAAGGGTTATCAAACATTGGCACAGGCTGCCCAGGGAAGTGGTGGAATTGCCATCCCTGTAGCTATTTAAGAGACAGGTAAACATGGTGCTTAGGGATATGGTTTAGTGGTGGTTTTGGTAGTGTTAGGTTGATGGTTGGACTCAATGATCTTAAAGGTCTCTTCCAACCTAGACGATTCTATGATGGTATCTCTGGGCTCTGAGGGATTGCTATAATTCCGGCAGTGGTATGAATCGGGCACAATCGGTTTGTCAAGATAGTAAATGTTTTATTCTTCCCAGATATCTGGGTGTCAGGTAGGTGTGAGAGAGAGAGGCAGCATTCTAATTATTAAGATGGTAATGTCTCCTGCATGATCTTCTTTCTGAGTCACTTCAGTGTCCTGAATGTATGAGGGGCATGGCGGAGTAATGAGGCAGGGTTTCACCAGAAGCTGTCAAATGCAGAAATAAATAACTTCAGGCAATATAACTTTACTTAATTTGTATCTGCTTGTGCTGGCCATACCTTGTATTTACATGGTACCATGGGAAACTATCTTTAAATGTTAAAATTTAAATCACACATGGTCCTGCAGGCTAAATCTGTTACCAATGATAACATTTCCACTGTAGTTTGTTTTGTAGCACCTCAGGAAAAGCAGCTGATTCAAGTGATTTATTTTCATTCCTGGGAGGGGGGAAATAGCCTTGGAGCCTTTGTGAGCTCTAGAAGAAAAGCAACCACAGCACTGGGCAGGCGGTATCTGCAGTCACAGAAACAACTGATAAAAACTTTCTCATCTTATCACTTCGCAGATAGGTCTTTGCTGTAGGATGCAGACATGAAAGATTCTCTAAGGTCCCTCTGCCCTACATGGGAACGCTAGCAACAACCCTGGCACAGTTTAAGAAATTGGTTGTCTTGGTCACCATGTAAGACTCGGCTGACTAATGACATTGTAGGGAGGCACAAGGGCACAGGAATAGGGGGGTGAGAAGAGCCTGGGACTTGGATGGGGGAGTATGTGGGGTGACTTACACCCATGGCATGAAGGGAGGCAGGTCCTCAGGGCACCCCTGCATTGCATTTCGCCCAAGTAAGCATGAAGTGAATTGTTACTCTACGCACACCTGGATACAAGTCATAATTCTGTGTCATGACTGTGGTGATCCCACCCTTCTCCATGGTATGGGGCTGAGCCAGGCATGGGTGTCCAAGCACTGAGGTGATCTGGAGGCAGCAGCCTTAATGACCCTTGTGATTCTCTCCTCCTCCAAGCTGGGATTTGGATCGCCCCATGGTAGTTTAGTCAAACTGGTCACTATGGCACGAAGACCCAGGAGGGGGCCAGACTTCAACTACTCACCAGCCGCATAGTTCATGAGTTTCAAACTTCGTCCTGCAAGTAAATAGGCATTGGGCAGAGTGGTGAAAAAGATCCATGATAAGGACCATCATGATGTGTTTGTGATGTATGTACAGCATGGGAATTTTCTGCAAACATTGACTTGTATTCTTGGAGGAGAAGGCTTTTGTGCAGGAATACTTCCAGGGCCATATCTTTCTGTTTCTATTTCACCAAAGCAACCTGCACCTTGTTGATTTGTGGCCAGCTGGTCTTGTCCCAGTCATCTAGGCCCAGAGGAGGTAGGTAGTGCCCCTTAATCAAATGCATACCGTGCTTATCCCTCAGTCTTCCCAGATACATAACCTGCTTGTCTATGGTAAGGGTTTTTTCTTCAATAGTCCACTTTTTTTGGTGAATCAAACTAGACATGGTGGCAGCAAAAGGAAGCAGTAAGGCCTAAAACAAGCCTGTGTCCAAATGACCCTCGAGTGTCTCTCTCCAGTGTCTTTTATCCAGTTTGTGCCCATGGCCGGTAGACACAAGAGTGCCAAGATGAGCCAAGACAGGCTGGTTGGTCACAAAGGATATATGGCAGTAGCAGTCCAGAGATGATTCAGATCTTGGTCATTTACCAGTTCCTCGAGTGGCTTCCCACATATCGTGCACAGCGGCAATGACTAAATTAGACCACTGATTAGTGGTGATTAGACCACTGATACAGTCAGATTACTTTCCTGTGTGTGTGTGTATATATATATATATATATATGAAGTTGGTTTGACATCAGCTGAGAAAGCCCCTGAGGGCCACTGAGTAACTAGGCACCACCTGTGACTAAGCTCTTCCCGAAAGCTGTGGTCTCGACGGATCCAGCCCCAGCAGGGAGAAAATGCTGCTTTTGGTGTGCACACTGGCAAATCGTGTACTGGAAATCGGTTCATGACTTTCTGCCTTTTTTTTTTTTTTAATATTCAAGTGACACTTTTTTTGTGTGCATGGTGGTCAATTTTTCATGAGGTGTAGATCTAATTAAAAAAACCAACAACAACTATGCAGGGAAATCAGTGGTTATTTCCTGGACCAGGTGGGATTTTTGCGAGCAGCTTTACAACAGGGAGGCACCTGGTGACGGTGCAAATGGCCTGTGCAGTCTCTCTTTCCTCCTAATGTCCCTCTCCATAGGTTCCTTGCATTGCTAGGTGAGATGCTTCATTCTTTTGCAGATTTTATAGCTTCAGTTTCTGAAATAGACTGTTTGAGGGAGACTTTCTGGGCCAGAATTGCGGAGAAAAAAGTTGGTTTAGGAGGAGATGAGGACTTGCTTCTTGTGTCTCCTTTCCCTGCTAGGAAAATGCTCTTTACCTTTATAATGAAGGGGAATTTCCCACCTAGTTGCCTTTGTTTTCAGCTTGGATGTTCTTTCATCATCTCCTTATTGCCAGAGGCAGCTTCTGGCTAGGGAGAAACTGCTCTTTCTCCAGCCCCTCTGAAATTCCTCCTCAGCTCTCGGAATACCAAACATATCTGATATGTCAGGCTTGCAGGCTTGATTGCAAGGTGCTGATCAGGCATTTTGGCCTCAGGCATGGGAAAAGGCCCTGGATTACGAAATCTTCAATTACTCTGCTGGCAAAGCCTGTGGATTCTCCCTGTGCTGCTGTGACCCCCAGATGTCCTCCCTGGCAGTGGTCAGGAGAGCGTGGCAAACCATCACCAGAGCTTTTCATTTGCTGTTTGTAGCCTCTTTCCCTGCTTTCTTCCAGGAGGATCTGATTTTAGGCACTCTTCCTTCATTTTCCTACCTCCAAAAAACAGGCAGCTCTGTCTAATTACACTTAATGTTTCTGGGTGCATAATTGCAGGAGCCAGGTGAGAGTGCACTTTTTGCTTCCTCATCTCTTTTATCTGGAACTTCATTTGACAGCTGATTGTCCCATCACCATTTTGCTTGCATGCATGATTTACAGTCTCTTTCATCATGAATTCATCATCTTCTCCCTGCTCCATTCGAGTTTTCTTGCATTAAACAGGGAGAGATCCTGGTGGCTGGGCTGGACTTTCTGAGGTAGACATGGGAATAGGAACACCTTGTCCTGCTCGCTCTCACAGAATCACAGAATGGTCAGGGTTGGAAGGGACCTCTGGAGATCATCTAGTCCAACCCCCCCGCCAGAGCAGGGTCACCTACAACAGGTTGCCCAGGACAGCATCCAGGCGGGTTTTGAATGTCTCCAGAGTGGGAGACTCCACTACCTCTCTGGGCAGCCTGTGCCAGTGCTCCACTACCCTCAAGGTAAAGAAGTTCCTTCTCATGTTAAGATGGAACTTCCTATGTTCAAGCTTGTGCCCGTTACCCCTCGTCCTATCACTGGGCACCATTGAAAAAAGACTGCTTCCATTCCCCTGACATCCTCCCTTTAAGTATTTGTAAGCGTTAATAAGATCCCCCCTCAATCTTCTTTTCTCTAGACTAAAGAGACCCAAGTCCCTCAGCCTTTCCTCATATGAGAGATGTTCCAATCCCCTAAAAATCTTCATAGCCCTGTGCCTGCCTGCTGAGACCAGCCCTTGACTGCATCAGCTGTAGCCAGGAGACTTGCTGAGATGTGCCCCACTGGGTGGGCAACAATCACACTTGCTCCGGGGTCTGCCTCTTCTGCACGCCTGCTGGGGGCACTCCTCACCACAGAGCCATTTCACAAGGCTTCATTCTAGCCGCGAATCTCGGCTCTTCCTCTCAGATTGGCCTCAAAGGGCATTTTACTTCCATGCTTTCTAGCACAGGACTCGTGTGAGCACAGTGGCATTTCCAGCCCTTGGCTATACTTCTCAGAGGGAGGTGTCAGTTTCTCAAATCCCTGGACAAAATATTCTGGGGATGTTTTGCTATATACTTTCCCAGCCTCTATGAGGTGGCTACTGTCAGAGATGGGGAACAGCACTGTAAAGACCTGCCCTCTGACCCAGCCTGGCTGCTCTTGCATTTGTCTTGTCCTAAAAAAAATTAAAATAAAATAAAAATAAAAAAAAAATTAGCTGCTGGGTGTTGTCATGGTGTTGCCTCCTGCTTCCCATTTCGGTTTGCTCTGTGTGGGCAGATGTCATTTGTTTTCTTCTTTCTAAGGTGACTGTAGTTGGTGCTGGGATTCTTGGTTAATGCACGAGACCCTAAATGTTTCCATTTGCGAAGCCTAATGACTGATACCTGATGCAAATGCAATCCCCAGTGGCACTGCACCTGTCTGGGGAAACTAGATTTTGCAGCCAGCCTCTGCTTTTCTGCCTTTATCCTTCACAGAAACAAGTATTAAAGGTCCACGCATTTGACTGAAACCTGCCGGAAATGATGCCTGGTCCCCTCGGCCCACCTGAGCCCACTTGTGCTGGTGCCTCCCTGGAGACCCGCATCCAGTGCTGCTGCAGCCCAGGGGCTCTGCAGAGGGCCAGATGTGCCAACCTGCTTCCAGCTGAGCATTTCTACCTCTGTGGAGCCTCCAGCTGGGAAAAACCATTGCTGCACAGGAGATTTCAGTTCAGTAGCCTACCCAGGGGCTTGGGAGTAGCTTTTTGCTAAATAGTTAGCAAAAAGAAGCTTTCCAGTAGAGGACATCCTAGCTGTTGCAGGATGGGTGAAGGGAGGACTCAGCCCTGTGTGGCAGAAGAAATGGAAGCCAGCTGAGCTGAGGAGTCAGCAAAGGTGAGGGAAAGGGCTGTGGAAGGAGTGAGAGAGCGTTGTTGAGAAAGGATGTGCTCATGGCCATGTTTCACGCTGGGAGCCTGCACGGAGAGCTATCATTTATCATCAGTCTTTAAGAGCCTGCTCTAAAGCCCTCCTTTGGGGAATCAATGCCACTTTGTAATGCACAGGTTTTGCCCTTTATAAGATTTATTTTTTTACCAAACTCTTGCAGTAAGGGGAAATCTAGGGCAGGTGGTGGGTAGCTTTAGCAAGTATCAACCTCCTGAACTGAAAACAACTTCATCTCTCTTTATCTCCTGTTCTACATCTCTGTAACTTCTCCAGTGACCTCTCTGACAGATCCCCAGGAAGCAAAGTAAACACGGGGTTTGATCTGGTTTATTCTGCAGAACAACTACTTGCAAAATCAATGGTGGGTTGTTTTTCTTCTTCTCCTCTGCTGAAGCTAGAAATAGGTCAGGCAGCAAACCAGTGTTTCTGCGGCAGCCGTGAGTGACTGGTGTACGTAGGTGTATTTCAGAGGTGGCCTCTCTCTGGGGTTAATGTTCTCCTGCCTAAAATCTCCGCAGCTTCCTTCTGCTAGAAGAAGGAGGAAGTGAATTGTTTGCAGCAGAGAAATGAAACCACTTAGATTTCCTTGAACAAAGAGGGTAGGTTTTTCAATAGAAAATATATCTAGTACATCCTCCTACGATGAGCTGCAGCCGTGACACCCAGATTTGCTTTTTTGTGTTCGACGTCTGCGCTTGGGAGCCTCGGCCCTTCACTAAGACCGTCTCTTATTAGCATTACACCTTGCCTGTGGTTAGCCTGCATAAGGCAGAAAACCTTCTTAGTGGAAGTGAATGAAAGTCTTGCATTGTGTGAAGCTATTCTGGATCACATATGGAGTTGTCAGGTCTATTTTAAGTCACACAAAAGTTAATTTGGTCACAGCAAGACAGCAATATTCACAGTATTTTAAGTCCCACTCAGTAAGGTTGTCCCACTTAATTTCCCTTGGAAAATCCCAGCCCTGGTGACCGGCTTTATTTTCTGTAGATCTTCCAGATCTTTGCTTGTCTCTTTTGAATGTTTGGCAGCATTTTCAGTGACACCGGCTGTAACAAACTGCTGCAAGGGCTTTCACAAACAGTCACCGCCTTAGAAAAAAACTAGGGGTCTTTGTTTTCTTGTGTGCCATGTGCCCCCTTGAGTGTGAAATCAACCCTTCAGAACACACACAATCAGCGCACAAGGGTGACAGCCCACAGATCATTTAGTATTGCTTTTAATTGTTAGGGCAGCTGAGGAACAGTAATTAGAAACACACGATGTTCTATTTCCTATCTATACTGTGGTTTTTCATACCAAACTGGCTTGCTTGAAAGGCTGAGTTCTTGGAGCTGAAACCTGGGGCACACCAGGCAGCTGCCACTGACGTGCATGGGCTGAGAACAGCTGAAATGTCCCTCTCTGCTTCCTACAAGCGGTCAAGTCCAATAGCAGAAGTAACTTGTAAGCTTTCTCCAGCCAAGGTCATAGGAAAGAATTTTAAAAGAGCAAACAAACCATCGGTCTGTTTTGGAAAATGCAAATGAGAAACCTGCTTTATCGCAGCATCTGAATGGCAGCCACTTGCAGAAGAAAGCCAGAGATGGGAAATGACCTTCCAGAGCTTTCACCCTTTAGCACATGGCCCTGTGTCACCGGGGAACATTCACTAGCGTAGCTGCTGTGACAAGCCCAGCAGATCCCTTTCTTTGTCAGCTTTCTCACAAGTTCTTCAGAAGAGATCAGAACAGCCCTGCTCAGATGCTACCTATTGCACTCATGTTTGTTTTCTCTCCTTACACCTAAAGGCCTCTTTCAACATTTCCTGTGTGGGTTGCTGTCAGCCTCTCTTCCTCTTGCGTCCTAGTATGCACAAAATCTCCCTGCAATTCAGAGAATGCACAGCAAACTTGAGCCTTCTCCAGCGTCACCTTCTCATTTCTCTTCTCTGTGAATTCCTGCGTGACCAAGGTCATGCTTATTTTCAATTTCAGGATCTTTCATGAGTCTACTTATCTTTGGATTTTGCTCCTATGTGGTCTCCTGTGATCCAACATTGTCTCTCTTTCTGTTCCTACACAGTACCTCCGATTTCCATGCAACCCCACCCCCCAATTGTACGTGCTATGCTACTCTGTCCTTTAGATAGTTTGGTTGCAGCATCTTGCAAACTCCACCACCTAGAAGTGTCCCTGGCCTTCCTCAGACATGGTAGCTGATCATACCTTCAACACTTTTGGGGATTTGGAGCCCATCCAGCATCAAAGTAGAAGCCAGCCTGGGTAAAATAAAAAAGAATTTGCATTTTTGCAAGCTGAACTAACTTACGGACTCATAGAACTGTGTTTATTTCCAAACTCTGGAAAAAATGTGCTCTACCTTGTTGCTGAAAGCCTTATGATGGAGCATCTTCAAAGTTAATTTCATTTACACATAGGTCTGATATTTACCCAGGTCGAATTGTCTGTGATGCTTTTGGAATTCACTGATCAAATTCAGTGTTGGAGGGAAGCTAATTTCTTAGCTCCATTCATGTTTGGTACCGTCAGTGTAATATCACTTCCTTTTTATGGAACCCGTAAGCTGACTTTTTATAGTATATGCAAAGAAATGAGCTTTTACCTGCTCTTGTTGTTAATGATGGTTATTAGGGCAGGCACAAGGAACAGGCAACGAAGAACAAGATCCTGTTGTGATGCATAGTGTATGAACGCACAGCATTACACTGGCTCTGCTTTGTATTAGAGTCTAATTACAGCCTGTCACAGTCAACAAACCATTTCTTCCATAAAGGAAACCACACGTGCTGTGTATTATACGGTATACTAAAAGATATTGTGAGAGCTGGAGGAAAAAGCCTCTGACTTATCATTTATGATGAATTTTCCTTGGTATGTATAATTTATCTATTCAATAAAGAGCAGTTATTCCCATATTGACCTACAGGATTTTAATAAAGGGTAACTGTGGACTGACAACCTTCTTCAACCTCCTTCTTAAAAAGTAACAGATGTTAGGCTATCATAAATAATATTCTGTGAACAGGTTTTTTTTCTGTTCATTTTTTTTTAGAAGCGAGAGATTTTATTTTTTTAAAAAAGAAATGGGTTCATTTACACCATTTTCCCAACCTCTGTTATGTGTATTTTGGAGGCACAGTCCAGCACTTGTGCAGAACAAGACATTAGGGCATGAAGGGACAACCGTACCATAACTTGATGGGTTACCGCACACCAGCTGAGCAAGACAGGCTGTGCATACCTCCTTAGCCCATCCCAGCAGGGAAGGAAAGCCCCTTTGCTTAAATAACTGTTAGAATCTGGACGATAAAAGTGCTTGCCCTGCCCAGCCCTGGTGTCTCAATGGTGTGTGGTCTCCTGCTTTGCTGTTCTCTGCCCTCAAGGCAGTGCTGATCACCAGCGCACTCAGGGCCCTGGTTCCCCAGTTCCTCAGCTGAGGACTGTAGAAATAACACTGCTAAAAAAGCCTGGGAAGGTGCAGGGGTGGGTAAGAAACATATCGTGGTGTTTTGTCCCTGGGTTTTCCTGCGGAAACTCCTATTTGAAGGGTTTAGCTCCTGTTTCATGTTGCTAATTTGATAGTTGTGTCAGCGCTGTGGCTTGTCCTTTATATCCTGGTATTCTGCGGGGGAACAACAAAAGATGCTCTTTGTTTGTGAAGCCTAAAGTATAAGGAAAGAGTCTGACAAGAAAGCTTTGATAGCAGCGGAGTGGCTGGGGATGGAGGGAGGGGACTGGGTAAATATTAGCAAGGAGAATACAGACGAGCACAGGGATGCTCTGAAAAGCCAAGATTTTGTGCGCATTTATAATTTGTTTGTTAACTAAATTAAGTCACTCCGAAGCACAAACACTTGGGCGAAATCAGCTCAGCAAAGGAGTCTCCCTCTAACAGCAGCTTTCAGCAAAAGCAAAACAACAAAAAAACCCCTTGGGAGACCCAGACCTCACGTTCATCTTTCTTGTAGCATCTGCAGCATCAGGGGACTTGCTTGTAACTTGATGCACCAAAAAGATCTGTGCTTGAGCTCCCTTTCTCAGCCCGCACTGCGAGGCAAGCAGGTCAGCTATCAACTCGCTCTTCCCTTGGGACTTCATCCCTCTGAAGTCAAGGGGAGCCTTTGCGTTACCACCAGCTTCACAGGCTTTGGAGCAGGCTCTGAAGCTTGTCTTCAGCTGGCTGAACTCTATTCATAAAGTTCTGAAGCATAATATTTCTTATTGGTTTCTTGTTTCCCAAGGCTGTGAACAGTCTTACGTGAAAGAACAGGGCTGAGGGACTTGAGTCTGAGTCTACTCCCTGAAGTCCACCGAGGCTAAGAACAGAGGGGGGCTACTGAAATGGCAGCGGTGGCTCCAGACATACCTGCCTGCCCCTAAGCCTGCACCAGCCCCCTGTGGGGAGCTGGTCAATGAGGTCCTGTGATGCCTCTCACCTGAGTCCATGCTAACTGGCTTCAGCTGCAGTAGGAGCTTTTCCCCATCATCTCCTCGGCTGTCAGCCACCAGAAAGGAGAGGGTGAGGTGATGATGCTGCTGGGCTATCATGGGCAAAACACAGAAGGCAGGGTGAGGGTATGTGAGTGGTGCTCTGCTCCATCCCCACAAAACCCTGCATACCACGCTGGTTTCAGGTGAGCGTTTCCTCCTCTCCCTGCTGGGGAAATGATGTTAGCCTTTTACATATGCTTGAGTTGGCTTTTAATTCACATCTCACTAAGGAGAAAAGAGGAAGCTGAGGTATCGCTTCTAAGCATCAGTTGCTGCTGCATTTTGTAAAATTATTTTTAAGGCAGTAATCATTTTATGCAGCAGTAAATTCAGCTGAGCTCCATTAAAAGGAAGACAGTATTTAATGTGAAAGCACAACCTCTGCAGAAAACAAAGATACAGAAGACAGGCACAATGGTGGTTCTAGATCAGCATCTTTCTGCTCTGACCCAAGTGTCAGTCAAGAGGCACAAGCTCTTCTCTGCATATAACCACGCAAAGGCCAACTGAGAATGACATGTGAATGTGGCCATGTAGTAAGACTGATTTAATCTTTTTGGATGAGTAGTGTGAAACGGGAGCTGATGAGCGTGCAGCTACGAGTGCGCAGCTCTCGCAACCAGAGCACGCTCAGTATGCAGGTTGATGGTTTAGGTGTTAATTACTTTTCCACTAAAGGGACAAAAAAGATGCTTGTTCTGGGTGGCCTTTAAAAGGAATGTCAGGGCTGTTAGAAAGCTAATAGTCATCGCTGTAGGACGCATCTGATTCAGCTTTAGTATCGTTTGGAAGGAATAATGGAGAACAGCCTCTCCCAAGGAAAGCTTGGAGGTTAGAAAGAGCCACCGAGGGAGCTGGAAGTCACTAACTTCAGCACGGTCAGATTTTTGCTCCAGGCAGATTTTGGTAACAATGGCATTGTCATGGAGGCCTGTGGCTCAGGCTGGTGGGCTTGCTCCTTGGCATGCATTACCACCACAGACGTACTGAAGACCTTGCTTGGTGGCAGCCACCTCTGTGTAGTGCTCCAGGGAGCCATAGCAGTAGGAGAGTTACACGGAGATAAAGCAGACTGAATAATGCAGAACTGAGTATGGACATATGCCGCAATGCAGCTGTACACAAGCACAGCATGAGCCGGGATGAGCATTGATAGTGCACTGCATGGCTGTCCCAGGCGGTCAGACCAGAGTACTGCCTCCATCTCTTGGCCCCACTGGGGCTGCTGTCCTCCGTGGGTGAGATGCACACCACTGGCAGGCAGGGGGGCAGAGAAGCAGGCCCACGCTGAGCCCTCCCAAGGGCCTCCTGGCTTTCAGGACCTGGTTCTGCTGCCTGGAAGACACCCCATAAGTTCTGTAACACAAGGGGGGAAAGACACGGACCTGTTAGAGCAGGTCCAGACGAGGGCCACAAAGATGATCAGAGGGCTGGAGCACTTCTCCTATGAGGGCAGGCTGAGAGAGTTGGGGCTGTTCAGTCTGGAGAAGAGAAGGCTCCAGGGAGCCCTTATAGCAGCCTTCCAGTACCTAAAGGGGTCCTACAGGAAAGCTGGAGAGGGACTTTTTACAAGGGCATGTAGTGATAGGATGAGGGGGAATGAGTTTAAACTGGAGAAGGGTAGATTTAGATTAGATATTAGGAAGAAAGTTTTCAGAGAGTGATGAGACACTGGCACAGGTTGCCCAGAGAAGTTGTGGAAGCTCCCTCCCTGGAGGGGTTTAACACCAGGTTGGATGGGGCTTTGAGCAACCTGGTCTAGTGGGAAGTGTCCCTGCCTATGGCAGGGGGGTTGGAACTCGATGATCTTCAAGATCCCTTCCAACCTAAACCATTTTATGAAAAGGCCACCCCAAACTCCAGCCCAGCTGCCTCAAAGACACCAGTCTTGTTTTCATGGGGGGGCTGCGTTTCCTTTGCTGCATGAGCAAGCCAGCTCAGCCTCCCTGGGCAGAGGAGGAAGGCAGCGACCTGGGAGCTCCTGGCCCCTGAGGTCCACCACGACCTCACCTCAGGTTTTGGTGGCACCGACATCCTACTCCACCCTTCAGCTTCTGCTTTTTCCAGGTTGCTCTGGTGCCTGCCCTCCATGTTACAATGTCAGACAGATTAAGACACGATCAGTGTGTTTAGCCCCAGTTTAATGCTTTGCTTGTAGCTATTTGGTGAGTGTATTTACCTCTGGTGAGTGTATTCACCTCAGTGTATTTACATCAATGACACGGCTGTTCTGGAAATGGTGACTGTGTTTGCTGTTGGACATAAAATACAACAATAAAAAAAAAAAAGCCTGATGGGAAGACAAATTATAGTTCTTCATTTAATTCAAAGAGGGACCTTTCCCCTGGTTCTGATTACCCCTTTTTGTGCTTTACAGTTGCTGTAATATTTATGTTATTTTAGATACGCTTTAAAGTAAGGTATTTTGGCATAGTTCACATATGAAGATTAATCCATCACGGGAAAAATCTGGCATGCACTGCAGCCAGTGAAAGCCCGCGTGTGAATCCACTTTGGGTCACTGTCTCTGCATGAAACCAGCTCAGGATGGGCAAGTCCCTTCTTCCCTCTCCTGAACCAGGCTGCCAGGAGAGGGCAGGCGCAGGCAGCTGCCTGCAGCCTGCTGGAAAACAGGAAACCCTTCACATGCTGGTAAGAAATGTAAATCCACCAACTAGATGAAAGCAAAAAAAAGCATAATATCAAACGACCTCGCAGCACGTCTAACGCCTGCTCATTGAAATTACACAAGCAGAAAAGTAATGCAAATTTGCTGCGTTTCCAGGCATGGACACGAACAAACAACTGATATCCAAATACCTGCCATGCTCAGGGATTCTTAAAAAATGAATCCAGCATCACAGCTTGAGCCTCTATTTAATTGTTTCTGAGTGATAATTCTTTGCTTGCTCCTGGAGCTGCCCTGCAGGCTTTCTAGTGCACGCCGGCATCCAGAGAAGACTGATGAAGAAAATCAGGCGGAGACTCATTTTTCTTCTCTGACTTTTCGGAGCAACATGGGCAGGTGAGCCAGTACTTCTCGCAGGTGGCCAAGCAGACTGTGGGGGTCGGGTGCTGCAGCCCTGGTATCGCTTCCTAAAATCAGCACTGGTTTCCTTCACGCTTTCTTTTGCTGAGCTGCAGCCTGCCAGGTAGTTTGCTGTGGCAGAGGGGAGATCTGGTCAAGGGCTTGTGAGTCTGTCGCCTCCCTGCTAGAGTTAAGGGTGTGTGGAGCAGGAGGCTTGGTCAGTCCAGCACGCGTTTTAAGTCCTTTTCCAGATTTTTCTGCATTCAGACTTGAGGCATGTTCTTATTAGGCTGATTTGTAATCCAGCTGAAGGCGTTTTCAAAAATCGGAGGTGAACACATTCCTGGTGGTGTGCTGGATCATGCGTACAGGTGCTTTGAACACCTGGCCCACAAATGTCAGGCTAGAGCTGCTGCAGATTCCCTTAGCGTGCCTTTGCAGTGAACCTTTGGCAGCTGGCTACCTGCTCCCGTCAGCCAGCATTAGCGGGGGATCTGTTGGTTGCACCCCGATATCAATATTCAGGGAAAGACAGCTTCTGTCAGAGCACATCAGTGAAGCTCCTCCTGAGAAACAAATACGGCAAATCCTACAAAAGCAGGGTTTTCTGTTATTTTTGATATTCCATAGTTCAGTGCCTTTTAAGTATATATAGTGTGCTGCTACAGAGTCTTCTGCTTCACAGAGGTTAGTTGCTAACAGGGCTTCAGTGTTTCCCCTTGCATCCCAAGGAACTGAATTAGAAATAAAGCTATAACCTTATATTAGGAGAAGCTTGATTAATGAGACAGGCCACCCCTGCCTGCTGCAAGGCAATGACAGTCACCTGGGAGCCTCTGGGTATGATGCCTTGCTGCGCCTGCTTTCAGGATAAAAGTGCCTCGAGCTCCTGGCAGAGCTTTTGGTGGGGTTGAAGTGACTTCATAAAGTGAGCAGGGCCTTGCTCCTTTGCAAACAAGTCTTCTTTGCTCTGCTGCAGCCTAAGGTGAGCTCGCTGTATGATGGAAGAGGTGCGTTGCCAACTAGTCAAGTGCTTTGCCCCAAACAAGTATGACCCAGCACTCATCTGGAGTTATTGTCTCAGGATTGGTGCTATTTTACGTGACTACAGGGTGTCTGCTTGGCCGAGCAGAGCATGTTCTCCTGTACCTGCCCACCAAAGAGAGTACAGGAGTAGTGTTAAAAGGCAAGCCGTGAAGGACACGTGATATAGATTATTGCCCACAGGGCAAGGAAAAGGGTTTGAGAGGTCCCCAGAGGTGTGGGACCCCGGCTGTGGGGTGTACTGAATTGTTCCTCTGCCCTGTAGATATGCATATGCATTAACGCTGCGGTGTTAGGATTCTTTGGACCTGCTCCAACAGGACTCTGCGAATGCAAGTCCAAATCTAAATAAGCCATCAAACGTCCTGGTTAGGTGCAGAGGGTGGGAAGCAGAGAATCTGTTTTGTGTGTTTTCAGGAGCAGCTTTGGAAATTGAGGTTCTTGTGGAGCAAAACAGCAGGAGTGAAGCGCAAACCTACTTAATAATAAAAATTATTAATACTAAGACTTTGTTCCAGTGTTTTGCGATAGGAAGAAATAATTAGCTTATAGCACAAACAAATGGAAGATCACGGATGATTAAAATTATAATTAAAGCACGGGAATGACACTGGCACCACAGACGTGTCTGCAGACTATTTGAACAGTGTGTTGAACAAAGTCAATAATTTCTTCATAATAATGGTATTTACAGTAATACAATGGGAATGCAAGGCATTTCACTGCAGGCAGCCTGGTATTTTAAAATATATTTACAGCATTATCATCCAGAAAGAATAGGTATTGTCTGTGTTGAAAAAACGGTTAATGCTACAGTTCAATTTTCAACTACCGGGCTTTGGTGTAATAATAAGCAGCAAAGGAAATTAAAATGAGGGAGGAAGTTGAACAAGGGTTTTAAAAAGAGGATTTGCTATAGAGAGTTTAGAGCAGGATGATTTTGATTACGTTACTGTACTAGATAAAATGAAGCTAGAGGAGTCATAATTATAAATGTGTATAATCCATGAAAAACAATTTAAAGATAAGGTGATATAATATTATTAGCAACTTCAGGCAAAGCTTTTCTATTTGTGGTCATTATTAGTTGCCTTTTTTGTATCTAATTAAAAAAAAAAAGACAAGATATAGCTCTGTTTCATCACACAGCAGGAAAGGAAAAAACTAAGATTTGTTTTTGTTCTCAAAGGCTAAACTCCCTTCCAACTGGATGATTGTATTTTTGAGAAAAAGGAGGCTTCAAAATTGGGCTACAAATGTGTTAGTAGCCCTGAGAAACTTTAAACGGTACTAGAAGAGAATAAGGAGTGCCATCACATGCCATGCCACACTGCAATATTGTGAAGAGGTAATTGGGAGCTTCATTTCCTTTTTCTCTTTTAAGGATAAGCAGGGGATGCTCAAAGATATGAAAAACCACAAAGCGTTCACCAATCAAAAAAATCCTCAGAATTAATTTGCGTAAATCCTTGACACAAAATACCACTTTATCAAAGAGGTTGGTATGGCGCAGGAGAGAGCATAAAGTGGAGTTCTTAGTCCTTGCCGTTGAGTTGTACCAGCCCTACGACATGTCTGCCTCTTCTCTAATAGGTTTAAGAATGACATTTTCTGTTTGTATTTTTCTTTTTATTTTGTTTTATACGAAGCACATGGTACTGCTCGCTTACAGTTTTGGGTTGTTTGTCTTCTCTGTGATGAGAGTTCCCATACTCCAGTTTCCTGATTTAAAAAAAACAAAACAAAACACCACACCACCCAACAGATTAAATTTGTAGATCTTTTCATCTGCTTTTCATTTACAGGTACAGATCCAACTGATAGTGAGCCTGAGCTCGCAGAGCTTCATTGTTTGTTTGGAAAAACCATGTCCCTGCTGTTCTAGTCTGCTGGGGCTCTTCCTGCTTTCCAAGCTGAGCTCTGCCGAGGCTTCCGCAGACCCTCACGCAGAGCCGAGAGCTTCCACCGCACGGCAGAGGTTTGAAATCAGCAGCCTCTTCTAAAAAAGTACTGGTTCCCCCCAAGGCTGATTTGGACAGTGCTGGCAGATGTGGAACAATGCCAGGATCAGTTCACCTTGCTGATCACAGGAATAAATTCACTACAATACCTACTATTCCTCTCTCATTAGCATGACATAGAGTGAAGGAGCTGCTTCGCATTGAGCCCTAGCCAACAGCATCACCAGTCGGTATGTCTGTGATACCCCATATAGGGGGAACCCCATGTGTATTTTGTTGACACCACAGGAATGGTAAACTTCTTGACTTTGGGCGTATCAGGCATTGCTTTGGGCAGGTTGGGGGGCCAGATGCTGATCTCCATTATACCAGTGGAATGTTGATTACGGTTGAGTTACTCCAAGGTAGAACACAGGAAAAGACCAGAAACTGTTGAGGTTTTGGCCATATTTCCGGGTACATCTACTGGAAAACATAAACAAACCCACAACTAATAGGTCCTTTGCCTTGCATGCAAAGTTACAGAAAAATACTGGGCGTGCAGAAGACAAGGGCAAGAGACCTTAAGGAGGTTCCTTAACGATGCTGGTACCTCCTATAAATGTTTTGCTTGTGCCTTCAGAAGGCACACCTTCCTTGGGGAAAAGGAAAAAATGCATCATGGAATCAAGCTGGTTTTAATGCCCTTGAAATCTTTTAGTTGGATTTTTTAAAGACTAAAGCGATGGGGAAAAAAAAAAAAAAAAAGTATGGTGCTGTACACAGAAAACAGGGAAGACAGCATGAAAGTGCTGGTAGGAGCGTGTTGTTCTCTGTACAATAGCGCTGAAAGAAAATATAGGCAGGAGGAATCTTCAATTAAGATAGTATAAGGAAGCAAATATTTGAGGAACCAGTAAATCAACTAGATAAGGGTAGAATAAATGTAATTCAAAGACCAATTTCTTGTTGTCATATGTTACAAACATCAGAGCACAGGGCTGCATTTGATGATGAACTATAGAGTACAAAGTTGGAAAGCAGGCAGTAGCTCTCTTTAAAGTTCACTGAAAGATAAATAAATCACAAAGGTTATGGTATCATACCATCAGTGAGGTTTTTAATAAGTAGGTACAATTATTTTAGGCATGAAGAAAATATAAGAAATATCTGCCCCTAAGGGCTCTTATTTTTTCAACAAATGTGCTGGCAGAGAAAGTCGAGCAGCAACATAAATATAATAGGATGGGAAACTGTGTGCTGGGGAAAAGGAGTTTGTGATGCTGTTAAAAGTCCCCAGTACAGAGAAGCAGATCCCAGTGGAAGACTTTCATAGAGAGGAAAAAAAACCCCAAATTTTACATACGGCAATGAAAATGGGATACAAGGCATCAAGCTAGGCATCAGTAAATTCATACAAAACCTCAGACTTGCATGGCATTAGAAATACGCTTAGGACAATCTCTGCAGTTGATTGGTGCTGGGATGGGAGGTGTTAAGTCCCACTTGCATACAAGACGGCCAGTTTAGAAAGCCTTTGCTCTTACTGGTGAGCGTTTAATGCTCATCATACCATTGAAACCAATGCTCTGGGGTGGATAAAGGCTCCATCAGTTCAATTTCAGGCCAAGTCTGATGATTCAAAAGAAGTTTTTGCCAACTAATGACTCCCCAAATAAGGACTGGAGGATTAGAAGAATTAGAGAATATCCCTATCAGCAATGTGAGTACCACTAGAGGGTTTTTTTAGCAGATTACCAAGGGAAGAATAACATTTATTTCTCTGTTAGGGAAAGTAAACGTAAAGCAATGGAGAAATATATAAAGTAAAGAAAGATAAGCATGGCAGATCATGCTTTCACACTTAGATTCAAATGGTATGGGTAAGTGGGAGGATAAATTAAATGTACAACTTGAATTTTAAAACAGTCGTAGTGACTTAGGAACATGGCAACTAAGTGCAGTCTAACGATACACTGTAGAGGGCAGTCCATGTATCTTATTTACAGGGTGCACAGCAATTTCCAGTCTCACACCAAACTTGCTCCTGGCCTATCAATGTGAACCCTAAATTCTCTTGGTTATTACTGTCCTCCACTTCTGCAGCTATTTCAGTTAGTTTTTAATTTGTAATTTTTTAAACCTGAGCATTGCATCTGTAGGGAGGAAATTTGTAGAGGCTTTTTTCTGTTGTTTTGTGCGGGTTTTTTTAAAGTTCTCGAGAAAGCAGTGCTGACTCTGTAGCAGCCCTGCGATGTCAGATGTGGGTACTGGGGGATACCACCACTGCCCACACGTGGGCCAAACACTGCTGTCACTCTTGTTTCAGGGCTAGTTTGTAGAGCCTGGCAGCGGCAGGCATTTAAGTGTGTGAGTTGTATATACTTACAGCTTGAGGAAAAAAAACTCCTCTGTCTATCCCTTAGGAAAGAAAATCGCTACGGTTACTGTAGTAACCGTGGTTTCATCGTCGCAGTACACCGACTTCTGAACAGTCAGTACTGCAGCTGTGAAGCATCGCACATGTATGACTGTAGCAAATAGGGCTTGGATAACATTTTCAAACTCATCTAGGCTACCCCTTCGCCCCAGGGCATGACTGGCTTTACCTTCACCAGGCAGGTGTCTGTCTAACTTGGTTTTTAAAATCTCCAGTGATGGGGAAGGGAATGTTTTTCCTTGTCACAGCTGTTGCCTGTTTCATAGCCTGCAGCATGAAATGGGTGGCATTTCCATACAATTTTCATATTCACAGGTGTAATTGTAGCTCATGTCTCTGGTTGTTTAATAGATTGCACTAATGACCAACTGTTTGGGTAGTGATCTTTGTCATCTTCCTTTTAATGTCATGGGAGTCGGACTATATTGATGTAATGCTTAGGAGGTGGTGAAGAGCAGATCTATCCTCTGGCTTTCCATGGCTGGAGAACAGCTGGGCAGACTCAAAATAAGCCTTTTTCTAGCTGTTCTATTGGGCTGTATTCCTTATTTATAGCATTGACTCTCTCCTAAGCTTGAAGCAGTATCAAATTATTCTTGCTTGTGACTCGGTTCCTTCATTTTGGCTTTTAAATTTGCTGCCATCACTAAATAATAAACCTAGGATAACACCAGGTTGTGAGAATATCCAGGTCTTGAGGAAGAGAGAAATGACCACCTAAGCAACTGCTGACCAGAAGGTGTAACATGTTTATCAGATGCAACAAGTCAGAGGCCATAGTGTCTGAAGCAGAAAAGCGGATGGTTGTTTTAACCGAATTGATACCCTCAGCATGAGCGATCCACTCATTTGTTCAAATAGTTTAGGTTCCCATTATTGGCATGCCTTATTTTCAACTAGGGCACTCCCAATTTTCAGGCATAATAGTAAGCAAACTAGTAACAGCAGAAGAAATGCTGCATCAGTGAAAGCCCTCCAGTCCTGTGATTTTATTTTTTTTTTTCAGTTTTATTTATCAGTTTGAGCTTGTGCATCCTCCTTTCACACCCCACTCCTGACAGTACCTCGGTCCATCACCCCGAGAAGCAGGTTGGATGCAGATGCCGCCCTATCGCATCCTGCAGCAGGACAGAGGCAAGAAGATTATCTAGCTGCCTCACAGTGCTTTTCTATCTCATGCTTTGCTCCATTCAGGTGGTTACAGATGCTTTTGCAGGCTTTCTGCTTTTAATATAGTAGAGGTTTTATTTCTTTAGCTTTTAAAGTTCTTTTTTGGTTTTGCCGATTTCCACTTTTTGGGTTTTGTTTGTTTGTTTTTTTCCCCCAGGTAAACTCTACTGTGTTTGTTTTGCCTGGGCTGTGTTTTCTTTTCCTGAAGGACAGGTATGAAGTTCAAAGCAATGCGTGAACTTTGCCATTTGACCATAAGACTCACCTCTCCCCTCCCTTCCATTCTTCTCCCTCCACTCCGCTCTTGTTTCTGAATAGAAATGAGATCAGCTTCAAGGCTTGGTATAATTTCTTGTGCAGCCTCCATGCTAAGTTTAAGGATTTTAATGGTCGCATGGATGGCACTAAGAGTTCCTTTCCTGGTCCCCAGAAACTCTGCTGCTTCTCCCATCCCGCCTATTTCTCTAGTCTTTATTGAAATTTGTGTCAGAAGCTAAGCTAATTCCTTCTTGAAGATATGGAAATTTAATGATCGCTCAGCGAGGGTAACTGGGTTTCTTCATGGACCCATTTCGATCTGCCAAGCCAGACGCCATTTGAGACCTGTGGCTTGCAGGCAGTGGTTGGAAGAGTCCAAAGAGGCCAGAGGCACTGTCAGAAAGAATCAAAATGAGATTCACTCATGAAAAGGCAAACAGCGAAAACAGCTGAAGCCATCATCCTTCATGGGAAGGAGACTCCTACACCTCCGCAATGGAGAGGAAGGGATGAGTGTGGGGAGGGAGGCAGGAAGCAAGGCCCAGGTCAGGCACTGCAGTCCAAAATCAGCAGCCTGGCCAAGGAAGTCCAGAACCAGGAAAGGCATCTGAGTGCAAAGCCCTTCGGCCCCACATGGAGCCACTGCTCCAACCAGACAACCCAACACAGTAGCCCTGTTCTGCCTTTGGCCTGCTGGGAAGGATGGTCCTCTTCTCAAGTGATGGGGTGGCCAGGGGAACAAAAGGCTGAAGCCTCCCACCCGTATTGTGGTGAGCCCTTCTTCAGGAAAGGTCCCCGCCTGCAGATCAGGCTCCCTCAGTCATTCGGCTGAGTGATGGGATTGCCAGGCTTAATTTAATTTTTGACTGGTCAAGATTTGAGTGATATGATTGGTGCAATTCTCCAGAGACAAAAAAAAAAAAAAAGCCATTATTGCCGCTTCCTGCTGTATTTGACTTTGATAAAACAACAGATTAGTTATCACTGAGGTAAAGGCATCAGCTGACTGGAGTTTTCGGCAGGAGCATTGCGTGTTTAAATGATAACAGGGCTACATGAACACACAGCACCTTTTTGTTAAAGGTGCCTCCTACTTAATGAAGTGTAAGATAAAAACTAAATTGTCCCCAGATAGTTTTAGTTGGGAGTATTTGGGTAATACACAGAGCAACAGCTTATTAAAATGGAAGAAGCAAACAAAAATAATAATGATGAAAGGGATCCTTGATTCAAAATGATATTGCTTGCCTTACAGCATTGACACTTGTGTCAATACCGTATTAGCAGTAATCAAATTTCTCATTGTCTGCTGCAATGTAACCAACTCCTCGGGTATAAAACTCCATTAATCATGGAGGTGTGCTCTGTGTCTGTGTTGGTGGGAAGATAAATTAGGTGGCACTTTGCAGATCTGCTGAAAGAGAGGAGGGCATGCATTGAGTATAGATGGAGAACGATAAGAAAAATCTATTCCTGGATCTTTTTTCTTGACATTTTCTCTGTGAAAAGCCAAAGAATGGTTCAAAGACTGTAATTTTATTAACTATCCCGCATCATGTTGTACCGCAGTTTTCATTTTAGAGCAAGTGAAAGTGTATTTCTCTGCTTAAGGCAACAAGTTGCGGGGGGTGAGTTTCCGTAAGTCTGCAGATTGCACAGGCATTTTCATCAGCTTAAAATGGGAGTACACTACTACATTTCATAGTTGTCTTTGTCCTGATAGAAGCTGCAACGCTGTCAGCAGACTCTGGAGAACTAAGTCTGCCGCAGCTCCACCACTGACCTCCTGCATGACATTGGGGAGGTCACTTAATTTTGCTCTACCGTGTTTCCCCTGTGTGAAATGCGGGTAACAGCACTTCCTGCGTCCAGAAAGCACAGAGTTAATAACGTCATCTTAATGGTCAGGAGAGATATCCAGAAAGAACTTGTGGGTTTGTCTTTTTTAAATAGTTGGTTTTCTGAAGCCGTGTGAGATGAGGATGTGCTGCACAGGGTGGATGCCACCTGGTTGGCCAGGGGGATGTTGAGGCTCTGCACCCTCTGCCCGCAGCCTGTCCATGGCTTTCTCTTCATGGCTCTATCTACGCCCTTGGGAACGCCACTCACCATGAGTGCAATCAGCAGGCTGCTCTGTAAATAAGTGTGCAGTCTCGCCGCAGCCTGGATTACACACATGAGGAAACTTCACTCCGGGGACCTTTCTTCCCAGTAATCCCGCTGTCATTTTCTGGAGCCTGTTCTTAGCCCAGTGACTTGCTTCCATATAGTCTGCCTGTGCTTCAGGCAACAGATGTTGGCCAGATGTTGTGTGGGTTATCTGAGGGGCTCTATGTTTGAGGAGGTGATTTCAGGTACTAGAGCATTTAAATGGGTGGGGTTTACCCGAGGGATCGCTTTGATTTAAAACCGATGATATCTTCAGTATCTTCGGATGCAAAGTGATGACAGTACTTTTTACCTTCTGACATAGAGCTCTTGGTAATAAAAATGCCAAGTGTTGTTACTGTGTATAGTGTGACAGGGCTTTGCTCTGTAAGACAGTTAAGAAATCTTTGGTTGTCCATAGCAACCTGAAGGCATTGAAATATCGGCTTGCACATATGTGTGGGTTTGAAACGCTGCTGTTACTGGAAGCTGCTCGGAAAATGCTCTCTGCTTTGTCCCTGTGTTGATGTTCTCCTCATCGCTCCTACCCACCCCGCAGAAATTGCGGCTTTTGTCAGCACAGTGTTTTTTACCAGGCTGCTAGTCGTCCTCCCTGGGAGCTGTGCACTGAGTACAGAGAGAAACCAGTGCCAAGGCGATGTGTGCATGGAGGTCCTAACCAGAGTTAGCCCCCATCCTGCAAAGACATCAGCACTGCAATGATCACCACTATAGAGCATGTGACAGAGCTGGAGCTGTCACAGAAGACCACTGGGTTCACTGGTGGTGGATGCATTGTAAAAGGCAGACTTTCTTTTTGTTGAAAGTAGGAGAAAGAGAGAGAGACAAGAGCCGCCTTGTCTCACACTCTCAGGTCTCTCAGGCTGCAGTCTGGGCAAAACCTCTCCTCCCTGGGCCACAGCTCACAAACGGGAGGCAGGGCAGCATCCCAGGCTGTAGCCACCTCATTGGCCCAAAGTAGTGGCTGTGTGAGATGACTCAACATTGCAGGGTTCCCCCTCTGCTGGGAATGTCTCAAATTAACACATTGGGTCACCCTAAACCTGTTACTGACCTTGTCAAAGGTTGCGCCTCTTATGTACTTTAGAAGACCCATGTGCCACCCAGCCAGTGCATGCTCTTTCCTGGTGCAGGGTGTGGTGACAGCCCTGAGAGGGTCATGGCCGTGGGTGCTTCATCACTCCCTGTCACCGCCTCGTTCTTTAACACACTGCTTTGTGGGGAGCCAGAGCCTGGACTGACTGCCCAGGTTCACCGAGCCACTTTTGCAATAGAGTATGAAGACATTTTCAGCAGCTTCTGTGCTTTTGGCAGCACCCAGTCCCTGCTGTAATTAGGTTTGGGTGTCCTCCAAAATAGTAGAAACTTCAAACGCCCCAAGCCTAACCTTGGGGGAATGTAGGTGGGGCTGTGATCTCCAGGCAACGTCATCCTGGGAGTCTTTCAGCTCCAGACCAGTTTACATATTCAAGGCCTGACACAACAAAAAAGAGACTTACGGTCTGATGGCTTCAGTCTTTTAATCCCTATTTCTACCAGTAATCCTTTTCCTGTGAGTAGGCTCTACTCATGCAAGCAGTGCTCTTGGCTTCAGTGGAGTATCTTTGACCTGCCTGTATTTAATGTAAACTTAAGATTACTTTTGGCATCTGTGGAATCCTAAGAAACTAAAACAGCAGAGCGTGATGCAGGGCAACGGGCTTTATAGACCCAGGAGGTCACGCAGGAGTTTACATTCACTGCTGGCAATTCCAGGGGGTTGCTAGCACAGGCACAGAAGACGAATTTCCTTTCTGACTGCAGAATAAACACTGTGTGTGGGGTAAATATTAAAGGAGTTACTGTAACAGGAGTGGAAAGGGAGGAGGGCTCCTTTTTCAAACAGAGTCAAAGGCTGGCTGTTCACTTGATGTCCCCACATAGCAGACACTGCGTATTGGAGTGTTTTGGAAGTCAGGAGATAAAGCCTTAAACAGGGACAGCCAACACGCAAAGACAACGAGCTCTCTTCCAGCTTTTCGAGTTTCATGTAATTGTGGCCATCTCTAATTTTCATGCCGTGATGGTTTAACAGTTCTACGCCTGCGATGCACAGCCTGATTCACATGGGAAATACTTATTGGAGCCTAATAAGCACTAAGGTGCACATCCTTTGCGCTGCCATGGCAACAGTGGGATGCAGGAGAGCTGGGAGGGCTGTCTGCCAGGAGCTGCTGCACCTTGGCAAGAGAACTGCCCTTTGGATGTCCAAATTGGCTTAATTACTGGCCGTGGAAAGTATCTGGTGTCTAGTGACTGATTCGTCAAAGGAGTGATACTTCCCTGTGCATAATTAACCCTTTGGGTGCTGGCTTCAGCTCTGTGTAGCAGGGGGGAGGCAGTCCCGGGGGGACTGCGGTGCTGTGCAGTCTGGCAGCAGAAATTGTCAGTCTCAATGAGGGAGCCCGGGTAAGCTTTACTGATGGTGTTCTGGCATCCCATGTCAGATCGCGTTTGGGGTTTTTGTTTTCACCCTGCTTTCCCAGTCATTGCTGATGCCCGTCCCTTTCACTGCTGGCAGGGCACAGCCTTCACACCCTGCTCACCTCCCCCGGGCAGGGCTGAGCAGCTCTGGGCTTGTGGCAGGAGAGTCGATAACAGCAAATTTTGTCCCACAGAGAACTCTGGTACTTTGACACATATTTTCCCCCAGGGGAGGGACAAAGACAGTCATTTTCCTTGCTGAAAAAGATCATGACTCTGAAATACTGAAGCCGTGTTTGTTTGCCAGGTCAGCCGGGCAGAGAAGTCCCCTGCCTGAGCGGCGGCAGTGCCCATGGGAACGGCAGCTTGGACGTCCCATGTTCTCAATTCTCCTTTGTGGCCCAGATTTCCAGCAGGATAGCATCTCCTGTGCTGCATCCTGGCCAAGGAAATCACATGACACCCTGTCAGTGCTGAGGGGGGACAGTGGGATGGAAAATTAAATGGGGGGATGTGGTCCTTGTAGGAGAATGAGAGCATGAAATCATTTAACTGCTGTTCCTATGAATTACTCCGGCAACTTGGGTGGATACCTGTTAATGCCAAGCTGAACCAAAACCAGCTGTGGATTTGGTTTTTTTTTTTGTTCCATTTGACAAACTGAAGCAGTTTGATTAAATTCCCACGGACCTGAAACTGTTTTGCCATATCTTTACTCACACTTTGGTAAAAATTAGTATTTCCACTCTTAGGTCTTGCCATTAAAGCAAGTGTTTTGCACTAGCCACCACTGCTCATTTCACTTGCTTCACGCACCTTTAGCAATGGGGTTCCTGCCACACTTATACCTCTTGCTACTGGGATGAGGGGAGCAATGGTTGATAGAAAGCCTGGGACTATTTACAAAGCCCTTAACCTGGTCTGCGATTTGCACACCAGGTGCCTCCATGCCAAATCAACCCCATGAAATCAGAGGGTGGCTATCAAAATGATGTTCTGAGTGTCTCGCGCTTCTCTGCTGAGGTGATGGGTAACCTGTACCTGATGAGCTCTCCCAGGAAGAGCCTGGGTGGCCATAATGCCAGTGTGGAGTGGCTTGCATGACATCCGCTCCACGTGAGCTCTCTGCACCCTCCCCTGATGCATCACTTGGCTGAAAACAGACAACACTTACTGCTAATTACGTGTTGCTCTGCTACCCGCTAATTAAGGAAGACTACAAAGTTGAGATGTGTTTTCTCTGGAGTAGTGATCACCAAATTCAGTAAATGCGAAGGTGGAGGATAAAAATTTTAATAGGGAGAGAACCTGGAATAGCTAATATAGCAGTGGTTGGTTGGTTGTTTTTTGTTTTTTTTTTAATGTTCTTCAGCATTTGCTGATATTCCTGTTCAAAAATACAGTAATATTGATTGGGATAAACATATGTAAATGTCACGGTTCCTAACTCTAAGGAAGTGAACACACTGCGGTAGGAAAAGCCACTTCTTATCTGTCTGGAAAAGAAACCCAGGCCTGTTGGCACAGGCACATTTTGGAAAAATAAGTAGCAAGGAGAGAGACGGCGCCATGGTTCTGCAGGCTCACAGAAAGGCCGTCAGAGGAGGGAGAAGGCTCTCTTCTCTCTCTTGCTTCAGAGAAGGCTGAGGGGAGCTGCAGGAGTGGTCCCCGGTGCTGGGAATTCAGCCGGGTTTCCTGGGGGTGAGCAGCCGTGGCAGGGGCTGTGCTGAGAGAGGGTTTCTGTCAGGCTAAACAAACCTCTCCACCTCAGCAATGCGTTCTTGGTATTGCTGGATGGTCCCTGTGCATCGCAGACGGGTAGGGACGACCAGGCGCACATCTCTCTGCTATGCTGGACTGGCCATGACTTCACCTTGGTAGCTAAGCTGACATATATCATGAGGAGTTTTCTTAATATAACTTGCATACGTTGCAGAGTTTCATTATGGTTCCAATATAGGGCTGGCTTTCAAAAGCAGAAAGGTGCCATCAAGCTTCTGAAATTAACATCTGGTTAAAGCCTGGCTTATACGAACATTTAAAAAAACTCTTGTTGTAACACAAGATAAAAATGAGCTTGAATACAGAAAACACGTACAAAAATATTCACAACGCGTGTCATTATGTATCTTCTTTTACGTGGCATCTGATGATGATCAGGATCTAACTTATTTAGGGGGTTATTGAACCGTGTTATTGAGGTGTTCGTGTCTCTCAATTCTGCATCGCAGCAGCTGAAGCTCAGCCACAAGAGATGCATGACTAAATGGCAGCGAGCGGCTGATGTGCCTCCTAACGATCTTACTACTGGAAGCAAGCAAACTGGACAAAATGGAAGACTTTCCGTGGACACACATATGTCCCAGTAAGTACTTTCTCAGTCGGACTCTCCATGTGTGAGCCCACGTGGGAGGGAGAAGCAGACTGACTACCCAGCCCTGTAAAATATGCTGAGGATATCACAGGAAAATACTTTGCATTAGGGAATGAAGGACGACTCCTACTTATGTCAGTGGTGAGATCATTTGGATAGTTTGCTGTTTGCTTCCTTTGGCAAGAAATAGCAGACACTGCAATACAACTGAGGAAATACAGAGTTTACTCCCAAATCTAGCAAGTGCCAAACTGAGGAGGTACCCACTTTCCTCAATATCTCATCTGTTAAACAAATATAATATCCATTAATTCACAATCATTTCAAGAGGTTAAATTAATCTGCCATTGATAACCTGCCTGGATTCTATCCAATGGAAGATGCTAGACAGGTATAAAATATTACTTGTTTCATCAGCATTGCAAGATAAGTGGGTTGTTCTTCTAGGATTTTGTTTTAGTTTATGTAACAATATTTTAACAGTGTATGAAACAGCAGTCTAACAAACCTGTAGTGTAACTTACTGGAAAAACTCCCCCTTGGCACAGGAAAAATCAGAGAACCCAGCAGAAACTAAAATACTGCTGTAGAAGGAGTAAGACAAAACTTTGGTTAATAAATGTGTATTGGCTTTAATCTTTCACGCTGAAGTCCAGGGTACAGACAAGCCCAATAGATCAAAGACTTTGATTACACTAAAGCCTTCATCATATGAAGGAAATCAACACATCAAGAACCGCTGCTCCAGGCTCACAGTTATCTGCCCAGCAAAAGCTCTGCTAGTTACCCATCATATGGAGTCTTTTACGAGTTGCCTCCAGGTGGCTGCCACTTTAGAAACATCCCTTTTTTTTTCCCACTGTTATCATTGACACTACTTGCTCCACAGTTAGTCCAATCATTCCAGAGATGTGAAAGAGAAAGTGTTTCAAATTTGAAGTAGGGTCATTCAGACCTTTTATTCCATGTATTCAGCCTTTGGAGCAGAGGCTATGGGTTATTTTTCTGCAATGGCTGGGTGGAATTTTTAAGGATCGGCTCCTCCTGGAGCTCCAGATGCCAGACACAATCCTCGGATTGCATCAGGTGGAGGTCAACATCCACAAACAGTATAGATAACTTACACAAAACAGTCGAACTGATGCTTTTCTATTTCTTTATAAATTACAAAAGAAGCTTGAAATATCTGTAATACAAAATAATTTCCTTGTATGCTAAGATTTCAGTATTGTCTAGCTTGACTGGAGAACTTAATGAAACTATGGCATCAATAGATAACAGAGCTGCAAACTGAACAACCTGGAGGAATTTTTGGTCTTCCGACTACACAAGACTTTTTATTTATCTTTGCTTGTTAAGCTCAATTCCAGTAATAATTAACCTTTTGCAGAAAGTATATTTTATTAAGTATTATCTAACACCACCCTGCAGCAAAAACAAGACTCTTAGAAATACTTTAAATATAACCTCAACAGGAAGAAGTATAGTTGGCAGCACCAGTGTCTTCATGGTTAAAAACAAAGAAAAAATTAGTCCACACAAGAATAGAATTTTTAGCTTTCCTTTATGTATATCTGAAAACAACAGGAAGGGAACAGAGTGACTTGCTACACAACATGAAAACAGTATGTGGTATTTTACTATTATTAAAGCCTTTTATTGGTCAAGGAGACCCAGCAGAACAGAAACAATAGTTATTTCATGGCAGTATGAGTTTTACAATAGCGGAAACACGCCCAATTGGCAAACCCCTTTATATAAAAGCAGTGATGGCATCTGATGCCTTGGGATAACCGTTTCCCCAGCAGTGCCAGTGAGGAATCACACTCCTCTTTCCTAAAGTGAAGCCGAATTCACTGAGACATCTGATACGGGTTGTTTTGGGGTGTTTTTAAGAAAGAGTAAAATCCCCTTTGACTTCATGGTGCCTACTCCACTGGTACTGTCCGCTCGGAGGAGCTCCCAGGGAGAACTAAATCAGGCCTCTAAAGGTTAACCTGCTGGTAGGCGTAAAATGCCAGGAGGGAATGATCACCCAGCTGTTTTGCGGGCTGATGACACGAGGTTGGTAACCCGAGAGCCTGTTGCACAGCTTTTGTGCCTCAAGTTGCTGTGGGATCCTGAGGAGCTGGACAGGCTCTGTGCCTGCTTGTGCAATGCCGGAGCAGCTCAGCCGCGTTGCCCTCCTGAGCGCCTGCCTTTCAGTTGTGTCTGAATTCAAAATGCTACACCTATCGCTGAGTAACTCGCAGTGTGGACGGCCCTATTCTGAGCTGCCCTGCCTGGATTATTCAGGAATATCCAGGAACGTGTGTTCCTGAACTGTCAGTCATCAGCAAACCCAAGAGCTGGGAAGCCCTAGGAAGCCTCCACTGTACTCCGTTTATTTTTCCATTCCCTCCCACACTCTAACGTAACACGGGCTGCAGTAAAATGTTTCCTACAAACATGTTATCAGTATGAGTTAGGCTTTTTTTTTTTTTTCCCCTCTTTTTAAAATATCCCAAACTCCAACTTGGTTTCAAACAGTACCTTCCCAGAGGTGCTCTCCCCAAAGCACCACTTGGAGTACCCACTCGATTTCACACACATTGGTGACTTTCAAAAGGTGCAATTTCCTTTGTTGTCCCATCTGGACAGGAATGTTGATGTTACATATGGTCAGAAAATGGAAGAGGAAATGTAAAAGCTGTGGTACAAAACCTCTTCGTGTTGCCAGTGGCGCTTGAAAAGTGCTGCATTGCCAGGTTGGGTGTTCCGAAAGAACATTTTTTTTTATCTGCTGACCCTTTTTGGCGCAGGCTGATGATTCTTAGGTCCTTTCCTGATGTTGCAAATAGCAGTGATAATGTACAGCCTATGGAAATCTGCAAGAACTGTTAGGTACTCATTAGTCACTGACACAAAGCTTTGCACATCAGAATCTATCTACAGGTGCCACAGGGAGAAGGCAAGAAAGAAAAATGTGTCATACTCTGAGGTAAACAGCTTGATTCCCTATTAGTCTGCAGGAAGCTGAATTAGTAATTTATGAAGCACTTTGCCACGATGAGATTTGTTTAGCCCGCTTAGGATTTGTTTTTCGCTGTTAACACAGAGCTAAACAACTGAGACTGTGTCTACATGCTCTTCTGCAGATACGAGCTTGCTCTGTGCCCCGTGCCTGCCAGCTATAAGCCACATCACCAGCAGCACGGCCACGTTGTTAGCACAGCACAGAGGGTAGGGCTAATATTCCCACAGTTACTCATCCCAGCACCGCACCCCCCCCCTTTTTCCACCAGGTGTTGCAGCCGCTGCTGACTTGCCAGCGAAACAGCAGGCATGCCGTCTGCCGAACAGGAATGCAGCGGTCACACATGGAGCAGTGCCGGGAGGTCAGGGAGGAGGGGTGGTGACTACTTTGGGCAAGGATGGGGGTCAGCACATCTTCATCCAACTCGGCGGCAGTGCGAACAAAACACGGTTCCTCTGCCTGGGGAACAGACCTGTGGGAAGATGGGTTTTTTCCATCTTTAAGACACCCTATAGCTTATTACGATTTGAGAAAGGTAGAAGTCCATATTAAGACCCCAAACAAACTTTCAGGAAAAAAGCAGATGCTGCTACAGAAAAAAAAAGACAAAAATAAAAAAAAAAAGAACATAGAAAAAAACCCCAAATCCCCACTACAAAAAATAAATCCAAACCAAATTAAATCTTCAAAGCCTCCTTCCTCGACATAAATCCGTTCGTTTTCTTTTGAAGGTCAGCATTAGATGATGCAAGACCAACACTGAACTTCCAGCCCATTAGCCTTTGTGGAGCCAGCCGGCAGACAGGGTGATGTGGTATGTCTGCATACCTCCTCCAGGCACTGGAGAAGAGGTGAGAAGCAAAACCCTTCCTGGGCTGGAGAGTGTTAAGAGATCCTCCTCATCTCTAAGGGCATGTGTTGCTGCCATGGGGGTGTCATGGGACAAAGTCGTGGTCTCACCAGTGGGAATCGCCCCTGGCCGAGACAGGGCTGGCAAAAGAAGGCACTTGCCTTTTGAAATGTTGCCTCCCCTGGCTGAAACCGATGGCAAAAAGGGCTCACCTTGCTGGTATTCTAAGTGTTTCTGAGCCACTTCAGCCAATTCCCTAGTGCTGACTGCCCTGCGCTGAGCCACCCGTGTGAGACAAGTGGCTCGGCTCACTCGGGGGAAAGGCAGAGATCCCTGCAGAGCTCTGTGCCCCAGTGGAACTGCCTTCGTCCTCTGACTTGAAGCGTTTGTCTCTTGTAGCAGCCAACCAACCACAGCAGCAGAACTAGTTTAAGGGATCACTCCATGGTTTTGTTGGTGTAAAGCTGGTGTCTATTTTCCCCACGTAAGCAGGATTTACTGAACTGGTTTAGGCCACTGTGACTGGTGTCCTCGTGAAGAGTGGTTTTTTTTCTGGCATAGCTGCAGTGGGAAAGTGCTAATCCCCCCATCTGCACTTGTTAAACCTTTTAAGAAAAGATCAGTCTGATGAAGGAGCAAGGCTGTGAGGTCTGGTTTTTGCTACAGCACTCGCTAGAGACCCAAGAAACAGCAATTTTGAGTGTTAGTGGGCTGTAAGCCCACAAATCTTTGAGACTTGTTGTGCATAGTCATTTGGAGCTCTAATGGAAAACGATGAAGAAGCACTAGCTCCTACGCTGTCCATCTGCATGGGGCAAATTTAGACCCAAATTCCTCTGGTCCAAGCCCAGATTCGCAGCTGAGCAGGAAAGTTGCCCTAGAATTTCCCCACATCAGGGATTTAATGTAAGTTATCCTACTGACATGCGTGGGATTAATCAAAAGAGGGAAGTAAAGAACTTCCATAAACGCCTTGCAGGACTGGCCCCTCTGATGAAAACATCTGCTAAAATGTGTGGAGCCTGGGAAGAAAAGGCTGCAGGACATGTACGCGGCTCCTTTGGAAAGAATGCCGCAAATTCAGAATGTTTACATTGCTATTTTTTTTTTTTTTTTTTTTTTTTTGCTGTGGTACATCATGGTGCCCTGGTACTCTGTCTTGCAGTCAGCTTTCTCAGCTAACAGCTAGGTCAGCAGACAAAGCTGTCTGAAATCCCAATGTCAGACACCTGGCAGTCCGGTCTGCTTCTGGCATCATGCAGGTACTCTGAGGCAGGGGGACACAGAAGGCAGTTCAAATGTGCGTTCCTGAGCCAGGAGCAGGACTAGATGCATGAAATTACCCTCGACCACAACAGAGCGGGGATCGCCCGCCGCATCTGTCCCACTGACTTCTGGGCTGATGTTCCTCCCAAGCCTGTGTGGCTTCATATTTCCTTGGGGAAATCCTGACCCCGATGGCTGAATATGGTGTGCTCAAGAAATGCTGAAGGCCCCAAAACACCGTTTTCTTGGGTCTCCAGAATGCCAGACTGGCTGCCAGCTTGTTAAATGAGTGTTGAAGTGTCATCAGGGAGCTGAAGTGTCATCAATGTTAAAAAACAGCTGACTGAACCTGTAGCCTAATTTAGGAGCTTGTCAGACGTATGGTAATGACCTGGTAAGGCTTGGTTAAAGGTGTTGTTTGGGGGCTTCCATCCATTTTTAATCTCTGTGTACAATAAAATATTAAACACCAGCTCTTGCTCTTGCTGGCAGATTTCTTGCAAGAAGATCTGCTCTGGGACTCCAGTAGTACTGAAAGAAAAGGGGGAGTTTGGACCGATGACTCTGCTGGCGTACCTCCATTAAAGCCAGAGGGTGAAATCCCAGCCCTGCTGAGATGCATGGGATTTTTGCCAGACTCTTTTAACAACGCAACCCTGATTTTGCTTTGGACTGCAACCTCCCCATGAGTCTTAGCCTACAAACACTTATATCTTGCACACAGAAGAAAAATGCTCTGCAGAAGGCAAATGAGCTTGGAAACAGATTTAACTTCATCAGTGGAACCCCTGCTGCAGACATTCATTGAGGGCTAAATTTGGCTTGTGTGGTAAGACACTGACTGAGTCGCACGCAGACATTCAGCTCCCTCAGTGATGGAAAGGCTCCCACTCTGGCTGCAGTCACACAGTTTATTTGACACGCTCCCTGGTGCTCCTGTGACCTGCACGAGCAAAGTTTTGGTGCTGTCTCTCTGCGTGACCCACTCGTGCAGTCAGTGCTCATTAACATTTTTTTTAAGACCAGGTTATTGCAGGAACTCTAGATACTGATAATGCATCTTTCTCTTCTCTCTTCCCATTGCATATTGCTGTCATGGCGTCCGGACTTCTTTTTAGGCCTACCCGTTGTTATAGGGTATTTGCGAGTCTTCTGGAAGCTTTTGTGGCTGAAGATACACCTGCATCAAAGCCCTCTGTGCTCCTCCTGTTTGCGAAAGACTGACTACACCTCTAGTGAGGAGGTCAGAAAGCTGGTGCTTCCGTCATCCACAGCTGGGACTTGATAACCCTATGGTTCTGAGTTTAAAAGGAAGCAGGAAAGAAGACGCTAGAAAAACAAAATAAAGTAATAATAATTATAGTTTCTTTATACGTTATAAAGGAGGAGGGGAGAAAAAACTGTTTTGCTTTGCAGGTCACCTTCACAGCAAATAGGACTTGTTCAGTCACTGCTGGATAATACTCAGGCGTTGGCAATTGGAATGACGATTAAAAAAATATGAGTGAGATTTTAAGTGTCTCTTTGTGAAACAAACAGAGCAAAATTGTTCATCAGTGGTGGAACAGACACTGTAAATGCTGCCTTAAAATGAATCTGGAAGGAAGGTGTATGTCCCTGATAGTAACAGAGAAGATGCTCAGATCTGTCTTCCCAGCACAGTCCCAGCCCCTCAGGGACACAGAGGGAGTTTGTGTCCTTGCCTTCCTACTCCATGCATCAAGCTTTCTGGAGCTCTGTGCCTCTTTTTGCATTTGAGAAGACATCTAAGAAATATTTCACAGAATCAATGAAGTTGGCTGGGACCTCTTGTGATCATTTAGTCCAATCTCCATCAAGCCAGGTGAGCTAGACCAGGTTGCCAAGGATGGTGTCCAGCTGGGTTTTGAATATTTCCATGGATGGAGACTCCAAAACCTCCCTGGGCAACCTGCTCCAGTTTTTGAGCACCCTCACAATAAAAAAAACCAAAAAATTCTTGTGTTCAGATGGAATATGATGTGTTTCAATTTGTGCCTCTTGTCCTGTCAGTGACTACTAGTGAGAAGAGTCTGCCTCTCCAGTTGCCCGTGCTTGGTTTCCTACTTGTTGGGATGGACCTTCCCTGAGCTTGGAGGAGGTGATCTTTGAAAGCCCGCCAGCTCTTCTTGGACCCCTACGCTCTCTGGGACCATAACTCAAGCAAATCTCCAAAGAGGCCAAAGCCTGCTCTTCAAAATCAGAGTTGTGGTCCTGCCTTTGCCCCACTTACCCTCTTAGGATCCTGAACTCCACCATCTCACGGTCACTACACCCAACGCCTTCGTGTCCCCACCCACTTCGTACTTATTTGTAAGCATGAGGTCCAGAAGAGCACCCTTCCTTGTTAGCTCCTCAATCACCTGTGCCAGGGAGTTGTCATCAGTGTGCTCTGGAACTCTCCTAGATTGTTTCGGCCCTGCTGTGTTGTCATTTCTAGTTTAAACCTCTTCCTACCAGCTTTAAACTTAACCTTAGTATAAAATAAATCCACCTCCTTCTGGGCCCACTGTTGGTCACCATGCTCCCTGCTGCGGGCCTGGTGGCTCTGTGCTGGCTGATGAGCACCAGGCAGCCCGGGCATGATGTGTTGCAGAGAAGTGGTCACGCTCACTGACGCAAAGGTAGCCTGCCAGCCTATTGGCAAGTATATTGACTACACCAGTAAGGCAGCTTGGTAGCCCAGATCTGGTGTCCTTTGCACTTCTGCCAGCTGCTGTGTTACACTGACGCTTGCCTTCCTGCACAGATGTTCACTAGAAACTATCTTACCAGTGACACATAACTAGAAGCGTGTCTGTGGTGAAGTGTTTTTTAATGTTTTCGGCTTTTGAGCTAACCACCCCCATGACTTTCTCTCTGCCTGAGGTGTCTGTCTTAAGGTGAGTATTCTTTTGGCTGTTTTATTTCTTGCAAAATGAAGGGGTCTCCTCAAACCTCCAAATGAGATTTGCTGTATGATCCGCCTTCTCTTTTTTCTCTCCTAATAAGCCAGAACGCAAGAGGTGGGACTGGTTGTGGAGGTTTTCCATAGGGTTGCTCTGCATGGAACAGAACAGCACACAGCCTTTGGCTGTCCTGTCCCAGATGTTTTAGTACCAAGAGTCATGCTCTCCTTTAGTAGGGCTCAGTGAGTGATCCAGAACAGGGTCCTACTGTGCTTGGGGCTGAAAACAGAGGATACAAAATGATTCGTTCCCAAGGGCTCTAAATAGACGGGGCAGACAAAAGGTGGAAAGAAAGGCAGAAAAACCCCATCTGCATGGAAAAATTTTACCAGTCCTATGGATAAAAGTATTTTTGTCTAACCTTTGCCAGGGAAACTGTCATTCCTAGAGTTCGGTTTGAACTCTTTCTCAAGTGACTAAATTAAAGCAATTCATGTACTGACACACAGTTGATCACTCTTGTTGTGGTTTGGGCTGGACCAGCCACTGAATGAACGACAGATGCTCTCTTTGACCTACCTCCCACCAGAGGAGAGGAGAGAGAATGAGAGGAAGAGAGAACTTCCAGGTTGAAAAAGAAACTAAACTTCTTTAATATTATTGATAATAAAAAAATAATAAGAAGAAAATAATGAAATGTATACAATATACACAAAACCACACCAAGCTCCCAGAATGATGATCATGTCACCGGCAGGCACTGGGAAAGTCCCAGACTGGACTCAGTGATGGATGGAAACCAAATTCTGGATCTGGATTCAGGAATGCACAGACCAGGATCAAAGGCAAACAAACAGTCCTCCTTGGACACCGGCCACTAAACAAAGAGGCTGACCCGTTTGATCCCTCAGCTTTTATAATGAGCATGAAGGCAGATGGGGTGGAATACCCTGTTGGTCAGTTTTGCGTCACCTGTCCTGTCTGCTCCTCTCCACAGGTGTGACTCCTCTACACTTTTCTGCTTCCAACCCTCCAACCTGGAGCATAACAAAGTTAGCTGACCTGGGTTGTTAGAGCAATAATTGTAAGCATGTAAGCATGAGCCACTCTGAATACCATTCCTTGGTATTCACAATAAACAGCAGACCTTATCTGCTAGAAGCTGACACTGTCTAAAAAATATGCTGTTAATTTCAGAGTTAGAAGAGGCTCCACTGAAAAGCAAAATTACTGAAATTTTGTTCTGTTTTACCTCAAACTAGGACATAAAGGTTTTAGCGCTACCAGATTATAGAGCCAGTCAGGAGAGAGACCACCAGGCAAGTCTGTCATCCCCCCCCATCTGCACAGACTGAAGGATTTGGGACAGAAGTGGATTGAGCTCTTGTGGGCTTTAAGCAAATTCTCCTATAGCTCATGTTGCCTTCCTCTCAGATTCTTGCAAGCAGCACGTGTTATTCTGAGTACGGAGTTGCACCCAGCAGGGCTGCTCCACTGCCTACAGAGAAGCATTGCACAACGTTTGTTGGACCAGAGCTCCTGTGTGGCAGAACGCATGGCCAAGCATTTCACAACTGCTGTCATCTATGGGTTTCTGCTTACAGAAATAGAAGGGGAGAGCCCAGCTACCTAAGCCTGGCTCTGAAAAGGACAAGCAAAGTGCACATATACTGCTCTGCTATCCTTCCTAAGGGGGAGAGCTGAATTACAGAACCACCCCACGCATCTTTGGGCTGTTTGGTGGCAAGGAGTTATTTCCTCAGAACCTTCCAGCCAAGCACGTCACAAGGCCGAGGGGGCTTGTTGTTGGTCCACCACCGTGATGGCTTTCCCCCTAGGGAAGCTGCCCTCCTCTCATGTTTGACCCAGCCTGGAGCCAAGCTTGGAGAGTAACGTGCCGCCACTGACAGCTCCTGGCAGAGTTCAGGGTGCTCTCATGGCCTTTTTAGTGCTCAACAGGATTCAGGCTTATGTTTTTGACAGACAAAGGTTCAAAGCACGGCACTGCATAACCATATGCGTTCCCTACGTCCACTAAGCATTTGGTTCCAGGAGCGCTAGAACGTGCTGCAGCCCCGCAAAATCACGGGTGGGGGAAGTTGCACCACTGCCCTCCGGCTCCTCTCTTCAGCCATTTCTGCTCCGTGGAGACCAAGATCAGCCTGCCCCTAAGTAACAACAAACCCGCCCCTAGCTGATGTCGCAATGACGGCATAATTCTCCTAAACGGTTATTTTTTCCGCAACGAAGGAGGCCGGAACGCCTGGGGAATCGCCCTCCAAGAGATCTCTAGAAGACCCCTCTTGGGCCTTAAAATAGCGCGGGCAGGGGGCGAATCGCTTCCTAACTCCCTTCTGCCCCACCAGCCACGCATCCGGGTGCTGTC